>NW_026947569.1:1200000-1779000 GCF_034190915.1 Cavia porcellus
GTATGGGTGTGTGTTACATTACATTCACTAGTACGAGTGAGAAAAACATCACGGGGTGGTGTGAATCGGAGGGTCTGAATTAGGATCAGCAGTGAGTGGCAATATAGGATGGAGAAAAGCACCGCGGGGTGGTGAGCATGGGGAGGTCACGGAACATGCAGTGGCAATGTAGGATAGGTTTCTGAAAAACATCGCGGGGTGGTGCGCATTGTATGGGTGTGTGTTACATTACATTCACTAGTAGGACTGAGAAAAACATCACGGGGTGGTGCGCATTGTATGGGTGTGTGCTACATTACATTCACTAGTAGGAGTGAGAAAAACATCACGGGGTGGTGTGAATCGGAGGGGCTGAATTAGGATATGCAGTGAGTGGCAATGTAGGATGGAGAAAAGCACCGCGGGGTGGTCAGCATGGCAGGTCAGGGAACATGCAGTGGCAATGTAGGTTAGGTTTCTGAAAAACATCGTGGGGTGGTGCACATTGTATGGTTGTGTGTTACATTACGTTCAATAGTAGGAGTGAGAAAAACATCACGGGGTGGTGTGAAACGGAGGGTCTGAATTAGGATAGGCAGTGAGTGGCAATGTAGGATGGAGAAAAGCACCGCGGCGTGCTCAGCATGGGGAGGTCAGGGAACATGCAGTGGCAATGTAGGATAGGTTTCTGAAAAACATCGTGGGGTGGTGCGCATTGTATGGTGTGTGTTACATTACATTCACTAGTAGGAGTGAGAAAAACATCACGGGGTGGTATGAATCGCAGTGTCTGAATTAGGATAGGCAGTGAGTGGCAATGTAGGATGGAGAAAAGCACCGCGGGGTGGTCACCATGGGGAGGTCAGGGAACATGCAGTGGCAATGTACGATAGGTTTCTGAAAAACATCGTGGGGTGGTGCGCATTGTATGGGTGTGTGTTACATTACATTCACTAGTAGGATTGAGAAAAACATCAAGGGGTGGTGCGCATTGTATGGGTGTGTGTTACATTACATTCACTAGTAAGAGTGAGAAAAACATCACGAGGTGGTGCGCATTGTATGGGTGTGTGTTACATTACATTCAATAGTAGCAGTGAGAAAAACATCACAGGGTGGTGTGAATCAGAGGGTCTGAATTAGGATAGGCAGTGAGTTTCAATGTAGGATGGAGAATAGCACCGCGGGGTGGTCAGCATGGGGACGTCAGGGAACATGCAGTGGCAATGAACGATAGTTTTCTAAAAAACATCACGGCGTGGTGCGCATTTTATGGGTGTGTGTTACATTACATTCACTAGTAGGAGTGAGAAAAACATCACGGGGTGGTGTGAATCGGATGGTCTGAATTAGGATAGGAAGTGAGTGGCAATGTAGGATGGAGAAAAGCACCGCGGGGTGGTCAGTATGGGGAGGTCAGGGAACATGCAGTGGCAATGTAGGATAGTCTTCTGAAAAACATCGCGGGGTGGTGCGCATTGTATGGGTGTGTGTTACATTACATTCACAAGTAGGAGGGAGAAAAACATCACGTGGTGGTGTGAATCGGAGGTTCTGAATTAGGATAGGCATTGAGTGGCAATGTAGGATGGAGAAAAGCACCGCGGGGTGGTCAGCATGGCAGGTCAGGGAACATGCAGTGGCAATGAAGGATAGGTTTCTGAAAAACATCGCGGGGTGGTGCACATTGTATGGGTGTTTGTAACATTACATTCACTAGTAGGAGTGAGAAAAACATCATGGGGTGGTGCGCATTGTATGGGTGTGTGTTACATTACATTCACTAGTAAGAGTGAGAAAAACATCACGAGGTGGTGCGCATTGTATGGGTGTGTGTTACATTACATTCACTAGTAGGAGTGAGAAAAACATCACGGGGTGGTGTGAATCGGAGGGTCTGAATTAGGATCGGCAGTGAGTGGCAATATAGGATGGAGAAAAGCACCGCGGGGTGGTGAGCATGGGGAGGTCACGGAATATGCAGTGGCAATGTAGGATAGGTTTCTGAAAAACATCGCGGGGTGGTGCGCATTGTATGGGTGTGTGTTACATTACATTCACTAGTAGGACTGAGAAAAACATCACGGGGTGGTGCGCATTGTATGGGTGTGTGTTACATTACATTCACTAGTAGGAGTGTGAAAAACATCACGGGGTGGTGTGAATCGGAGGGTCTGAATTAGGATAGGCAGTGAGTGGCAATGTAGGATGGAGAAAAGCACCGCGGGGTGGTCAGCATGGCAGGTCTGGGAACATGCAGTGGCAATGTAGGTTAGGTTTCTGAAAAACATCGCGGGGTGGTGCACATTGTATGGTTGTGTGTTATATTACGTTCAATAGTATGAGTGAGAATAACATCACGGGGTGGTGTGAAACGGAGGGTCTGAATTAGAATAGGCAGTGAGTGGCAATGTAGGATGGAGAAAAGCACCGCGGGGTGGTCACCATGGGGAGGTCAGGGAACATGCAGTGGCAGTGTACGATAGGTTTCTGAAAAACATCGTGGGGTGGTGCGCATTGTATGGGTGTGTGTTACATTACATTCACTAGTAGGATTGAGAAAAACATCAAGGGGTGGTGCGCATTGTATGGGTGTGTGTTACATTACATTCACTAGTAAGAGTGAGAAAAACATCACGAGGTGGTGCGCATTGTATGGGTGTGTGTTACATTACATTCAATAGTAGCAGTGAGAAAAACATCACGCGGTGGTGTGAATCAGAGGGTCTGAATTAGGATAGACAGTGAGTGGCAATGTAGGATGGAGAAAAGCACCGCGGGGTGTTCAGCATGGGGACGTCAGGGAACATGCAGTGGCAATGAACGATAGTTTTCTGAAAAACATCACGGCGTGGTGCGCATTGTATGAGTGTGTGTTACATTACATTCACTTGTATGAGTGAGAAAAACATCGCGGGGTGGTGCGCATTGTGTGGGTGTGTGTTACATTACATTCACTAGTAGGAGTGAGAAAAACATCACGGGGTGGAGCACATTGTATGGGTGTGTGTTACATTACATTCACTAGTAGGAGTGAGAAAAACATCACGGGGTGGTGTGAATCGGATGGTCTGAATTAGGATAGGCAGTGAGTGGCAATGTAGGATGGAGAAAATCACCGCGGGGTGGTAAGTATGGGGAGATCAGGGAACATGCAGTGGCAATGTAGGATAGTCTTCTGAAAAACATCGCGGGGTGGTGCGCATTGTATGGGTGTGTGTTACATTACATTCACTAGTAGGAGTGAGAAAAACATCCCCGGGTGGTTCGCATTGTATTGGTGTGTGTTACATTACATTCACTAGTAAGAGTGAGAAAAACATCACGAGGTGGTGCGCATTGTATGGGTGTGTGTTACATTACATTCACTAGTAGGAGTGAGAAAAACATCACGGGGTGGTGTGAATCCGAGAGTCTGAATTAGGATCAGCAGTGAGTGGCAATATAGGATGGAGAAAAGCACCGCGGGGTGTTGAGCATGGGGAGGTCAGGGAACATGCAGTGGCAACGTAGGATAGGTTTCTGAAAAACATCGCGGGGTGGTGCGCATTGTTTGGGTGTGTGTTACATTACATTCACTAGTAGGACTGTGAAAAACATCACGGGGTGGTGCGCATTGTATGGGTGTGTGTTACATTACATTCACTAGTAGGAGGGAGAAAAACATCACGGGGTGGTGTGAATCGGAGGGTCTGAATTAGGATAGGCAGTGAGTGGCAATGTAGGATGGAGAAAAGCACCGCGGGGTGTTCAGCATGGCAGGTCAGGGAACATGCAGTGGCAATGAAGGATAGGTTTCTGAAAAACATCGCGGGGTGGTGCACATTGTATGGGTGTGTGTTACATTACATTCACTAGTAGGAGTGAGAAAAACATCACGGGGTGGTGTGAATCGGAGGGTCTGAATTAGGATAGGCAGTGAGTGGCAATGTAGGATGGAGAAAAGCACCGCGGGGTTGTCAGCATGGGGACGTCAGGGAACATGCAGTGGCAATGTAGGATAGGTTTCTGAAAAACATCGCGGGGTGGTGCGCATTGTATGGGTGTGTGTTACATAACATTCACTAGTATGAGTGAGAAAAACATCACGGGGTGGTGTGAATCGTAGGGTCTGATTTAGGATAGGCAGTGAGTGGCAATGTCGGATGGAGAAAAACACCGCGGGGTGGTCAGCATGGGGAGGGCAGGGAACATGCAGTGGCAATGTAGGATAGGTTTCTGAAAAACATTGTGGAGTGGTGCGCATTGTATGGGTGTGTGTTACATTACATTCACTAGTAGAAGTGAGAAAAACATCACGGGATGGTGTGAATCGGAGGGTCTGTATTAGGATAGGCAATGAGTGGCAATGTAGGATGGAGAAAAGCACCGCGGGGTGGTCAGCATGTGGAGGTCAGGCAACATGCAGTGGCAATGTAGGATAGGTTTCTGAAAAACATCGCGGCGTGGTGCGCATTGTATGGGTGTGTGTTACATTACATTCACTAGAAGGAGTGAGAAAAACATCACGGGGTGGTGCGCATTGTATGGGTGTGTGTTACATTACATTCACTAGTAAGAGTGAGAAAATCATCACGAGGTGGTGCGCATTGTATGGGTGTGTGTTACATTACATTCACTAGTACGAGTGAGAAAAACATCACGGGGTGGTGTGAATCGGAGGGTCTGAATTAGGATCAGCAGTGAGTGGCAATATAGGATGGAGAAAAGCACCGCGGGGTGGTGAGCATGGGGAGGTCACGGAACATGCAGTGGCAATGTAGGATAGGTTTCTGAAAAACATCGCGGGGTGGTGCGCATTGTATGGGTGTGTGTTACATTACATTCACTAGTAGGACTGAGAAAAACATCACGGGGTGGTGCGCATTGTATGGGTGTGTGCTACATTACATTCACTAGTAGGAGTGAGAAAAACATCACGGGGTGGTGTGAATCGGAGGGGCTGAATTAGGATAGGCAGTGAGTGGCAATGTAGGATGGAGAAAAGCACCGCGGCGTGCTCAGCATGGGGAGGTCAGGGAACATGCAGTGGCAATGTAGGATAGGTTTCTGAAAAACATCGTGGGGTGGTGCGCATTGTATGGTGTGTGTTACATTACATTCACTAGTAGGAGTGAGAAAAACATCACGGGGTGGTATGAATCGCAGTGTCTGAATTAGGATAGGCAGTGAGTGGCAATGTAGGATGGAGAAAAGCACCGCGGGGTGGTCACCATGGGGAGGTCAGGGAACATGCAGTGGCAATGTACGATAGGTTTCTGAAAAACATCGTGGGGTGGTGCGCATTGTATGGGTGTGTGTTACATTACATTCACTAGTAGGATTGAGAAAAACATCAAGGGGTGGTGCGCATTGTATGGGTGTGTGTTACATTACATTCACTAGTAAGAGTGAGAAAAACATCACGAGGTGGTGCGCATTGTATGGGTGTGTGTTACATTACATTCAATAGTAGCAGTGAGAAAAACATCACAGGGTGGTGTGAATCAGAGGGTCTGAATTAGGATAGGCAGTGAGTTTCAATGTAGGATGGAGAATAGCACCGCGGGGTGGTCAGCATGGGGACGTCAGGGAACATGCAGTGGCAATGAACGATAGTTTTCTAAAAAACATCACGGCGTGGTGCGCATTTTATGGGTGTGTGTTACATTACATTCACTAGTAGGAGTGAGAAAAACATCACGGGGTGGTGTGAATCGGATGGTCTGAATTAGGATAGGAAGTGAGTGGCAATGTAGGATGGAGAAAAGCACCGCGGGGTGGTCAGTATGGGGAGGTCAGGGAACATGCAGTGGCAATGTAGGATAGTCTTCTGAAAAACATCGCGGGGTGGTGCGCATTGTATGGGTGTGTGTTACATTACATTCACTAGTAGGAGTGAGAAAAACATCACGAGGTGGTGTGAATCGTAGGGTCTGAATTAGGATAGGCAGTGAGTGGCAATGTAGGATGGAGAAAAGCACCGCGGGGTGGTCAGCATGGCAGGTCTTTGAACATGAAGTGGCAATGTAGGTTAGGTTTCTGAAAAACATCGCGGGGTGGTGCACATTGTATGGTTGTGTGTTATATTACGTTCAATAGTAGGAGTGAGAAAAACATCACGGGGTGGTGTGAAACGGAGGGTCTGAATTAGGATAGGCAGTGAGTGGCAATGTAGGATGGCGAAAAGCACCGCGGCGTGCTCAGCATGGGGGGGTCAGGGAACATGCAGTGGCAATGTAGGATAGGTTTCTGAAAAACATCGTGGGGTGGTGCGCATTGTATGGTGTGTGTTACATTACATTCACTAGTAGAAGTGAGAAAAACATCATGGGGTGGTGTGAATTGGAGGGTCTGAATTAGGATAGGCAGTGAGTGGCAATGTAGGATGGAGAAAAGCACCGCGGGGTGGTCAGCATGGGGTGGTCAGGGAACATGAAGTGGCAATGTAGGAATGGTTACTGAAAAACATCGCGGGGTGGTGCGCATTGTATGGGTGTGTGTTACATTACATTCACTACTAGGAGTGAGAAAAACATCACGGGGTGGTTCGCATTGTATTGGTGTGTGTTACATTACATTCACTAGTAGGAGTGAGAAAAACATCACGGGGTGGTATGAATCGGAGTGTCTGAATTAGGATAGGCAGTGAGTGGCAATGTAGGATGGAGAAAAGCACCGCGGGGTGGTCACCATGGGGAGGTCAGGGAACATATAGTGGCAGTGTACGATAGGTTTCTGAAAAACATCGTGGGGTGGTGCGCATTGTATGGGTGTGTGTTACATTACATTCACTAGTAGGATTGAGAAAAACATCAAGGGGTGGTGCGTATTGTATGGGTGTGTGTTACATTACATTCACCAGTAAGAGTGAGAAAAACATCACGAGGTGGTGCGCATTGTATGGGTGTGTGTTACATTACATTCACTAGTAGGAGTGAGAAAAACATCACGGGGTGGTGTGAATCAGAGGGTCTGAATTAGGATAGGCAGTGAGTGGCAATGTAAGATGGAGAAAAGCACCGCGGGGTGGTCAGAATGGGGAGTCATGGAACATGCAGTGGCAATTTAGGATAGGGTTATGAAAAACATCGCGGGGTGGTGCGCAATGTATGGGTGTGTGTTACATTACATTCACTAGTAGGAGAGAGAAAAACAACACGGGGTGGTGCGCATTGTATGGGTGTGTGTTACATTACTTTCACTAGTAGGAGTGAGAAAAACATCAGGGGTGGTGCGCATTGTATGGGTGTGTGTTACATTACATTCACTAGTAGGAGTGAGAAGAACATCACGGGGTGGTGTGAATCAGAGGGTCTGAATAAGGATAGGCAGTGAGTGGCAATGTAGGATGGAGAAAAGCACTGCGGGGTGGTCAGAATGGGGAGGTCATGGAACATGCAGTGGCAATGTAGGATAGGTTTCTGAAAAACATCGCGGGGTGGTGCGCATTGTATGGGTGTGTGTTACATTACATTCACTACTAGGAGTGAGAAAAACATCAGGGGGTGGTTCGCATTGTATAGGTGTGTGTTACATTACATTCACTAGTAGGAGTGAGCAAAACATCACGGGGTGGTGTGAATCGGAGGGTCTGAATTAGGATAGGCAGTGAGTGGCAATGTAGGATGGAGAAAAGCACCGCGGGGTGGTCAGCATGTGGAGGTCAGGCAACATGCAGTGGCAATGTAGGATAGGTTTCTGAAAAACATCGCAGCGTGGTGCGCATTGTATGGGTGTGTGTTACATTACATTCACTAGTAGGAGTGAGAAAAACATCACCGGGTGTTGCGCATTGTATGGGTGTGTGTTACATTACATTCACTAGTAGGAGTGAGAAAATCATCACGAGGTGGTGTGAATCAGAGGGTCTGAATTAGGACAGGCAGTGAGTGGCAATGTAGGATGGAGAAAAGCACCGCGGGGTTTTCAGCATGGGGAGGTCAGGGAACATGCAGTGGCAATGTAGGATAGGTTTCTGAAAAACATCGCGGGGTGGTGCGCATAGTATGGGTGTGTGTTACATTACATTCACTAGTAGGAGTGAGAAAAATATCACGGGGTGGTGTGAATCGAAGGGTCTGTATTAGAAGATGCAGTGAGTGGCAATGTAGGATGGAGAAAAGCACCGTCGGGTGGTCAGCATGGGTAGGTCAGGGAACATGCAGTGGCAATGTAGGATAGGTTTCTGAAAAACATCGCGGGGTGGTGCGCATTGTATGGGTGTGTGTTACATTACATTCACTAGTAGGAGTGAGAAAAACATCGCGGGGTGGTGCGCATTGTATGGGTGTGTGTTACATTACATTCACTAGTAGGAGTGAGAAAAACATCACGGGGTGGTGTGAATCGGAGGGTCTGAATTAGGATAGGCAGTGAGTGGCAATGTAGGATGGAGAAAAGCAACGCGGGGTGGTCAGCATGGCAGGTCAGGGAACATGCAGTGGCAATGTAGGATAGGTTTCTGAAAAACATCGCGGGGTGGTGCACATTGTATGGGTGTGTGTTACATTACATTCACTAGTAGGAGTGAGAAAAACATCACGGGGTGGTGTGAAACGGAGGGTCTGAATTAGGATAGGCAGTGAGTGGCAATGAAGGATGTAGAAAAGCACCGCGTCGTGCTCAGCATGGGGAGGTCAGGGAACATGCAGTGGCAATGTAGGATAGGTTTCTGAAAAACATCGCGGGGTGGTGCGCATTGTATGGTTGTGTGTTACATTACATTCACTAGTAGGAGTGAGAAAAACATCATGGGTTGGTGCGCATTGTATGGATGTGTGTTACATTACATTCACTAGTAGAAGTGAGAAAAACATCTCAGGCTGGTGTGAATCGGAGGGTCTGAATTAGGATAGGCAGTGAGTGGCAATGTAGGATGGAGATAAGCACCGCGGGGTGGTCAGCATGGGGAGGTCAGGGAACATGAACTGGCAATGTAGGATAGTTTTCTGAAAAACATCGCGTGGTGGTGCGCATTGTATGGGTGTGTGTTACATTACATTCACTATTAGGAGTGAGAAAAACATCACGGGGTGGTTCGCATTATATGGGTGTGTGTTACATTACCTTCACTAGTAGGAGTGAGAAAAACATCACGAGGTGGTGTGAATCAGAGGGTCTGAATTAGGATAGGCAGTGAGTGGCAATGTAGGATGGAGAAAAGCACCGCGCAGCGGTCACCATGGGGAGGTACGGGAACATGCAGTGGCAATGTAGGATAGGTTTCTGAAAAACATCGTGGGGTGGTGCGTATTGTATGGGTGTGTGTTACATTACATTCAATAGTAGGAGTGAGAAAAACATCACGGGGTGGTGTGAATCAGAGGGTCTGAATTAGGATAGGCAGTGAGTGGCAATGTAGGATGGAGAAAAGCACCGCGCAGCGGTCACCATGGGGAGGTACGGGAACATTCAGTGGCAATGTAGGATAGGTTTCTGAAAAACATCGTGGGGTGGTGCGTATTGTATGGGTGTGTGTTACATTACATTCAATAGTAGGAGTGAGAAAAACATCACGGGGTGGTGCGCATTGTATGGGTGTGTGTTACATTACATTCACTAGTAGGAGTGAGAAAAACATCACGGGGTGGTGCGCATTGTATGGGTGTGTGTTACATTACATTCACTAGTAGGAGTGAGAAAAACATCACGGGATGGTGTGAATCGGAGTGTCTGATTTAGGATAGGCAGTGAGTGGCAATGTAGGATGGAGAAAAGCACCGCGGGGTGGTCAGTATGGGGACGTCAGTGAACATGCAGTGGCAATGTAGGATAGGTTTCTGAAAAATATCGCGGGGTGGTGCGCATTGTATGGGTGTGTGTTACATAACATTCACTAGTAGGAGTGAGAAAAACATCACGGGGTGGTGTGAATCGGAGGGTCTGATTTAGGATAGTCAGTGAGTGGCAATGTCGGATGGAGAAAAAAACCGCGGGGTGATCAGCATGGGGAGGTCAGGGAACATGCAGTGGCAATGTAGGATAGGTTTCTGAAAAACATCGCGGGGTGGTGGGCATTGTATGGGTGTGTGTTACATTACATTCACTAGTAGGAGTGAGAAAAACATCACCAGGTGGTGCGCATTCTATGGGTGTGTGTTACATTACATTCACTAGAAGCAGTGAGAAAAACATCACGGGGTGGTGTGAATCTGAGGGTCTGAATTAGGATAGGCAGTGAGTGGCAATGTAGGATGGAGAAAAGCACAGCGGGGTGGTCAGCATGGGGAGGTCAGGGAACATGCAGTGGCAATGTAGGATAGGTTTCTGAAAAACATCGTGGGGTGGTTCGCATTGTATGGGTGTGTGTTACATTACATTTACTAGTAGGAGTGAGAAAAACACGGGTTGGTGCACATTGTATGGATGTGTGTTACATTACATTCACTAGTAGGAATGAGAAAAACATCACGGGGTGGTGTGAATCGGAGGGTCTGAATTAGGATAGGCAGTGAGTGGCAATATAGGATGGAGAAAAGCACCCCCGGGTGGTGAGCATGGGGAGGTCAGGGAACATGCAGTGGCAATGTAGGATAGGTTTCTGAAAAACATCGCGGGGTGGTGCGCATTGTATGGGTGTGTGTTACATTACATTCACTAATAGGAGTGAGAAAAACATCACGGGGTGGTGGGCATTGTATGGGTGTGTGTTACATTACATTCACTAGTAGGAGGGAGAAAAACATCACGGGGTGGTGTGAATCAGAGGGTCTGAATTAGGATAGGCAGTGAGTGGCAATGTAAGATGGAGAAAAGCACCGCGGGGTGGTCAGAATGGGGAGTCATGGAACATGCAGTGGCATTTTAGGATAGGATTATGAAAAACATCGCGGGGTGGTGCGCAATGTATGGGTGTGTGTTACATTACATTCACTAGTAGGAGAGAGAAAAACAAAACGGGGTGGTGCGCATTGTATGGGTGTGTGTTACATTACATTCACTAGTAGGAGTGAGAAAAACATCACGGGGTGGTGCGCATTGTATGGGTGTGTGTTACATTACATTCACTAGTAGGAGTGAGAAGAACATCACGGGGTGGTGTGAATCAGAGTGTTTGAATTAGGATAGGCAGTGAGTGGCAATGTAGGATGGAGAAAAGCACTGCGGGGTGGTCAGAATGGGGAGGTCATGGAACATGCAGTGGCAATGTAGGATAGGTTTCTGAAAAACATCGCGGGGTGGTGCGCATTGTATGGGTGTGTGTTACATTACATTCCTTAGTAGGAGTGAGAAAAACATCACGGGATGGTTCGCATTGTATGGGTGTGTGTTACATTACATTCACTAGTAGGAGTGAGCAAAACATCACGGGGTGGTGTGAATCGGAGGGTCTGAATTAGGATAGGCAGTGAGTGGCAATGTAGGATGGAGAAAAGCACCGCGGGGTGGTCAGCATGTGGAGGTCAGGCAACATGCAGTGGCAATGTAGGATAGGTTTCTGAAAAACATCGCAGCGTGGTGCGCATTGTATGGGTGTGTGTTACATTACATTCACTAGTAGGAGTGAGAAAAACATGACGGGGTGGTGCGCATTGTATGGGTGTGTGTTACATTACATTCACTAGTAGGAGTGAGAAAAACATCACGGGGTGGTGTGAATCGGAGGGTCTGAATTAGGATAGGCAGTGAGTGGCAATGTAGGATGGAGAAAAGCACCACGGGGTGGTCAGCATGGCAGGTCATGGAACATGCAGTGGCAATCTAGGATAGGTTTCTGAAAAACATCGCGGGGTGGTGCACATTGTATGGGTGTGTGTTACATTACATTCACTAGTAGGAGTGAGAAAAACATCACGGGGTGGTGCGCATTGTATGGGTGTGTGTTACATTACATTCACTAGTAGGAGTGAGAAAAACATCACGGGGTGGTGTGAATCGGAGGGTCTGAATTAGGATAGGCAGTGAGTGGCAATGTCGGATGGAGAAAAACACCGCGGGGTGGTCAGCATGGGGAGGTCAGGGAACATGCAGTGGCAATGTAGGAGAGGTTTCTGAAAAACATCGTGGGGTGGTGCGCATTGTATGGGTGTGTTTTACATAACATTCACTAGTAGGAGTGAGAAAAACATCATGGGGTGGTGTGAATCGGAGGGTCTGATTTAGGATAGGCAGTGAGTGGCAATGTCGGATGGAGAAAAACACCGCGGGGTGGTCAGCATGGGGAGGTCAGGGAACATGCAGTGGCAATGTAGGATAGGTTTCTGAAAAACATCGCGGTGTGGTTGGCATTGTATGGGTGTGTGTTACATTACATTCACTAGTAGCAGTGAGAAAAACATCACGGGGTGTTGCGCATTGTATGGGTGTGTGTTACATTACATTCACTAGTAGGAGTGAGAAAATCATCACGGGGTGGTGTGAATTAGGATAGGCAGTGAGTGGCAATGTAGGATGGAGAAAAACACCGCGGGGTGGTCAGCATGGGGAGGTCAGGGAACATGCAGTGGCAATGTAGGATAGGTTTCTGAAAAACATCGTGGGGTGGTGCGCATTGTATGGGTGTGTGTTACATTACATTCACTAGTATTAGTGAGAAAAACACGGTTTGGTGCGCATTTTATGGGTGTGTGTTACATTACGTTCACTAGTAGGTGTGAGAAAAACATCACGTGGTGGTTCGCATTGTATGGGTGTGTGTTACATTACATTAACTAATAGGAGTGAGAAAAACATCACCGGGTGTTGTGAATCGGAGGGTCTGAATTAGGATAGGCAGTCAGTGGCAATGTCGGATGGATAAAAAAACCGCGGGGTGGTCAGCATGGGGAGGTCAGGGAACATGCAGTGGCAATGTAGGATAGGTTTCTGAAAAACATCTCGGGGTGGTGGGCATTGTATGGGTGTGTGTTACATTACATTCACTAGTAGGAGTGAGAAAAACATCACCAGGTGGTGCGCATTGTATGGGTGTGTGTTACATTACATTCACTAGAAGCAGTGAGAAAAACATCACGGGGTGGTGTGAATCGGAGGGTCTGAATTAGGATAGGCAGTGAGTGGCAATGTAGGATGGAGAAAAGCACCGCGGGGTGGTCAGCATGGGGAGGTCAGGGAACATGCAGTGGCAATGTAGGATAGGTTTCTGAAAAACATCGTGGGGTGGTGCGCATTGTATGGGTGTGTGTTACATTACATTCACTAGTAGGAGTGAGAAAAACACGGGTTGTTGCACATTGTATAGATGTGTGTTACATTACATTCACTAGTAGGAGTGAGAAAAACATCACGGGGTGGTGTGAATCGGAGGGTCTGAATTAGGATAGGCAGTGAGTGGCAATATAGGATGGAGAAAAGCACGCCCGGGTGGTGAGCATGGGGAGGTCAGGGAACATGCAGTGGCAATGTAGGATAGGTTTCTGAAAAACATCGCGGGGTGGTGCGCATTGTATTGGTGTGTGTTACATTACATTCACTAGTAGGAGTGAGAAAAACATCACGGGGTGGTGCGCATTGTATGGGTGTGTGTTACATTACATTCACTAGTAGGAGTGAGAAAAACATCCCGGGGTGGTGTGAATCAGAGGGTCTGAATTAGGATAGGCAGTGAGTGGCAATGTAAGATGGAGAAAAGCACCGCGGGGTGGTCAGAATGGGGAGTCATGGAACATGCAGTGGCAATTTAGGATAGGATTATGAAAAACATCGCGGGGTGGTGCGCAATGTATGGGTGTGTGTTACATTACATTCACTAGTAGGAGAGAGAAAAACATCACGGGGTGGTGCGCATTGTATGGGTGTGTGTTACATTACATTCACTAGTAGGAGTGAGAAAAACATCACGGGGTGGTGCGCATTGTATGGGTGTGTGTTACATTACATTCACTAGTAGGAGTGAGAAGAACATCACGGGGTGGTGTGAATCAGAGTGTCTGAATTAGGATAGGCAGTGAGTGTCAATGTAGGATGGAGAAAAGCACTGCGGGGTGGTCAGAATGGGGAGGTCATGGAACATGCAGTGGCAATGTAGGATAGGTTTCTGAAAAACATCGCGGGGTGGTGCGCATTGTATGGGTGTGTGTTACATTACATTCCCTAGTAGGAGTGAGAAAAACATCACGGGATGGTTCGCATTGTATGGGTGTGTGTTACATTACATTCACTAGTAGGAGTGAGCAAAACATCACGGGGTGGTGTGAATCGGAGGGTCTGAATTAGGATAGGCAGTGACTGGCAATGTAGGATGTAGAAAAGCACCGCGGGGTGGTCAGCATGTGGAGGTCAGGCAACATGCAGTGGCAATGTAGGATAGGTTTCTGAAAAACATCGCAGCGTGGTGCGCATTATATGGGTGTGTGTTACATTACATTCACTAGTAGGAGTGAGAAAAACATCACGGGGTGATGCGCATTGTATGGGTGTGTGTTACATTACATTCACTAGTAGGAGTGAGAAAAACATCACGGGGTGGTGTGAATCGGAGGGTCTGAATTAGGATAGGCAGTGAGTGGCAATGTAGGATGGAGAAAAGCACCACGGGGTGGTCAGCATGGCAGGTCAGGGAACATGCAGTGGCAATCTATAATAGGTTTCTGAAAAACATCGCGGGGTGGTGCACATTGTATGGGTGTGTGTTACATTACATTCACTAGTAGGAGTGAGAAAAACGTCACGGGGTGGTGCGCATTGTATGGGTGTGTGTTACATTACATTCACTAGTAGGAGTGAGAAAAACATCACGGGGTGGTGTGAATAGGAGGGTCTGAATTAGGATAGGCAGTGAGTGGCAATGTAGGATAGAGAAAAGCACCGCGGGGTGGTCAGCATGGGGACGTCAGGGAACATGCAGTGGCAATGTAGGAGAGGTTTCTGAAAAACATCGTGGGGTGGTGCGCATTGTATGGGTGTGTTTTACATAACATTCACTAGTAGGAGTGAGAAAAACATCACGGGGTGGTGTGAATCGGAGGGTCTGATTTAGGATAGGCAGTGAGTGGCAATGTCGGATGGAGAAAAACACCGCGGGGTGGTCAGCATGGGGAGGTCAGGGAACATGCAGTGGCAATGTAGGATAGGTTTCTGAAAAACATCGCGGTGTGGTTGGCATTGTATGGGTGTGTGTTACATTACATTCACTAGTAGGAGTGAGAAAAACATCACGGGGTGGTGCGCATTGTATGGGTGTGTGTTACATTTCATTCACTAGTAGGAGTGAGAAAATCATCACGGGGTGGTGTGAATTAGGATAGGCAGTGAGTGGCAATGTAGGATGGAGAAAAGCACCGCGGGGTGGTCAGCATGGGGAGGTCAGGGAACACGCAGTGGCAATGTAGGATAGGTTTCTGAAAAACATCGTGGGGTGGTTCGCATTGTATGGGTGTGTGTTACATTACATTCACTAGTATTAGTGAGAAAAACACGGTTTGGTGCGCATTTTATGGGTGTGTGTTACATTACGTTCACTAGTATTTGTGAGAAAAACATCACGTGGTGGTTCGCATTGTATGGGTGTGTGTTACATTACATTAACTAATAGGAGTGAGAAAAACATCACGGGGTGTTGTGAATCGGAGGGTCTGAATTAGCATAGGCAGTGAGTGGCAATGTCGGATGGAGAAAAGCACCGCGGGGTGGTCAGCATGGGGAGGTCAGGGAACATGCATTGCCAATGTAGGATAGGTTTCTGAAAAACATCGCGGGGTGGTGCGCATTGTATGGGTGTGTGTTACATTACATTCACTAGTAGGAGTGAGAAAAACATCACGGGGTGGTTCGCATTGTATAGGTGTGTGTTACATTACATTCACTAGTAGGTGTGAGCAAAACATCACGGGGTGGTGTGAATCGGAGGGTCTGAATTAGGATAGGCAGTGAGTGGCAATGTAGGATGGAGAAAAGCACCGCGGGGTGGTCAGCATGTGGAGGTCAGGCAACATGCAGTGGCAATGTAGGATAGGTTTCTGAAAAACATCGCGGCGTGGTGCGCATTGTATGGGTGTGTGTTACATTACATTCACTAGTAGGAGTGAGAAAAACATCACGGGGTGGTGCGCATTGTATGGGTGTGTGTTACATTACATTCACTAGTAAGAGTGAGAAAATCATCACGAGGTAGTGCGCATTGTATGGGTGTGTGTTACATTACATTCACTAGTACGAGTGAGAAAAACATCACGGGGTGGTGTGAATCGGAGTGTCTGAATTAGGATCGGCAGTGAGTGGCAATATAGGATGGAGAAAAGCACCGCGGGGTGGTGAGCATGGGGAGGTCAGGGAACATGCAGTGGCAATGTAGGATAGGTTTATGAAAAACATCGCGGGGTGGTGCACATTGTATGGGTGTGTGTTACATTACATTCACTAGTAGGAGTGAGAAAAACATCATGGGGTGGTGCGCATTGTATGGGTGTGTGTTACATTACATTCACTAGTAGGAGTGAGGAAAACATCACGGGGTGGTGTGAATCGGAGGGTCTGAATTAAGATAGGCAGTGAGTGGCAATGTAGGATGGAGAAAAGCACCGCGGGGTGGTCAGCATGGCAGGTCAGGGAACATGCAGTGGCAATGTAGGATAGGTTTCTGAAAAATATCGTGGGGTGGTGCACATTGTATGGGTGTGTGTTACATTACATTCACTAGTAGGAGTGAGAAAAACATCACGGGGTGGTGCGCATTGTATGGGTGTGTGTTACATTACATTCACTAGTAGGAGTGAGAAAAACATCACGGGGTGGTGTGAATTGGAGGGTCTGATTTAGGATAGGCAGTGAGTGGCAATGTAGGATGGAGAAAAGCACCGCGGGGTGGTCAGCATGGGGACGTCAGGGAACATGCAGTGGCAATGTATGATAGGTTTCTGAAAAACATCGTGGGGTGGTGCGCATTGTATGGGTGTGTTTTACGTAACATTCACTAGTAGGAGTGAGAAAAACATCACGGGGTGGTGTGAATCAGAGGGTCTGATTTAGGATAGGCAGTGAGTGGCAATGTCGGATGGAGAAAAACACCGCGGGGTGGTCAGCATGTGGAGGTCAGGGAACATGCAGTGGCAATGTAGGATAGGTTTCTGAAAAATATCGCGTCGTGGTGGGCATTGTATGGGTGTGTGTTACATTACATTCACTAGTAGGAGTGAGAAAAACATCATGGGGTGGTGCGCATTGTATGGGTGTGTGTTACATTACATTCACTAGAAGGAGTGAGAAAAACATCACGGGGTGGTGTGAATTAGGATAGGCAGTGAGTGGCAATGTAGGATGGAGAAAAGCACCGCGGGGTGGTCAGCATGGGGAGGTCAGGGAACATGCAGTGGCAATGTAGGTTAAGTTTCTGAAAAATATCGTGGGGTGGTGCGCATTGTATGGGTGTGTGTTACATTACATTCACTAGTAGGAGTGAGAAAAACACGGGTTGGTGCGCATTGTATGGATGTGTGTTACATTACATTCACTAGTAGGAGTGAGAAAAACATCACGGGGTGGTGTGAATCGGAGGGTCTGAATTAGGATAGGCAGTGAGTGGCAATGTAGGATGGAGAAAAGCACCGAGGGGTGGTCAGCATGGGGAGGTCAGGGAACATGCAGTGGCAATGTAGGATAGGCTTCTGAAAAACATCGCGGGGTGGTGCGCATTGTATTGGTGTGTGTTACATTACATTCACTAGTAGGAGTGAGAAAAACATCACGGGGTGGTGCGCATTGTATGGGTGTGTGTTACATTACATTCACTAGTAGGAGTGAGAAAAACATCCCGGGGTGGTGTGAATCAGAAGGTCTGAATTAGGATAGGCAGTGAGTGGCAATGTAAGATGGAGAAAAGCACCGCGGGGTGGTCAGAATGGGGAGTCATGGAACATGCAGTGGCAATTTAGGATAGGATTATGAAAAACATCGCGGGGTGGTGCGCAATGTATGGGTGTGTGTTACATTACATTCACTAGTAGGAGAGAGAAAAACATCACGGGGTGGTGCGCATTGTATGGGTGTGTGTTACATTACATTCACTAGTAGGAGTGAGAAAAACATCACGGGGTGGTGCGCATTGTATGGGTGTGTGTTACATTACATTCACTAGTAGGAGTGAGAAGAACATCACGGGGTGGTGTGAATCAGAGTGTCTGAATTAGGATAGGCAGTGAGTGGCAATGTAGGATGGAGAAAAGCACCGCGGGGTGGTCAGCATGGGGAGGTCAGGGAACATGCAGTGGCAATGTAGGTTAAGTTTCTGAAAAATATCGTGGGGTGGTGCGCATTGTATGGGTGTGTGTTACATTACATTCACTAGTAGGAGTGAGAAAAACACGGGTTGGTGCGCATTGTATGGATGTGTGTTACATTACATTCACTAGTAGGAGTGAGAAAAACATCACGGGGTGGTGTGAATCGGAGGGTCTGAATTAGGATAGGCAGTGAGTGGCAATGTCGGATGGAGAAAAACACCGCGGGGTGGTCAGCATGGGGAGGTCAGGGAACATGCAGTGGCAATGTAGGATAGGTTTCTGAAAAACATCGCGGTGTGGTTGGCATTGTATGGGTGTGTGTTACATTACATTCACTAGTAGCAGTGAGAAAAACATCACGGGGTGTTGCGCATTGTATGGGTGTGTGTTACATTACATTCACTAGTAGGAGTGAGAAAATCATCACGGGGTGGTGTGAATTAGGATAGGCAGTGAGTGGCAATGTAGGATGGAGAAAAACACCGCGGGGTGGTCAGCATGGGGAGGTCAGGGAACATGCAGTGGCAATGTAGGATAGGTTTCTGAAAAACATCGTGGGGTGGTGCGCATTGTATGGGTGTGTGTTACATTACATTCACTAGTATTAGTGAGAAAAACACGGTTTGGTGCGCATTTTATGGGTGTGTGTTACATTACGTTCACTAGTAGGTGTGAGAAAAACATCACGTGGTGGTTCGCATTGTATGGGTGTGTGTTACATTACATTAACTAATAGGAGTGAGAAAAACATCACCGGGTGTTGTGAATCGGAGGGTCTGAATTAGGATAGG
Organism: Cavia porcellus; assembly: GCF_034190915.1. Taxonomy (NCBI): domain Eukaryota; kingdom Metazoa; phylum Chordata; class Mammalia; order Rodentia; family Caviidae; genus Cavia; species Cavia porcellus. The sequence goes on from NW_026947569.1 coordinate 1,218,908, forward strand.
CAGTCAGTGGCAATGTCGGATGGATAAAAAAACCGCGGGGTGGTCAGCATGGGGAGGTCAGGGAACATGCAGTGGCAATGTAGGATAGGTTTCTGAAAAACATCTCGGGGTGGTGGGCATTGTATGGGTGTGTGTTACATTACATTCACTAGTAGGAGTGAGAAAAACATCACCAGGTGGTGCGCATTGTATGGGTGTGTGTTACATTACATTCACTAGAAGCAGTGAGAAAAACATCACGGGGTGGTGTGAATCGGAGGGTCTGAATTAGGATAGGCAGTGAGTGGCAATGTAGGATGGAGAAAAGCACCGCGGGGTGGTCAGCATGGGGAGGTCAGGGAACATGCAGTGGCAATGTAGGATAGGTTTCTGAAAAACATCGTGGGGTGGTGCGCATTGTATGGGTGTGTGTTACATTACATTCACTAGTAGGAGTGAGAAAAACACGGGTTGTTGCACATTGTATAGATGTGTGTTACATTACATTCACTAGTAGGAGTGAGAAAAACATCACGGGGTGGTGTGAATCGGAGGGTCTGAATTAGGATAGGCAGTGAGTGGCAATATAGGATGGAGAAAAGCACGCCCGGGTGGTGAGCATGGGGAGGTCAGGGAACATGCAGTGGCAATGTAGGATAGGTTTCTGAAAAACATCGCGGGGTGGTGCGCATTGTATTGGTGTGTGTTACATTACATTCACTAGTAGGAGTGAGAAAAACATCACGGGGTGGTGCGCATTGTATGGGTGTGTGTTACATTACATTCACTAGTAGGAGTGAGAAAAACATCCCGGGGTGGTGTGAATCAGAGGGTCTGAATTAGGATAGGCAGTGAGTGGCAATGTAAGATGGAGAAAAGCACCGCGGGGTGGTCAGAATGGGGAGTCATGGAACATGCAGTGGCAATTTAGGATAGGATTATGAAAAACATCGCGGGGTGGTGCGCAATGTATGGGTGTGTGTTACATTACATTCACTAGTAGGAGAGAGAAAAACATCACGGGGTGGTGCGCATTGTATGGGTGTGTGTTACATTACATTCACTAAGGAGTGAGAAAAACATCACGGGGTGGTGCGCATTGTATGGGTGTGTGTTACATTACATTCACTAGTAGGAGTGAGAAGAACATCACGGGGTGGTGTGAATCAGAGTGTCTGAATTAGGATAGGCAGTGAGTGTCAATGTAGGATGGAGAAAAGCACTGCGGGGTGGTCAGAATGGGGAGGTCATGGAACATGCAGTGGCAATGTAGGATAGGTTTCTGAAAAACATCGCGGGGTGGTGCGCATTGTATGGGTGTGTGTTACATTACATTCCCTAGTAGGAGTGAGAAAAACATCACGGGATGGTTCGCATTGTATGGGTGTGTGTTACATTACATTCACTAGTAGGAGTGAGCAAAACATCACGGGGTGGTGTGAATCGGAGGGTCTGAATTAGGATAGGCAGTGACTGGCAATGTAGGATGTAGAAAAGCACCGCGGGGTGGTCAGCATGTGGAGGTCAGGCAACATGCAGTGGCAATGTAGGATAGGTTTCTGAAAAACATCGCAGCGTGGTGCGCATTGTATGGGTGTGTGTTACATTACATTCACTAGTAGGAGTGAGAAAAACATCACGGGGTGATGCGCATTGTATGGGTGTGTGTTACATTACATTCACTAGTAGGAGTGAGAAAAACATCACGGGGTGGTGTGAATCGGAGGGTCTGAATTAGGATAGGCAGTGAGTGGCAATGTAGGATGGAGAAAAGCACCACGGGGTGGTCAGCATGGCAGGTCAGGGAACATGCAGTGGCAATCTATAATAGGTTTCTGAAAAACATCGCGGGGTGGTGCACATTGTATGGGTGTGTGTTACATTACATTCACTAGTAGGAGTGAGAAAAACGTCACGGGGTGGTGCGCATTGTATGGGTGTGTGTTACATTACATTCACTAGTAGGAGTGAGAAAAACATCACGGGGTGGTGTGAATAGGAGGGTCTGAATTAGGATAGGCAGTGAGTGGCAATGTAGGATAGAGAAAAGCACCGCGGGGTGGTCAGCATGGGGACGTCAGGGAACATGCAGTGGCAATGTAGGAGAGGTTTCTGAAAAACATCGTGGGGTGGTGCGCATTGTATGGGTGTGTTTTACATAACATTCACTAGTAGGAGTGAGAAAAACATCACGGGGTGGTGTGAATCGGAGGGTCTGATTTAGGATAGGCAGTGAGTGGCAATGTCGGATGGAGAAAAACACCGCGGGGTGGTCAGCATGGGGAGGTCAGGGAACATGCAGTGGCAATGTAGGATAGGTTTCTGAAAAACATCGCGGTGTGGTTGGCATTGTATGGGTGTGTGTTACATTACATTCACTAGTAGGAGTGAGAAAAACATCACGGGGTGGTGCGCATTGTATGGGTGTGTGTTACATTTCATTCACTAGTAGGAGTGAGAAAATCATCACGGGGTGGTGTGAATTAGGATAGGCAGTGAGTGGCAATGTAGGATGGAGAAAAGCACCGCGGGGTGGTCAGCATGGGGAGGTCAGGGAACACGCAGTGGCAATGTAGGATAGGTTTCTGAAAAACATCGTGGGGTGGTTCGCATTGTATGGGTGTGTGTTACATTACATTCACTAGTATTAGTGAGAAAAACACGGTTTGGTGCGCATTTTATGGGTGTGTGTTACATTACGTTCACTAGTATTTGTGAGAAAAACATCACGTGGTGGTTCGCATTGTATGGGTGTGTGTTACATTACATTAACTAATAGGAGTGAGAAAAACATCACGGGGTGTTGTGAATCGGAGGGTCTGAATTAGCATAGGCAGTGAGTGGCAATGTCGGATGGAGAAAAGCACCGCGGGGTGGTCAGCATGGGGAGGTCAGGGAACATGCATTGGCAATGTAGGATAGGTTTCTGAAAAACATCGCGGGGTGGTGCGCATTGTATGGGTGTGTGTTACATTACATTCACTAGTAGGAGTGAGAAAAACATCACGGGGTGGTTCGCATTGTATAGGTGTGTGTTACATTACATTCACTAGTAGGTGTGAGCAAAACATCACGGGGTGGTGTGAATCGGAGGGTCTGAATTAGGATAGGCAGTGAGTGGCAATGTAGGATGGAGAAAAGCACCGCGGGGTGGTCAGCATGTGGAGGTCAGGCAACATGCAGTGGCAATGTAGGATAGGTTTCTGAAAAACATCGCGGCGTGGTGCGCATTGTATGGGTGTGTGTTACATTACATTCACTAGTAGGAGTGAGAAAAACATCACGGGGTGGTGCGCATTGTATGGGTGTGTGTTACATTACATTCACTAGTAAGAGTGAGAAAATCATCACGAGGTAGTGCGCATTGTATGGGTGTGTGTTACATTACATTCACTAGTACGAGTGAGAAAAACATCACGGGGTGGTGTGAATCGGAGTGTCTGAATTAGGATCGGCAGTGAGTGGCAATATAGGATGGAGAAAAGCACCGCGGGGTGGTGAGCATGGGGAGGTCAGGGAACATGCAGTGGCAATGTAGGATAGGTTTATGAAAAACATCGCGGGGTGGTGCACATTGTATGGGTGTGTGTTACATTACATTCACTAGTAGGAGTGAGAAAAACATCATGGGGTGGTGCGCATTGTATGGGTGTGTGTTACATTACATTCACTAGTAGGAGTGAGGAAAACATCACGGGGTGGTGTGAATCGGAGGGTCTGAATTAAGATAGGCAGTGAGTGGCAATGTAGGATGGAGAAAAGCACCGCGGGGTGGTCAGCATGGCAGGTCAGGGAACATGCAGTGGCAATGTAGGATAGGTTTCTGAAAAATATCGTGGGGTGGTGCACATTGTATGGGTGTGTGTTACATTACATTCACTAGTAGGAGTGAGAAAAACATCACGGGGTGGTGCGCATTGTATGGGTGTGTGTTACATTACATTCACTAGTAGGAGTGAGAAAAACATCACGGGGTGGTGTGAATTGGAGGGTCTGATTTAGGATAGGCAGTGAGTGGCAATGTAGGATGGAGAAAAGCACCGCGGGGTGGTCAGCATGGGGACGTCAGGGAACATGCAGTGGCAATGTATGATAGGTTTCTGAAAAACATCGTGGGGTGGTGCGCATTGTATGGGTGTGTTTTACGTAACATTCACTAGTAGGAGTGAGAAAAACATCACGGGGTGGTGTGAATCAGAGGGTCTGATTTAGGATAGGCAGTGAGTGGCAATGTCGGATGGAGAAAAACACCGCGGGGTGGTCAGCATGTGGAGGTCAGGGAACATGCAGTGGCAATGTAGGATAGGTTTCTGAAAAATATCGCGTCGTGGTGGGCATTGTATGGGTGTGTGTTACATTACATTCACTAGTAGGAGTGAGAAAAACATCATGGGGTGGTGCGCATTGTATGGGTGTGTGTTACATTACATTCACTAGAAGGAGTGAGAAAAACATCACGGGGTGGTGTGAATTAGGATAGGCAGTGAGTGGCAATGTAGGATGGAGAAAAGCACCGCGGGGTGGTCAGCATGGGGAGGTCAGGGAACATGCAGTGGCAATGTAGGTTAAGTTTCTGAAAAATATCGTGGGGTGGTGCGCATTGTATGGGTGTGTGTTACATTACATTCACTAGTAGGAGTGAGAAAAACACGGGTTGGTGCGCATTGTATGGATGTGTGTTACATTACATTCACTAGTAGGAGTGAGAAAAACATCACGGGGTGGTGTGAATCGGAGGGTCTGAATTAGGATAGGCAGTGAGTGGCAATGTAGGATGGAGAAAAGCACCGAGGGGTGGTCAGCATGGGGAGGTCAGGGAACATGCAGTGGCAATGTAGGATAGGCTTCTGAAAAACATCGCGGGGTGGTGCGCATTGTATTGGTGTGTGTTACATTACATTCACTAGTAGGAGTGAGAAAAACATCACGGGGTGGTGCGCATTGTATGGGTGTGTGTTACATTACATTCACTAGTAGGAGTGAGAAAAACATCCCGGGGTGGTGTGAATCAGAGGGTCTGAATTAGGATAGGCAGTGAGTGGCAATGTAAGATGGAGAAAAGCACCGCGGGGTGGTCAGAATGGGGAGTCATGGAACATGCAGTGGCAATTTAGGATAGGATTATGAAAAACATCGCGGGGTGGTGCGCAATGTATGGGTGTGTGTTACATTACATTCACTAGTAGGAGAGAGAAAAACATCACGGGGTGGTGCGCATTGTATGGGTGTGTGTTACATTACATTCACTAGTAGGAGTGAGAAAAACATCACGGGGTGGTGCGCATTGTATGGGTGTGTGTTACATTACATTCACTAGTAGGAGTGAGAAGAACATCACGGGGTGGTGTGAATCAGAGTGTCTGAATTAGGATAGGCAGTGAGTGTCAATGTAGGATGGAGAAAAGCACTGCGGGGTGGTCAGAATGGGGAGGTCATGGAAAATGCAGTGGCAATGTAGGATAGGTTTCTGAAAAACATCGCGGGGTGGTGCGCATTGTATGGGTGTGTGTTACATTACATTCCCTAGTAGGAGTGAGAAAAACATCACGGGATGGTTCGCATTGTATGGGTGTGTGTTACATTACATTCACTAGTAGGAGTGAGCAAAACATCACGGGGTGGTGTGAATCGGAGGGTCTGAATTAGGAGAGGCAGTGACTGGCAATGTAGGATGGAGAAAAGCACCGCGGGGTGGTCAGCATGTGGAGGTCAGGCAACATGCAGTGGCAATGTAGGATAGGTTTCTGAAAAACATCGCAGCGTGGTGCGCATTGTATGGGTGTGTGTTACATTACATTCACTAGTAGGAGTGAGAAAAACATCACGGGGTGGTGCGCATTGTATGGGTGTGTGTTACATTACATTCACTAGTAGGAGTGAGAAAAACATCACGGGGTGGTGTGAATCGGAGGGTCTGAATTAGGATAGGCAGTGAGTGGCAATGTAGGATGGAGAAAAGCACCACGGGGTGGTCAGCATGGCAGGTCAGGGAACATGCAGTGGCAATCTAGGATAGGTTTCTGAAAAACATCGCGGGGTGGTGCACATTGTATGGGTGTGTGTTACATTACATTCACTAGTAGGAGTGAGAAAAACGTCACGGGGTGGTGCGCATTGTATGGGTGTGTTTTACATAACATTCACTAGTAGGAGTGAGAAAAACATCCCGGGGTGGTGTGAATCGGAGGGTCTGATTTAGGATAGGCAGTGAGTGGCAATGTCGGATGGAGAAAAACACCGCGGGGTGGTCAGCATGGGGAGGTCAGGGAACATGCAGTGGCAATGTAGGATAGGTTTCTGAAAAACATCGCGGTGTGGTTGGCATTGTATGGGTGTGTGTTACATTACATTCACTAGTAGGAGTGAGAAAAACATCACGGGGTGGTGCGCATTGTATGGGTGTGTGTTACATTACATTCACTAGTAGGAGTGAGAAAATCATCACGGGGTGGTGTGAATTAGGATAGGCAGTGAGTGGCAATGTAGGATGGAGAAAAGCACCGCGGGGTGGTCAGCATGGGGAGGTCAGGGAACACGCAGTGGCAATGTAGGATAGGTTTCTGAAAAACATCGTGGGGTGGTTCACATTGTATGGGTGTGTGTTACATTACATTCACTAGTATTAGTGAGAAAAACACGGTTTGGTGCGCATTTTATGGGTGTGTGTTACATTACGTTCACTAGTATTTGTGAGAAAAACATCACGTGGTGGTTCGCATTGTATGGGTGTGTGTTACATTACATTAACTAATAGGAGTGAGAAAAACATCACGGGGTGTTGTGAATCGGAGGGTCTGAATTAGGATAGGCAGTGAGTGGCAATGTCGGATGGAGAAAAGCACCGCGGGGTGGTCAGCATGGGGAGGTCAGGGAACATGCATTGGCAATGTAGGATAGGTTTCTGAAAAACATCGCGGGGTGGTGCGCATTGTATGGGTGTGTGTTACATTACATTCACTAGTAGGAGTGAGAAAAACATCACGGGGTGGTTCGCATTGTATAGGTGTGTGTTACATTACATTCACTAGTAGGAGTGAGCAAAACATCACGGGGTGGTGTGAATCGGAGGGTCTGAATTAGGATAGGCAGTGAGTGGCAATGTAGGATGGAGAAAAGCACCGCGGGGTGGTCAGCATGTGGAGGTCAGGCAACATGCAGTGGCAATGTAGGATAGGTTTCTGAAAAACATCGCGGCGTGGTGCGCATTGTATGGGTGTGTGTTACATTACATTCACTAGTAGGAGTGAGAAAAACATCACGGGGTGGTGCGCATTGTATGGGTGTGTGTTACATTACATTCACTAGTAAGAGTGAGAAAATCATCACGAGGTAGTGCGCATTGTATGGGTGTGTGTTACATTACATTCACTAGTACGAGTGAGAAAAACATCACGGGGTGGTGTGAATCGGAGTGTCTGAATTAGGATCGGCAGTGAGTGGCAATATAGGATGGAGAAAAGCACCGCGGGTTGGTGAGCATGGGGAGGTCAGGGAACATGCAGTGGCAATGTAGGATAGGTTTATGAAAAACATCGCGGGGTGGTGCACATTGTATGGGTGTGTGTTACATTACATTCACTAGTAGGAGTGAGAAAAACATCATGGGGTGGTGTGCATTGTATGGGTGTGTGTTACATTACATTCACTAGTAGGAGTGAGGAAAACATCACGGGGTGGTGTGAATCGGAGGGTCTGAATTAAGATAGGCAGTGAGTGGCAATGTAGGATGGAGAAAAGCACCGCGGGGTGGTCAGCATGGCAGGTCAGGGAACATGCAGTGGCAATGTAGGATAGGTTTCTGAAAAATATCGCGGGGTGGTGCACATTGTATGGGTGTGTGTTATATTACATTCACTAGTAGGAGTGAGAAAAACATCACGGGGTGGTGCGCATTGTATGGGTGTGTGTTACATTACATTCACTAGTAGGAGTGAGAAAAACATCACGGGGTGGTGTGAATTGGAGGGTCTGATTTAGGATAGGCAGTGAGTGGCAATGTAGGATGGAAAAAAGCACCGCGGGGTGGTCAGCATGGGGACGTCAGGGAACATGCAGTGGCAATGTATGATAGGTTTCTGAAAAACATCGTGGGGTGGTGCGCATTGTATCGGTGTGTTTTACGTAACATTCACTAGTAGGAGTGAGAAAAACATCACGGGGTGCTGTGAATCAGAGGGTCTGATTTAGGATAGGCAGTGAGTGGCAATGTCGGATGGAGAAAAACACCGCGGGGTGGTCAGAATGGGGAGGTCATGGAACATGCAGTGGCAATGTAGGATAGGTTTCTGAAAAACATCGCGGGGTGGTGCGCATTGTATGGGTGTGTGTTACATTACATTCACTAGTAGGAGTGAGAAAAACATCACGGGGTGGTGCGCATTGTATGGGTGTGTGTTACATTACATTCACTAGTAGGAGTGAGAAAAACATCACGCGGTGGTGCGCATTGTATGGGTGTGTGTTACATTACATTCACTAGTAGGAGTGAGAAAAACATCATGGGGTGGTGCGCATTGTATGGGTGTGTGTTACATTACATTCACTAGAAGGAGTGAGAAAAACATCACGGGGTGGTGTGAATTAGGATAGGCAGTGAGTGGCAATGTAGGATGGAGAAAAACACCGCGGGGTGGTCAGCATGGGGAGGTCAGGGAACATGCAGTGGCAATGTTGGTTAAGTTTCTGAAAAATATCGTGGGGTGGTGCGCATTGTATGGGTGTGTGTTACATTACATTCACTAGTAGGAGTGAGAAAAACACGGGTTGGTGCGCATTGTATGGATGTGTGTTACATTACATTCACTAGTAGGAGTGAGAAAAACATCACGGGGTGGTGTGAATCGGAGGGTCTGAATTAGGATAGGCAGTGAGTGGCAATGTAGGATGGAGAAAAGCACCGAGGGGTGGTCAGCATGGGGAGGTCAGGGAACATGCAGTGGCAATGTAGGATAGGCTTCTGAAAAACATCGCGGGGTGGTGCGCATTGTATGGGTGTGTGTTACATTACATTCACTAGTAGGAGTGAGAAAAACATCACGGGGTGGTGTGAATCATAGGGTCTGATTTAGGATAGGCAGTGAGTGGCAATGTCGGATGCAGAAATGCACCGCGGGGTGGTCAGCGTGGGGAGGTCAGGGAACATGCATTGGCAATGGAGGACAGGTTTCTGAAAAACATCGCGGGGTGGTGCGCATTGTATGGGTGTGTGTTACATTACATTCACTAGTAGGAGTGAGAAAAACATCACGGGGTGGTGCGCATTGTATGGGTGTGTGTTACATTACATTCACTAGTAGGAGTGAGAAAAACATCACGCGGTGGTGCGCATTGTATGGGTGTGTGTTACATAACATTCACTAGTAGGAGTGAGAAAAACATCACGGGGTGGTGTGAATCAGAGGGTCTGAATTAGGACAGGCCGTGAGTGGCAATGTAGGATGGAGAAAAGCACCGCTGGGTGGTCAGCATGGGGAGGTCAGGGAACATGCAGTGGCAATGTAGGATAGGTTTCTGAAAAACATCGCGGGGTGGTGCGCATTGTATGGGTGTGTGTTACATTACATTCACTAGTGGGAGTGAGAAAAACATCACGGGGTGGTTCGCATTGTATGGGTGTGTGTTACATTACATTCACTAGTAGGAGTGAGCAAAACATCACGGGGTGGTGTGAATCGGAGGGTCTGAATTAGGATAGGCAGTGAGTGGCAATGTAGGATGGAGAAAAGCACCGCGGGGTGGTCAGCATGGGGAGGTCAGGCAACATGCAGTGGCAATGTAGGATAGGGTTCTGAAAAACATCGCGGGGTGGTGCGCATTGTATGGGTTTGTGTTAAATTACATTCACTAGTAGGAGTGAGAAAAACATCAAGGGGTGGTGCGCATTGTATGGGTGTGTGTTACATTACATTCACTAGTAAGAGTGAGAAAAACATCATGGGGTGGTGTGAATCGGAGGGTCTGAATTAGGATCGGCAGTGAGTGGCAATATAGGATGGAGAAAAGCACCGCGGGGTGGTGAGCATGGGGAGGTCAGGGAACATGCAGTGGCAATGTAGGATAGGTTTCTAAAAAACATCGCGGGGTGGTGCGCATTGTATGGGTGTGTGTTACATTACATTCATTAGTAGGAGTGAGAAAAACATCATGGGGTGGTGCGCATTGTATGGGTGTGTGTTACATTACATTCACTAGTAGGAGTGAGAAAAACATCACGGGGTGGTGTGAATTGGAGGGTCTGAATTAGGATAGGCAGTGAGTGGCAATGTAGGATGGAGAAAAGCACCGCGGGGTGGTCAGCATGGCAGGTCAGGGAACATGCACTGGGAATGTAGGATAGGTTTCTGAAAAACATCGCGGGGTGGTGCACATTGTATGGGTGTGTGTTACATTACATTCACTAGTAGGAGTGAGAAAAACATCACGGGGTGGTGTGAAACGGAGGGTCTGAATTAGGATAGGCAGTGAGTGGCAATGAAGGATGGAGAAAAGCACCGCGTCGTGCTCAGCATGGGGTGGTCAGGGAACATGCAGTGGCAATGTAGGATAGGTTTCTGAAAAACATCGCGGGGTGGTGCACATTGTATGGGTGTGTGTTACATTACATTCAATAGTAGGAGTGAGAAAAACATCACGGGTTGGTGCGCATTGTATGGATGTGTGTTACATTACATTCACTAGTAGAAGTGAGAAAAACATCACAGGCTGGTGTTTATCGGAGGGTCTGAATTAGGATAGGCAGTGAGTGGCAATGTAGGATGGAGAAAAGCACCGCGGGGTGGTCAGCATGGGGAGGTCAGGGAACATGCAGTGGCAATGTAGGATAGTTTTCTGAAAAACATCGCGGGGTGGTGCACATTGTATGGGTGTGTGTTACATTACATTCAATAGTAGGAGTGAGAAAAACATCACGGGTTGGTGCGCATTGTATGGATGTGTGTTACATTACATTCACTAGTAGAAGTGAGAAAAACATCACAGGCTGGTGTTTATCGGAGGTTCTGAATTAGGATAGGCAGTGAGTGGCAATGTAGGATGGAGAAAAGCACCGCGGGGTGGTCAGCATGGGGAGGTCAGGGAACATGAAGTGGCAATATAGGATAGTTTTCTGAAAAACATCGCGGGGTGGTGCGCATTGTATGGGTGTGTGTTACATTACATTCACTACTAGGATAGAGAAAAACATCACGGGGTGGGTCGCATTTTAGGAGTGTGTGTTACATTACATTCACTAGTAGGAGTGAGAAAAACATCACGGGGTGGTGTGAATCAGAGGGTCTGAATTAGGATAGGCCGTGAGTGGCAATGTAGGATGGAGAAAAGCACCGCGGGGTGGTCAGCATGGGGAGGTCAGGGAACATGCAGTGGCAATGTAGGATAGGTTTCTGAAAAACATCGCGGGGTGGTGCGCATTGTATGGGTGTGTTACATTACATTCACTAGTAGGAGTGAGAAAAACATCACGGGGTGTTGTGAATCGGAGGGTCTGAATTAGAATAGGCAGTGAGTGGCAATGTAGGATGGAGAAAAGCACCGCGGGGTGGTCAGCATGGGGAGGTCAGGGAACATGCAGTGGCAATGTAGGATAGGTTTCTGAAAAACATCGCGGGGTGGTGCGCATTGTATGGGTGTGTGTTACATTACATTCACTAGTAGGAGTGAGAAAAACATCACGGGCTGGTGCGCATTGTATGGTTGTGTGTTACATTACATTCACTAGTAGGAGTGAGAAAAACATCACGGGGTGGTGTGAATCGGAGGGTCTGAATTAGGATAGGCAGTGAGTGGCAATGTAGGATGGAGAAAAGCACCGCGGGGTGGTCAGCATGGGGAGGTCAGGGAACATGCAGTGGCAATGTAGGATAGGTTTCTGAAAAACATCGCGGGGTGGTGCACATTGTATGGGTGTGTGTTACATAACATTCACTAGTAGGAGTGAGAAAAACATCACGGGGTGGTTTGAATCGGAGTGTCTGATTTAGGATAGGCAGTGAGTGGCCATGTCGGATGGAGAAAAGCACTGCCGGGTGGTCAGCATGGGGAGGTCAGGGAACATGCATTGGCAATGTAGGATAGGTTTCTGAAAAACATCGCGGGGTGGTGCGCATTGTATGGGTGTGTGTTACATTACATTCACTAGTGGGAGTGAGAAAAACATCACGGGGTGGTTCGCATTGTATGGGTGTGTGTTACATTACATTCACTAGTAGGAGTGAGCAAAACATCACGGGGTGGTGTGAATCGGAGGGTCTGAATTAGGATAGGCAGTGAGTGGCAATGTATGATGGAGAAAAGCACCGCGGGGTGGTCAGCATGGGGAGGTCAGGCAACATGCAGTGGCAATGTAGGATAGGGTTCTGAAAAACATCGCGGGGTGGTGCGCATTGTATGGGTTTGTGTTAAATTACATTCACTAGTAGGAGTGAGAAAAACATCAAGGGGTGGTGCGCATTGTATGGGTGGGTGTTACATAACATTCACTAGTAGGAGTGAGAAAAACATCACGGGGTGGTGTGAATCGCAGGGCCTGAATTAGGATAGGCAGTGAGTGGCAATGTAGGATGGAGAAAAGCACCGCGGTGTGGTCAGCATGGGGAGGTCAGGGAACATGCAATGGCAATGTAGGATAGGTTTCTGAAAAACATCGCGGGGTGGTGCGCATTGTATGGGTGTGTGTTACATATCATTCACAAGGAGGAGTGAGAAAAACATCACGGGGTGGTGCGCATTGTATGGGTGTGTGTTACATTACATTCACTAGTAGGAGTGAGAAAAACATCACGCGGTGGTGCGCATTGTATGGGTGTGTGTTACATTACATTCACTAGTAGGAGTGAGAAAAACATCACGGGGTGGTGTGAATCGGAGGGTCTGAATTAGGATAGGCAGTGAGTGGCAATGTAGGATGTAGAAAAGCACCGCGGGGTGGTCAGCATGGGGATGTCAGGGAACATGCAGTGGCAATGTAGGATAGGTTTCTGAAAAATATCGCGGGGTGGTGCGCATTGTATTGGTGTGTGTTACATTACATTCACTAGTAGGAGTGAGAAAAACATCACGGGGTGGTGTGATTCGGAGGGTCTGAATTAGGATAAGCACTGAGTGGCAATGTAGGATGGAGAAAAGCACCGCGGGGTGGTCAGCATGGGGAGGTTAGGGAACATGAAGTGGCAATAAATGATAGTTTTCTGAAAAACATCACGGGGTGGTGCGCATTGTATGGGTGTGTGTTACATTACATTCACTAGTAGGAGTGAGAAAAACATCACGGGGTGGTGTGAATCGGAGGGTCTGAATTAGGACAGGCATTGAGTGGCAATGTAGGATGGAGAAAAGCACCGCGGGCTGGTCAGCATGGGGAGGTCAGGGAACATGCAGTGGCAATGTAGCATAGGTTTCTGAAAAACATCGCGGGGTGGTGCGCATTGTATGGGTGTGTGTTACATTACATTCACTAGTAGGAGTGAGAAAAACATCACGGGTTGGTGTGAATTGGAGGGTCTGAATTAGACGAGGCAGTGAGTGGCAATGTACGATGGAGAAAAGCACCGCTGGGTGGTCAGCATGGGGAGGTCAGGGAACATGCAGTGGCAATGTAGGATAGGTTTCTGAAAAACATCGTGGGGTGGTGCGCATTGTATGGGTGTGTGTTACATTACATTCACTAGTAGGAGTGAGAAAAACATCACGGGGTGGTGCGCATTGTATGGGTGTGTGTTACATTACATTCACTAGTTGGAGTGAGAAAAACATCACGGGGTGGTGTGAATCGGAGGGTCCGAATTAGGATAGGCAGTGAGTGGCTATGTAGGATGGAGAAAAGCACCGCGGGGTGGTCAGCATGGGGACGTCAAGGGACATGCAGTGGCAATGTAGGATAGGTTTCTGAAAAACATCGCGGGGTGGTGCACATTGTATGGGTGTGTGTTACATAACATTCACTAGTAGGAGTGAGAAAATTATCACGGGGTGGTGTGATTCGGAGGGTCTGATTTAGGATAGGCAGTGAGTGGCAATGTCGGATGGAGAAAAGCACCGCGGGGTGGTCAGCATGGGGAGGTCAGGGAACATGCAGTGGCAATGTAGGATAGGTTTGTGAAAAACATCGCGGGGTGGTGCACATTGTATGGGTGTGTGTTACATAACATTCACTAGTAGGAGTGAGAAAAACATCACGCGGTGGTGCGCAGTTTATGGGTGTGTGTTACATTACATTCACTAGTAGGAGTGAGAAAAACATCACGGGGTGGTGTGAATCGCATGGTCTGAATTAGGATAGGCAGTGAGTGGCAATGTAGGATGGAGAAAAGCACCGCGGGCTGGTCAGAATGGGGAGGTCATGGAACATGCAGTGGCAATGTAGGATAGGTTTCTGAAAAACATCGCGGGGTGGTGCGCATTGTATGGGTGTGTGTTACATTACATTCACTAGTAGGAGTGAGAAAAACATCACGGGGTGGTGCGCATTGTATGGGTGTGTGTTACATTACATTCACTAGTAGGAGTGAAAAATACATCACGGGGTGTTGTGAATCGGATGGTCTGAATTAGGATAGGCAGTGAGTGGCAATGTAGGATGGAGAAAAGCACCGCGTGGTGGTCAGAATGGGGAGGTCATGGAACATGCAGTGGCAATGTAGGATAGGTTTCTGAAAAACATCGCGGGGTGGTGCGCATTGTATGGGTGTGTGTTACATTACATTCACTAGTAGGAGTGAGAAAAACATCACGGGGTGGTGCGCATTGTATGGGTGTGTGTTACATTACATTCACTAGTAGGAGTGAGAAAAACATCACGCGGTGGTGCGCATTGTATGGGTGGGTGTTACATTACATTCACTAGTAGGAGTGAGAAAAACATCACGGGGTGGTGTGAATCGGAGGGTCTGAATTAGGATAGGCAGTGAGTGGCAATGTAGGATGGAGAAAAGCACCGCGGGGTGGTCAGCATGGGGAGGTCAGGGAACATGCAGTGGCAGTGTAGGATAGGTTTCTGAAAAATATCGCGGGGTGGTGCGCATTGTATGGGTGTGTGTTACATTACATTCACTAGTAGGAGTGAGAAAAACATCACAGGGTTGTGTGAATCGGAGGGTCTGAATTAGAATAGGCAGTGAGTGGCAATGAAGCATGGAGAAAAGCACCGCGGGGTGGTCAGCATGGGGACGTCAGGGAACATGCAGTGGCAATGTAGGATAGGTTTCTGAAAAACATCGCGGGGTTGTGCACATTGTATGGGTGTGTGTTACATAACATTCACTAGTAGGAGTGAGAAAAACATCACGGGGTGGTGTGAATCGGAGGGTCTGATTTAGGATAGGCAGTGAGTGGCAATGTCGGATGGAGAAAAGCACCACGGGGTGGTCACAATGGGGAGGTCTGGGAACATGCAGTGGCAATGTAGGATAGGTTTCTGAAAAACATCGCGGGGTGGTGCGCATTGTATGGGTGTGTGTTACATTACATTCACTAGTAGGAGTGAGAAAAATATCACAGGGTGGTGCGCATTGTATGGGTGTGTGTTACATTACATTCATTAGTAGGAGTGAGAAAAACATCACGGGGTGGTGTGAATCGCAGGGCCTGAATTAGGATAGGCAGTGAGTGGCAATATAGGATGGAGAAAAGCACCGCGGTGTGGTCAGCATGGGGAGGTCAGGGAACATGCAATGGCAATGTAGGATAGGTTTCTGAAAAACATCGCGGGGTGGTGCGCATTGTATGGGTGTGTGTTACATATCATTCACAAGGAGGAGTGAGAAAAACATCACGGGGTGGTGCGCATTGTGTGGGTGTGTGTTACATTACATTCACTAGTAGGAGTGAGAAAAATATCACGGGGTGGTGCGCATTGTATGGGTGTGTGTTACATTACATTCATTAGTAGGAGTGAGAAAAACATCACGGGATGGTGTGAATCGGAGCGTCTGAATTAGGATAGGCAGTGAGTGGCAATGTAGGATGTAGAAAAGCACCGCGGGGTGGTCAGCATGGGGATGTCAGGGAACATGCAGTGGCAATGTAGGATAGGTTTCTGAAAAATATCGCGGGGTGGTGCGCATTGTATTGGTGTGTGTTACATTACATTCACTAGTAGGAGTGAGAAAAACATCACGGGGTGGTGTGATTCGGAGGGTCCGAATTAGGATAAGCACTGAGTGGCAATGTAGGATGGAGAAAAGCACCGCGGGGTGGTCAGCATGGGGAGGTCAGGGAACATGAAGTGGCAATAAATGATAGTTTTCTGAAAAACATCACGGGGTGGTGCGCATTGTATGGGTGTGTGTTACATTACATTCACTAGTAGGAGTGAGAAAAACATCACGGGGTGGTGCGCATTGTATGGGTGTGTGTTACATTACATTCACTAGTTGGAGTGAGAAAAACATCACGGGGTGGTGTGAATCGGAGGGTCTGAATTAGGATAGGCAGTGAGTGGCTATGTAGGATGGAGAAAAGCACGGCGGGGTGGTCAGCATGGGGACGTCAAGGAACATGCAGTGGCAATGTAGGATAGGTTTCTGAAAAACATCGCGGGGTGGTGCACATTGTATGGGTGTGTGTTACATAACATTCACTAGTAGGAGTGAGAAAATTATCACGGGGTGGTGTGAATCGGAGGGTCTGATTTAGGATAGGCAGTGAGTGGCAATGTCGGATGGAGAAAAGCACCGCGGGGTGGTCAGCATGGGGAGGTCAGGGAACATGCAGTGGCAATGTAGGATAGGTTTCTGAAAAACATCGCGGGGTGGTGCACATTGTATGGGTGTGTGTTACATAACATTCACTAGTAGGAGTGAGAAAAACATCACGCGGTGGTGCGCATTGTATGGGTGTGTGTTACATTACATTCATTAGTAGGAGTGAGAAAAACATCACGGGGTGGTGTGAATCGCAGGGCCTGAATTAGGATAGGCAGTGAGTGGCAATGTAGGATGGAGAAAAGCACCGCGGTGTGGTCAGCATGGGGAGGTCAGGGAACATGCAATGGCAATGTAGGATAGGTTTCTGAAAAACATCGCGGGGTGGTGCGCATTGTATGGGTGTGTGTTACATATGATTCACAAGGAGGAGTGAGAAAAACATCACGTGGTGGTGCGCATTGTATGGGTGTGTGTTACATTACATTCACTAGTAGGAGTGAGAAAAACATCACGCGGTGGTGCGCATTGTATGGGTGTGTGTTACATTACATTCACTAGTAGGAGTGAGAAAAACATCACGGGGTGGTGTGAATCGGAGTGTCTGAATTAGGATAGGCAGTGAGTGGCAATGTAGGATGTAGAAAAGCACCGCGGGGTGGTCAGCATGGGGATGTCAGGGAACATGCAGTGGCAATGTAGGATAAGTTTCTGAAAAATATCGCGGGGTGGTGCGCATTGTATTGGTGTGTGTTACATTACATTCACTAGTAGGAGTGAGAAAAACATCACGGGGTGGTGTGATTCGGAGGGTCTGAATTAGGATAAGCACTGAGTGGCAATGTAGGATGGAGAAAAGCACCGCGGGGTGGTCAGCATGGGGAGGTCAGGGAACATGAAGTGGCAATAAATGATAGTTTTCTGAAAAACATCACGGGGTGGTGCGCATTGTATGGGTGTGTGTTACATTACATTCACTAGTAGGAGTGAGAAAAACATCACGGGGTGGTGTGAATCGGAGGGTCTGAATTAGGACAGGCAGTGAGTGGCAATGTAGGATGGAGAAAAGCACCGCGGGCTGGTCAGCATGGGGAGGTCAGGGAACATGCAGTGGCAATGTAGGATAGGTTTCTGAAAAACATCGCGGGGTGGTGCGCATTGTATGGGTGTGTGTTACATTACATTCACTAGTAGGAGTGAGAAAAACATCACGGGTTGGTGTGAATTGGAGGGTCGGAATTAGACGAGTCAGTGAGTGGCAATGTAGGATGTAGAAAAGCACCGCCGGGTGGTCAGCATGGGGAGGTCAGGGAACATGCAGTGGCAATGTAGGATAGGTTTCTGAAAAACATCGCGGGGTGGTGCGCATTGTATGGGTGTGTGTTACATTACATTCACTAGTAGGAGTGAGAAAAACATCACGGGGTGGTGCGCATTGTATGGGTGTGTGTTACATTACATTCACTAGTTGGAGTGAGAAAAACATCACGGGGTGGTGTGAATCGGAGGGTCTGAATTAGGATAGGCAGTGAGTGGCTATGTAGGATGGAGAAAAGCACCGCGGGGTGGTCAGCATGGGGACGTCAAGGAACATGCAGTGGCAATGTAGGATAGGTTTCTGAAAAACATCGCGGGGTGGTGCACATTGTATGGGTGTGTGTTACATAACATTAACTAGTAGGAGTGAGAAAATTATCACGGGGTGGTGTGAATCGGAGGGTCTGATTTAGGATAGGCAGTGAGTGGCTATGACGGATGGAGAAAAGCACCGCGGGGTGGTCAGCATGGGGAGGTCAGGGAACATGCAGTGGCAATGTAGGATAGGTTTCTGAAAAACATCGCGGGGTGGTGCACATTGTATGGGTGTGTGTTACATAACATTCACTAGTAGGAGTGAGAAAAACATCACGCGGTGGTGCCCATTGTATGGGTGTGTGTTACATTACATTCATTAGTAGGAGTGAGAAAAACATCACGGGGTGGTGTGAATCGCAGGGCCTGAATTAGGATAGGCCATGAGTGGCAATGCAGGATGGAGAAAAGCACCGCGGTGTGGTCAGCATGGGGAGGTCAGGGAACATGCAATGGCAATGTAGGATAGGTTTCTGAAAAACATCGCGGGGTGGTGCGCATTGTATGGGTGTGTGTTACATAACATTGACAAGGAGGAGTGAGAAAAACATCACGGGGTGGTGCGCATTGTATGGGTGTGTGTTACATTACATTCACTAGTAGGAGTGAGAAAAACATCACGCGGTGGTGCGCATTGTATGGGTGTGTGTTACATTACATTCACTAGTAGGAGTGAGAAAAACATCACGGGGTGGTGTGAATCGGAGGGTCTGAATTAGGATAGGCAGTGAGTGGCAATGTAGGATGTAGAAAAGCACCGCGGGGTGGTCAGCATGGGGATGTCAGGGAACATGCAGTGGCAATGTAGGATAGGTTTCTGAAAAATGTCGCGGGGTGGTGCGCATTGTATTGGTGTGTGTTACATTACATTCACTGGTAGGAGTGGGAAAAACATCACGGGGTGGTGTGATTCGGAGGGTCTGAATTAGGATAAGCACTGAGTGGCAATGTAGGATGGAGAAAAGCACCGCGGGGTGGTCAGCATGGGGAGGTCAGGGAACATGCAATGGCAATTTAGGATAAGTTTCTGAAAAACATCGCGGGGTGGTGCGCATTGTATGGGTGTGTGTTACATTACATTCACTAGTAGGAGTTAGAAAAACATCTCGGGGTGGTGCGCATTGTATTGGTGTGTGTTACATTACATTCACTAGTAGGAGTGAGAAAAACATCACGGGGTGGTGTGATTCGGAGGGTCTGAATTAGGATAAGCACTTGGTGGCAATGTAGGATATAGAAAAGCACCGCGGGCTGGTCAGCATGGGGCGGTCAGGGAACATGAAGTGGCAATAAACGATAGTTTTCTGAAAAACATCGCGGGGTGGTGCGCATTGTATGGGTGTGTGTTACATTACATTCACTAGTAGGAGTGAGAAAAACATCACGGGGTGGTGTGAATCGGAGGGTCTGAATTAGGACAGGCAGTGAGTGGCAATGTAGGATGGAGAAAAGCACCGCGGGCTGATCAGCATGTGGAGGTCAGGGAACATGCAGTGGCAATGTAGGATAGGTTTCTGAAAAACATCGCGGGGTGGTGCGCATTGTATGGGTGTGTGTTACATTACATTCACTAGTAGGAGTTAGAAAAACATCTCGGGGTGGTGCGCATTGTATGGGTGTGTGTTACATTACATTCACTATTAGGAGTTAGAAAAACATCACGCGGTGGTTCGCATTGTATGGGTGTGTGTTACATTACATTCACTAGTAGGAGTGAGAAAAACATCACGGGGTGGTGTGAATCGGAGGGTCTGAATTAGTATAGGCAGTGAGTGGCAATGTAGGATGGAGAAAAGCACCGCGGTGTGGTCAGCATGGGGAGGTCAGGGAACATGCAGTGGCAATGTAGGATAGGTTTCTGAAAAATATCGCGGGGTGGTGCGCATTGTATGGGTTTGTGTTACATTACATTCACTAGTAGGAGTGAGAAAAACATCACGGCGTGGTGTGATTCGGAGGGTCTGAATTAGGATAGGCAGTGAGTGACAATGTAGGATGGAGAAAAGCACCGCGTGGTGGTCAGCATGGGTATGTCAGGGAACATGCAATGGCAATGTAGGATAGGATTCTGAAAAACATCGCGGGGTGGTGCGCATTGTATGGGTGTGTGTTACATTACATTCACTAGTAGGAGTGAGAAAAACATCACGGGGTGGTGCGCATTGTATGGGTGTGTGTTACATTACATTCACTAGTAGGAGTGAGAAAAACATCACGGGGTGGTGTGAATCGGAGGGTCTGAATTAGGATAGGCAGTGAGTGGCTATGTAGGATGGAGAAAAGCACCGCGGGGTGGTCAGCATGGGGACGTCAAGGAACATGCAGTGGCAATGTAGGATAGGTTTCTGAAAAACATCGCGGGGTGGTGCACATTGTATGGGTGTGTGTTACATAAAATTCACTAGTAGGAGTGAGAAAATTATCACGGGGTGGTGTGAATCGGAGGGTCTGATTTAGGATAGGCAGTGAGTGGCAATGTCGGATGGAGAAAAGCACCGCGGGTTGGTCCGCATGGGGAGGTCAGGGAACATGCAGTGGCAATGTAGGATAGGTTTCTGAAAAACATCGCGGGGTGGTGCACATTGTATGGGTGTGTGTTACATAACATTCACTAGTAGGAGTGAGAAAAACATCACGCGGTGGTGCGCATTGTATGGGTGTGTGTTACATTACATTCACTAGTAGGAGTGAGAAAAACATCACGGGGTGGTGTGAATCGCATGGTCTGAATTAGGATAGGCAGTGAGTGGCAATGTAGGATAGATAAAAGCACCGCGGGCTGATCAGAATGGGGAGGTCATGGAACATGCAGTGGCAATGTAGGATAGGTTTCTGAAAAACATCGCGGGGTGGTGCGCATTGTATGGGTGTGTGTTACATTACATTCACTAGTAGGTATGAGAAAAACATCACGGTGAGGTGCGAATTGTATGGGTGTGTGTTACATTACATTCACTAGTAGGAGTGAAAAATACATCACGGGTTGTTGTGAATCGGAGGGTCTGAATTAGGATAGGCAGTGAGTGGCAATGTAGGATGTAGAAAAGCACCGCGGGGTGGTCAGCATGGGGATGTCAGGGAACATGCAGTGGCAATGTAGGATAGGTTTCTGAAAAATATCGCGGGGTGGTGCGCATTGTATTGGTGTGTGTTACATTACATTCACTAGTAGGAGTGAGAAAAACATCACGGGGTGGTGCGAATCGGAGGGTCTGAATTAAGACAGGCAGTGAGTGGCAATGTAGGATGGAGAAAAGCACCGCGGGCTGGTCAGCATGGGGAGGTCAGGGAACATGCAGTGGCAATGTAGGATAGGTTTCTGAAAAACATCGCGGGGTGGTGCGCATTGTATGGGTGTGTGTTACATTACATTCACTAGTAGGAGTGAGAAAAACATCTCGGAGTGGTGCGCATTGTATGGGTGTGTGTTACATTACATTCACTATTAGGAGTTAGAAAAACATCAAGCGGTGGTTCGCATTGTATGGGTGTGTGTTACATTACATTCACTAGTAGGAGTGAGAAAAACATCACGCGGTGGTGCGCATTGTATGGGTGTGTGTTACATTACATTCACTAGTAGGAGTGAGAAAAACATCACGGGGTGGTGTGAATCGGAGGGTCTGAATTAGGATAGGCAGTGAGTGGCAATGTAGGATGTAGAAAAGCACCGCGGGGTGGTCAGCATGGGGATGTCAGGGAACATGCATTGGCAATGTAGGATAGGTTTCTGAAAAATATCGCGGGGTGGTGCGCATTGTATTGGTGTGTGTTACATTACATTCACTAGTAGGAGTGAGAAAAACATCACGGGGTGGTGTGATTCGGAGGGTCTGAATTAGGATAAGCACTTGGTGGCAATGTAGGATATAGAAAAGCACCGCGGGGTGGTCAGCATGGGGCGGTCAGGGAACATGAAGTGGCAATAAACGATAGTTTTCTGAAAAATATCAAGGGGTGGTAAGCATTGTATGGGTGTGTGTTACATTACATTCACTAGTAGGAGTGAGAAAAACATCACAGGGTGGTGTGAATCGGACGGTCTGAATTAGGACAGGCAGTGAGTGGCAATGTAGGATGGAGAAAAGCACCGCGGGCTGGTCAGCATGGGGAGGTCAGGGAACATGCAGTGACAATGTAGGATAGGTTTCTGAAAAACATCGCGGGGTGGTGCGCATTGTATGGGTGTGTGTTACATTACATTCACTAGTAGGAGTTAGAAAAACATCTCGGGGTGGTGCGCATTGTATGGGTGTGTGTTACATTACATTCACTAGTAGGAGTTAGAAAAACATCACGCGGTGGTTCGCATTGTATGGGTGTGTGTTACATTACATTCACTAGTAGGAGTGAGAAAAACATCACGGGGTGGTGTGAATCGGAGGGTCTGAATTAGTATAGGCAGTGAGTGGCAATGTAGGATGGAGAAAAGCACCGCGGTGTGGTCAGCATGGGGAGGTCAGGGAACATGCAGTGGCAATGTAGGATAGGTTTCTGAAAAATATCGCGGGGTTTTGCGCATTGTATGGGTTTGTGTTACATTACATTCACTAGTAGGAGTGAGAAAAACATCACGGCGTGGTGTGATTCGGAGGGTCTGAATTAGGATAGGCAGTGAGTGGCAATGTAGGATGGAGAAAAGCACCGCGGGGTGGTCAGCATGGGTATGTCAGGGAACATGCAATGGCAATGTAGGATAGGTTTCTGAAAAACATCGCGGGGTGGTGCGCATTGTATGGGTGTGTGTTACATTACATTCACTAGTAGGAGTGAGAAAAACATCACGGGGTGGTGTGAATCGGAGGGTCTGAATTAGGATAGGCAATGAGTGGCTATGTAGGATGGAGAAAAGCACCGCGGGGTGGTCAGCATGGGGACGTCAAGGAACATGCAGTGGCAATGTAGGATAGGTTTCTGAAAAACATCGCGGGGTGGTGCACATTGTATGGGTGTGTGTTACATAACATTCACTAGTAGGCGTGAGAAAATTATCACGGGGTGGTGTGAATCGGAGGGTCTGATTTAGGATAGGCAGTGAGTGGCAATGTCGGATGGAGAAAAGCACCGCGGTGTGGTCCACATGGGGAGGTCAGGGAACATGCAGTGGCAATGTAGGATAGGTTTCTGAAAAACATCGCGGGGTGGTGCACATTGTATGGGTGTGTGTTACATAACATTCACTAGTAGGAGTGAGAAAAACATCACGCAGTGGTGCGCATTGTATGGGTGTGTGTTACATTACATTCACTAGTAGGAGTGAGAAAAACATCACGGGGTGGTGTGAATCGCATGGTCTGAATTAGGATAGGCAGTGAGTGGCAATGTAGGATGGAGAAAAGCACCGCGGGCTGATCAGAATGGGGAGGTCATGGAACATGCAGTGGCAATGTAGGATAGGTTTCTGAAAAACATCGCGGGGTGGTGCGCATTGTATGGGTGTGTGTTACTTTACATTCACTAGTAGGTATGAGAAAAACATCACGGTGTGGTGCGAATTGTATGGGTGTGTGTTACATTACATTCACTAGTAGGAGTGAAAAATACATCACGGGGTGTTGTGAATCGGAGGGTCTGAATTAGGATAGGCAGTGAGTGGCAATGTAGGATGTAGAAAAGCACCGCGGGGTGGTCAGCATGGGGATGTCAGGGAACATGCAGTGGCAATGTAGGATAGGTTTCTGAAAAATATCGCGGGGTGGTGCGCATTGTATTGGTGTGTGTTACATTACATTGACTAGTAGGAGTGAGAAAAACATCAAGGGGTGGTGTGATTCGGAGGGTCTGAATTAGGATAAGCACTTGGTGGCAATGTAGGATGGAGAAAAGCACCGCGGGGTGGTCAGCATGGGGCGGTCAGGGAACATGAAGTGGCAATAAACGATAGTTTTCTGAAAAACATCACGGGGTGGTGCGCATTGTATGGGTGTGTGTTACATTACATTCACTAGTAGGAGTGAGAAAAACATCACGGGGTGGTGTGAATCGGAGGGTCTGAATTAAGACAGGCAGTGAGTGGAAATGTAGGATGGAGAAAAGCACCGCGGGCTGGTCAGCATGGGGAGGTCAGGGAACATGCAGTGGCAATGTAGGATAGGTTTCTGAAAAACATCGCGGGGTGGTGCGCTTTGTATGGGTGTGTGTTACATTACATTCACTAGTAGGAGTGAGAAAAACATCTCGGGGTGGTGCGCATTGTATGGGTGTGTGTTACATTACATTCACTATTAGGAGTTAGAAAAACATCAAGCGGTGGTTCGCATTGTATGGGTGTGTGTTACATTACATTCACTAGTAGGAGTGAGAAAAACATCACGGGGTGGTGTGATTCGGAGGGTCTGAATTAGGATAAGCACTTGGTGGCAATGTAGGATATAGAAAAGCACCGCGGTGTGGTCAGCATGGGGCGGTCAGGGAACATGAAGTGGCAATAAACGATAGTTTTCTGAAAAACATCGCGGGGTGGTGCGCATTGTATGGGTGTGTGTTACATTACATTCACTAGTAGGAGTGAGAAAAACATCACAGGGTGGTGTGAATCGGAGGGTCTGAATTAGGACAGGCAGTGAGTGGCAATGTAGGATGGAGAAAAGCACCGCGGGCTGGTCAGCATGGGGAGGTCAGGGAACATGCAGTGGCAATGTAGGATAGTTTTCTGAAAAACATCGCGGGGTGGTGCGCATTGTATGGGTGTGTGTTACATTACATTCACTAGTAGGAGTTAGAAAAACATCTCGGGGTGGTGCGCATTGTATGGGTGTGTGTTACATTACATTCACTAGTAGGAGTTAGAAAAACATCACGCGGTGGTTCGCATTGTATGGGTGTGTGTTACATTACATTCACTAGTAGGAGTGAGAAAAACATCACGGGGTGGTGTGAATCGGAGGGTCTGAATTAGTATAGGCAGTGAGTGGCAATGTAGGATGGAGAAAAGCACCGCGGTGTGGTCAGCATGGGGAGGTCAGGGAACATGCAGTGGCAATGTAGGATAGGTTTCTGAAAAATATCGCGGGGTGGTGCGCATTGTATGGGTTTGTGTTACATTACATTCACTAGTAGGAGTGAGAAAAACATCACGGCGTGGTGTGATTCGGAGGGTCTGAATTAGGATAGGCAGTGAGTGGCAATGTAGGATGGAGAAAAGCACCGCGGGGTGGTCAGCATGGGTATGTCAGGGAACATGCAATGGCAATGTAGGATAGGTTTCTGAAAAACATCGCGGGGTGGTGCGCATTGTATGGGTGTGTGTTACATTACATTCACTAGTAGGAGTGAGAAAAACATCACGGGGTGGTGCGCATTGTATGGGTGTGTGTTACATTACATTCACTAGTAGGAGTGAGAAAAACATCACGGGGTGGTGTGAATCGGAGGGTCTGAATTAGGATAGGCAATGAGTGGCTATGTAGGATGGAGAAAAGCACCGCGGGGTGGTCAGCATGGGGACGTCAAGGAACATGCAGTGGCAATGTAGGATAGGTTTCTGAAAAACATCGCGGGGTGGTGCACATTGTATGGGTGTGTGTTACATAACATTCACTAGTAGGAGTGAGAAAATTATCACGGGGTGGTGTGAATCGGAGGGTCTGATTTAGGATAGGCAGTGAGTGGCAATGTCGGATGGAGAAAAGCACCGCGGGGTGGTCCGCATGGGGAGGTCAGGGAACATGCAGTGGCAATGTAGGATAGGTTTCTGAAAAACATCGCGGGGTGGTGCACATTGTATGGGTGTGTGTTATATAACATTCACTAGTAGGAGTGAGAAAAACATCACGCAGTGGTGCGCATTGTATGGGTGTGTGTTACATTACATTCACTAGTAGGAGTGAGAAAAACATCACGGGGTGGTGTGAATCGCATGGTCTGAATTAGGATAGGCAGTGAGTGGCAATGTAGGATGGAGAAAAGCACCGCGGGCTGATCAGAATGGGGAGGTCATGGAACATGCAGTGGCAATGTAGGACAGGTTTCTGAAAAACATCGCGGGGTGGTGCGCATTGTATGGGTGTGTGTTACGTTACATTCACTAGTAGGTATGAGAAAAACATCACGGTGTGGTGCGAATTGTATGGGTGTGTGTTACATTACATTCACTAGTAGGAGTGAAAAATACATCACGGTGTGTTGTGAATCGGAGGGTCTGAATTAGGATAGGCAGTGAGTGGCAATGTAGGATGTAGAAAAGCACCGCGGGGTGGTCAGCATGGGGATGTCAGGGAACATGCAGTGGCAATGTAGGATAGGTTTCTGAAAAATATCGCGGGGTGGTGCGCATTGTATTGGTGTGTGTTACATTACATTGACTAGTAGGAGTGAGAAAAACATCAAGGGGTGGTGTGATTCGGAGGGTCTGAATTAGGATAAGCACTTGGTGGCAATGTAGGATGGAGAAAAGCACCGCGGGGTGGTCAGCATGGGGCGGTCAGGGAACATGAAGTGGCAATAAACGATAGTTTTCTGAAAAACATCACGGGGTGGTGCGCATTGTATGGGTGTGTGTTACATTACATTCACTAGTAGGAGTGAGAAAAACATCACGGGGTGGTGTGAATCGGAGGGTCTGAATTAAGACAGGCAGTGAGTGGAAATGTAGGATGGAGAAAAGCACCGCGGGCTGGTCAGCATGGGGAGGTCAGGGAACATGCAGTGGCAATGTAGGATAGGTTTCTGAAAAACATCGCGGGGTGGTGCGCATTGTATGGGTGTGTGTTACATTACATTCACTAGTAGGAGTGAGAAAAACATCTCGGGGTGGTGCGCATTGTA
The DNA here is from genome assembly GCF_034190915.1 of Cavia porcellus. Lineage (NCBI taxonomy): Eukaryota > Metazoa > Chordata > Mammalia > Rodentia > Caviidae > Cavia > Cavia porcellus. Next base: position 1,245,922 of record NW_026947569.1, read on the forward strand.
TGGGTGTGTGTTACATTACATTCACTATTAGGAGTTAGAAAAACATCAAGCGGTGGTTCGCATTGTATGGGTGTGTGTTACATTACATTCACTAGTAGGAGTGAGAAAAACATCACGGGGTGGTGTGAATCGGAGGGTCTGAATTAGTATAGGCAGTGAGTGGCAATGTAGGATGGAGAAAAGCACCGCGGTGTGGTCAGCATGGGGAGGTCAGGGAACATGCAGTGGCAATGTTGGATAGGTTTCTGAAAAATATCGCGGGGTGGTGCGCATTGTATGGGTTTGTGTTACATTACAGTCACTAGTAGGAGTGAGAAAAACATCACGGCGTGGTGTGATTCGGAGGGTCTGAATTAGGATAGGCAGTGAGTGGCAATGTAGGATGGAGAAAAGCACCGCGGGGTGGTCAGCATGGGTAGGTCAGGGAACATGCAATGGCAATGTAGGATAGGTTTCTGAAAAACATCGCGGGGTGGTGCGCATTGTATGGGTGTGTGTTACATTACATTCACTAGTAGGAGTGAGAAAAACATCACGGGGTGGTGCGCATTGTATGGGTGTGTGTTACATTACATTCACTAGTAGGAGTGAGAAAAACATCACGGGGTGGTGTGAATCGGAGGGTCTGAATTAGGATAGGCAGTGAGTGGCTATGTAGGATGGAGAAAAGCACCGCGGGGTGGTCAGCATGGGGACGTCAAGGAACATGCAGTGGCAATGTAGGATAGGTTTCTGAAAAACATCGCGGGGTGGTGCACATTGTATGGGTGTGTGTTACATAACATTCACTAGTAGGAGTGAGAAAATTATCACGGGGTGGTGTGAATCGGAGGGTCTGATTTAGGATAGGCAGTGAGTGGCAATGTCGGATGGAGAAAAGCACCGCGGGGTGGTCCACATGGGGAGGTCAGGGAACATGCAGTGGCAATGTAGGATAGGTTTCTGAAAAACATCGCGGGGTGGTGCACATTGTATGGGTGTGTGTTACATAACATTCACTAGTAGGAGTGAGAAAAACATCACGCAGTGGTGCGCATTGTATGGGTGTGTGTTACATTACATTCACTAGTAGGAGTGAGAAAAACATCACGGGGTGGTGTGAATCGCATGGTCTGAATTAGGATAGGCAGTGAGTGGCAATGTAGGATGGAGAAAAGCACCGCGGGCTGATCAGAATGGGGAGGTCATGGAACATGCAGTGGCAATGTAGGATAGGTTTCTGAAAAACATCGCGGGGTGGTGCGCATTGTATGGGTGTGTGTTACTTTACATTCACTAGTAGGTATGAGAAAAACATCACGGTGTGGTGCGAATTGTATGGGTGTGTGTTACATTACATTCACTAGTAGGAGTGAAAAATACATCACGGGGTGTTGTGAATCGGAGGGTCTGAATTAGGATAGGCAGTGAGTGGCAATGTAGGATGTAGAAAAGCACCGCGGGGTGGTCAGCATGGGGATGTCAGGGAACATGCAGTGGCAATGTAGGATAGGTTTCTGAAAAATATCGCGGGGTGGTGCGCATTGTATTGGTGTGTGTTACATTACATTGACTAGTAGGAGTGAGAAAAACATCAAGGGGTGGTGTGATTCGGAGGGTCTGAATTAGGATAAGCACTTGGTGGCAATGTAGGATGGAGAAAAGCACCGCGGGGTGGTCAGCATGGGGCGGTCAGGGAACATGAAGTGGCAATAAACGATTGTTTTCTGAAAAACATCACGGGGTGGTGCGCATTGTATGGGTGTGTGTTACATTACATTCACTAGTAGGAGTGAGAAAAACATCACGGGGTGGTGTGAATCGGAGGGTCTGAATTAAGACAGGCAGTGAGTGGAAATGTAGGATGGAGAAAAGCACCGCGGGCTGGTCAGCATGGGGAGGTCAGGGAACATGCAGTGGCAATGTAGGATAGGTTTCTGAAAAACATCGCGGGGTGGTGCGCTTTGTATGGGTGTGTGTTACATTACATTCACTAGTAGGAGTGAGAAAAACATCTCGGGGTGGTGCGCATTGTATGGGTGTGTGTTACATTACATTCACTATTAGGAGTTAGAAAAACATCAAGCGGTGGTTCGCATTGTATGGGTGTGTGTTACATTACATTCACTAGTAGGAGTGAGAAAAACATCACGGGGTGGTGTGATTCGGAGGGTCTGAATTAGGATAAGCACTTGGTGGCAATGTAGGATATAGAAAAGCACCGCGGGGTGGTCAGCATGGGGCGGTCAGGGAACATGAAGTGGCAATAAACGATAGTTTTCTGAAAAACATCGCGGGGTGGTGCGCATTGTATGGGTGTGTGTTACATTACATTCACTAGTAGGAGTGAGAAAAACATCACAGGGTGGTGTGAATCGGAGGGTCTGAATTAGGACAGGCAGTGAGTGGCAATGTAGGATGGAGAAAAGCACCGCGGGCTGGTCAGCATGGGGAGGTCAGGGAACATGCAGTGGCAATGTAGGATAGTTTTCTGAAAAACATCGCGGGGTGGTGCGCATTGTATGGGTGTGTGTTACATTACATTCACTAGTAGGAGTTAGAAAAACATCTCGGGGTGGTGCGCATTGTATGGGTGTGTGTTACATTACATTCACTAGTAGGAGTTAGAAAAACATCACGCGGTGGTACGCATTGTATGGGTGTGTGTTACATTACATTCACTAGTAGGAGTGAGAAAAACATCACGGGGTGGTGTGATTCGGAGGGTCTGAATTAGGATAGGCAGTGAGTGGCAATGTAGGATGGAGAAAAGCACCGCGGGGTGGTCAGCATGGGTATGTCAGGGAACATGCAATGGCAATGTAGGATAGGTTTCTGAAAAACATCGCGGGGTGGTGCGCATTGTATGGGTGTGTGTTACATTACATTCACTAGTAGGAGTGAGAAAAACATCACGGGGTGGTGCGCATTGTATGGGTGTGTGTTACATTACATTCACTAGTAGGAGTGAGAAAAACATCACGGGGTGGTGTGAATCGGAGGGTCTGAATTAGGATAGGCAATGAGTGGCTATGTAGGATGGAGAAAAGCACCGCGGGGTGGTCAGCATGGGGACGTCAAGGAACATGCAGTGGCAATGTAGGATAGGTTTCTGAAAAACATCGCGGGGTGGTGCACATTGTATGGGTGTGTGTTACATAACATTCACTAGTAGGAGTGAGAAAATTATCACGGGGTGGTGTGAATCGGAGGGTCTGATTTAGGATAGGCAGTGAGTGGCAATGTCGGATGGAGAAAAGCACCGCGGGGTGGTCCGCATGGGGAGGTCAGGGAACATGCAGTGGCAATGTAGGATAGGTTTCTGAAAAACATCGCGGGGTGGTGCACATTGTATGGGTGTGTGTTATATAACATTCACTAGTAGGAGTGAGAAAAACATCACTCAGTGGTGCGCATTGTATGGGTGTGTGTTACATTACATTCACTAGTAGGAGTGAGAAAAACATCACGGGGTGGTGTGAATCGCATGGTCTGAATTAGGATAGGCAGTGAGTGGCAATGTAGGATGGAGAAAAGCACCGCGGGCTGATCAGAATGGGGAGGTCATGGAACATGCAGTGGCAATGTAGGATAGGTTTCTGAAAAACATCGCGGGGTGGTGCGCATTGTATGGGTGTGTGTTACGTTACATTCACTAGTAGGTATGAGAAAAACATCACGGTGTGGTGCGAATTGTATGGGTGTGTGTTACATTACATTCACTAGTAGGAGTGAAAAATACATCACGGGGTGTTGTGAATCGGAGGGTCTGAATTAGGATAGGCAGTGAGTGGCAATGTAGGATGTAGAAAAGCACCGCGGGGTGGTCAGCATGGGGATGTCAGGGAACATGCAGTGGCAATGTAGGATAGGTTTCTGAAAAATATCGCGGGGTGGTGCGCATTGTATTGGTGTGTGTTACATTACATTGACTAGTAGGAGTGAGAAAAACATCAAGGGGTGGTGTGATTCGGAGGGTCTGAATTAGGATAAGCACTTGGTGGCAATGTAGGATGGAGAAAAGCACCGCGGGGTGGTCAGCATGGGGCGGTCAGGGAACATGAAGTGGCAATAAACGATAGTTTTCTGAAAAACATCACGGGGTGGTGCGCATTGTATGGGTGTGTGTTACATTACATTCACTAGTAGGAGTGAGAAAAACATCACGGGGTGGTGTGAATCGGAGGGTCTGAATTAAGACAGGCAGTGAGTGGAAATGTAGGATGGAGAAAAGCACCGCGGGCTGGTCAGCATGGGGAGGTCAGGGAACATGCAGTGGCAATGTAGGATAGGTTTCTGAAAAACATCGCGGGGTGGTGCGCATTGTATGGGTGTGTGTTACATTACATTCACTAGTAGGAGTGAGAAAAACATCTCGGGGTGGTGCGCATTGTATGGGTGTGTGTTACATTACATTCACTATTAGGAGTTAGAAAAACATCAAGCGGTGGTTCGCATTGTATGGGTGTGTGTTACATTACATTCACTAGTAGGAGTGAGAAAAACATCACGGGGTGGTGTGAATCGGAGGGTCTGAATTAGGATAGGCAGTGAGTGGCAATGTAGGATGGAGAAAAGCACCGCGGGGTGGTCAGCATGGGGAGGTCAGGGAACATGCAGTGGCAATGTTGGATAGGTTTCTGAAAAATATCGCGGGGTGGTGCGCATTGTATGGGTTTGTGTTACATTACATTCACTAGTAGGAGTGAGAAAAACATCACGGCGTGGTGTGATTCGGAGGGTCTGAATTAGGATAGGCAGTGAGTGGCAATGTAGGATGGAGAAAAGCACCGCGGGGTGGTCAGCATGGGTAGGTCAGGGAACATGCAATGGCAATGTAGGATAGGTTTCTGAAAAACATCGCGGGGTGGTGCGCATTGTATGGGTGTGTGTTACATTACATTCACTAGTAGGAGTGAGAAAAACATCACGGGGTGGTGCGCATTGTATGGGTGTGTGTTACATTACATTCACTAGTAGGAGTGAGAAAAACATCACGGGGTGGTGTGAATCGGAGGGTCTGAATTAGGATAGGCAGTGAGTGGCTATGTAGGATGGAGAAAAGCACCGCGGGGTGGTCAGCATGGGGACGTCAAGGAACATGCAGTGGCAATGTAGGATAGGTTTCTGAAAAACATCGCGGGGTGGTGCACATTGTATGGGTGTGTGTTACATAACATTCACTAGTAGGAGTGAGAAAATTATCACGGGGTGGTGTGAATCGGAGGGTCTGATTTAGGATAGGCAGTGAGTGGCAATGTCGGATGGAGAAAAGCACCGCGGGTTGGTCAGCATGGGGAGGTCAGGGAACATGCAGTGGCAATGTAGGATAGGTTTCTGAAAAACATCGCGGGGTGGTGCACATTGTATGGGTGTGTGTTACATAACATTCACTAGTAGGAGTGAGAAAAACATCACGCGGTGGTGCGCATTGTATGGGTGTGTGTTACATTACATTCACTAGTAGGAGTGAGAAAAACATCACGGGGTGGTGTGAATCGCATGGTCTGAATTAGGATAGGCAGTGAGTGGCAATGTAGGATGGAGAAAAGCACCGCGGGCTGGTCAGAATGGGGAGGTCATGGAACATGCAGCGGCAATGTAGGATAGGTGTCTGAAAAACATCGCGGGGTGGTGCGCATTGTATGGGAGTGTGTTACGTTACATTCACTAGTAGGAGTGAGAAAAACATCACGGGGTGGTGCGAATTGTATGGGTGTGTGTTACATTACATTCACTAGTAGGAGTGAAAAATACATCACGGGGTGTTGTGAATCGGAGGGTCTGAATTAGGATAGGCAGTGAGTGGCAATGTAGGATGGAGAAAAGCACCGCGGGGTGGTCAGAATGGGGAGGTCATGGAACATGCAGTGGCAATGTAGGATAGGTTTGTGAAAAACATCGCCTGGTGGTGCGCATTGTATGGGTGTGTGTTACATTACATTCACTAGTAGGAGTGAGAAAAACATCACGGGGTGGTGCGCATTGTATGGGTGTGTGTTACATTACATTCACTAGTAGGAGTGAGAAAAACATCACGGGGTGGTGTGAATCGCAGGGTCTAAATTAGGATAGGCAGTGAGTGGCAATGTAGGATGGAGAAAAGCACCGCGGGCTGGTCAGAATGGGGAGGTCATGGAAAATGCACTGGCAATGTAGGATAGGTTTCTGAAATACATCGCGGGGGGGTGCGCATTGTATGGTTGTGTGTTACATTACATTCACTAGTAGGAGTGAGAAAAACATCTCGGGGTGGTGCGCATTGTATGGGTGTGTGTTACATTACATTCACTATTAGGAGTTAGAAAAACATCACGCGGTGGTTCGCATTTTATGGGTGTGTGTTACATTACATTCACTAGTAGGAGTGAGAAAAACATCACGGGGTGGTGTGAATCGGAGGGTCTGAATTAGTATAGGCAGTGAGTGGCAATGTAGGATGGAGAAAAGCACCGCGGTGTGGTCAGCATGGGGAGGTCAGGGAACATGCAGTGGCAATGTAGGATATGTTTCTGAAAAATATCGCGGGGTGGTGCACATTGTATGGGTTTGTGTTACATTACATTCACAAGTAGGAGTGAGAAAAACATCACGGGGTGGTGTGAATCGGAGGGTCTCAATTAGGATAGGCAGTGAGTGGCTATGTAGGATGGAGAAAAGCACCGCGGGGTGGTCAGCATGGGGACGTCAAGGAACATGCAGTGGCAATGTAGGATAGGTTTCTGAAAAACATCGCGGGGTGGTGCACATTGTATGGGTGTGTGTTACATAACATTCACTAGTAGGAGTGAGAAAATTATCACGGGGTGGTGTGAATCGGAGGGTCTGATTTAGGATAGGCAGTGAGTGGCAATGTCGGATGGAGAAAAGCACCGCGGGGTGGTCCGCATGGGGAGGTCAGGGAACATGCAGTGGCAATGTAGGATAGGTTTCTGAAAAACATCGCGGGGTGGTGCACATTTTATGGGTGTGTGTTACATAACATTCACTAGTAGGAGTGAGAAAAACATCACGCGGTGGTGCGCATTGTATGGGTGTGTGTTACATTACATTCACTAGTAGGAGTGAGAAAAACATCACGGGGTGGTGCGCATTGTATGGGTGTGTGTTACATTACATTCACTAGTAGGAGTGAGAAAAACATCACGGGGTGGTGTGAATCGGAGGGTCTCAATTAGGATAGGCAGTGAGTGGCTATGTAGGATGGAGAAAAGCACCGCGGGGTGGTCAGCATGGGGACGTCAAGGAACATGCAGTGGCAATGTAGGATAGGTTTCTGAAAAACATCGCGGGGTGGTGCACATTGTATGGGTGTGTGTTACATAACATTCACTAGTAGGAGTGAGAAAATTATCACGGGGTGGTGTGAATCGGAGGGTCTGATTTAGGATAGGCAGTGAGTGGCAATGTCGGATGGAGAAAAGCACCGCGGGGTGGTCCGCATGGGGAGGTCAGGGAACATGCAGTGGCAATGTAGGATAGGTTTCTGAAAAACATCGCGGGGTGGTGCACATTGTATGGGTGTGTGTTACATAACATTCACTAGTAGGAGTGAGAAAAACATCACGCGGTGGTGCGCATTGTATGGGTGTGTGTTACATTACATTCACTAGTAGGAGTGAGAAAAACATCACGGGGTGGTGTGAATCGCATGGTCTGAATTAGGATAGGCAGTGAGTGGCAATGTAGGATGGAGAAAAGCACCGCGGGCTGGTCAGAATGGGGAGGTCATGGAACATGCAGTGGCAATGTAGGATAGGTTTCTGAAAACCATCGCGGGGTGGTGCGCATTGTATGGGTGTGTGTTACGTTACATTCACTAGTAGGAGTGAGAAAAACATCACGGGGTGGTGCGAATTGTATGGGTGTGTGTTACATTACATTCACTAGTAGGAGTGCAAAATACATCACGGGGTGTTGTGAATCGGAGGGTCTGAATTAGGATAGGCAGTGAGTGGCAATGTAGGATGGAGAAAAGCACCACGGGGTGGTCAGAATGGGGAGGTCATGGAACTTGCAGTGGCAATGTAGGATAGGTTTCTGAAAAACATCGCCTGGTGGTGCGCATTGTATGCGTGTGTGTTACATTACATTCACTAGTAGGAGTGAGAAAAACATCACGGGGTGGTGCGCATTGTATGGGTGTGTGTTACATTACATTCATTAGTAGGAGTGAGAAAAACATCACGGTGTGGTGTGAATCGGAGGGTCTGAATTAGGATAGGCAGTGAGTGGCAATGTAGGATGGAGAAAAGCACCGCGGGGTGGTCAGCATGGGGAGGTCAGGGAACATGCAGTGGCAATGTAGGATAGGTTTATGAAAAATATCGCGGGGTGGTGCGCATTGTATGGGTGTGTGTTACATTACATTCACTAGTAGGAGTGAGAAAAACATCATGGGGTGGTGCGCATTGTATGGGTGTGTGTTACATTACATTCACTAGTAGGAGTGAGAAAAACATCACGGGGTGGTGCGCATTGTATGGGTGTGTGTTACATTACATTCACTAGTAGGAGTGAGAAAAACATCACGGGGTGGTGTGAATCGCAGGGTCTGAATTAGGATAGGCAGTGAGTGGCAATGTAGGATGGAGAAAAGCACCGCGGGCTGGTCAGAATGGGGAGGTCATGGAAAATGCACTGGTAATGTAGGATAGGTTTCTGAAAAACATCGCGGGGTGGTGCACATTGTATGGGTGTGTGTTACATAACATTCACTAGTAGGAGTGAGAAAATTATCACGGGGTGGTGTGAATCGGAGGGTCTGATTTAGGATAGGCAGTGAGTGGCAATGTCGGATGGAGAAAAGCACCGCGGGGTGGTCCGCATGGGGAGGTCAGGGAACATGCAGTGGCAATGTAGGATAGGTTTCTGAAAAACATCGCGGGGTGGTGCACATTGTATGGGTGTGTGTTATATAACATTCACTAGTAGGAGTGAGAAAAACATCACGCAGTGGTGCGCATTGTATGGGTGTGTGTTACATTACATTCACTAGTAGGAGTGAGAAAAACATCACGGGGTGGTGTGAATCGCATGGTCTGAATTAGGATAGGCAGTGAGTGGCAATGTAGGATGGAGAAAAGCACCACGGGCTGATCAGAATGGGGAGGTCATGGAACATGCAGTGGCAATGTAGGATAGGTTTCTGAAAAACATCGCGGGGTGGTGCGCATTGTATGGGTGTGTGTTACGTTACATTCACTAGTAGGTATGAGAAAAACATCACGGTGTGGTGCGAATTGTATGGGTGTGTGTTACATTACATTCACTAGTAGGAGTGAAAAATACATCACGGGGTGTTGTGAATCGGAGGGTCTGAATTAGGATAGGCAGTGAGTGGCAATGTAGGATGTAGAAAAGCACCGCGGGGTGGTCAGCATGGGGATGTCAGGGAACATGCAGTGGCAATGTAGGATAGGTTTCTGAAAAATATCGCGGGGTGGTGCGCATTGTATTGGTGTGTGTTACATTACATTGACTAGTAGGAGTGAGAAAAACATCAAGGGGTGGTGTGATTCGGAGGGTCTGAATTAGGATAAGCACTTGGTGGCAATGTAGGATGGAGAAAAGCACCGCGGGGTGGTCAGCATGGGGCGGTCAGGGAACATGAAGTGGCAATAAACGATAGTTTTCTGAAAAACATCACGGGGTGGTGCGCATTGTATGGGTGTGTGTTACATTACATTCACTAGTAGGAGTGAGAAAAACATCACGGGGTGGTGTGAATCGGAGGGTCTGAATTAAGACAGGCAGTGAGTGGAAATGTAGGATGGAGAAAAGCACCGCGGGCTGGTCAGCATGGGGAGGTCAGGGAACATGCAGTGGCAATGTAGGATAGGTTTCTGAAAAACATCGAGGGGTGGTGCGCATTGTATGGGTGTGTGTTACATTACATTCACTAGTAGGAGAGAGAAAAACATCTCGGGGTGGTGCGCATTGTATGGGTGTGTGTTACATTACATTCACTATTAGGAGTTAGAAAAACATCAAGCGGTGGTTCGCATTGTATGGGTGTGTGTTACATTACATTCACTAGTAGGAGTGAGAAAAACATCACGGGGTGGTGTGAATCGGAGGGTCTGAATTAGTATAGGCAGTGAGTGGCAATGTAGGATGGAGAAAAGCACCGCGGTGTGGTCAGCATGGGGAGGTCAGGGAACATGCAGTGGCAATGTTGGATAGGTTTCTGAAAAATATCGCGGGGTGGTGCGCATTGTATGGGTTTGTGTTACATTACATTCACTAGTAGGAGTGAGAAAAACATCACGGCGTGGTGTGATTCGGAGGGTCTGAATTAGGATAGGCAGTGAGTGGCAATGTAGGATGGAGAAAAGCACCGCGGGGTGGTCAGCATGGGTAGGTCAGGGAACATGCAATGGCAATGTAGGATAGGTTTCTGAAAAACATCGCGGGGTGGTGCGCATTGTATGGGTGTGTGTTACATTACATTCACTAGTAAGAGTGAGAAAAACATCACGGGGTGGTGCGCATTGTATGGGTGTGTGTTACATTACATTCACTAGTAGGAGTGAGAAAAACATCACGGGGTGGTGTGAATCGGAGGGTCTGAATTAGGATAGGCAGTGAGTGGCTATGTAGGATGGAGAAAAGCACCGCGGGGTGGTCAGCATGGGGACGTCAAGGAACATGCAGTGGCAATGTAGGATAGGTTTCTGAAAAACATCGCGGGGTGGTGCACATTGTATGGGTGTGTGTTACATAACATTCACTAGTAGGAGTGAGAAAATTATCACGGGGTGGTGTGAATCGGAGGGTCTGATTTAGGATAGGCAGTGAGTGGCAATGTCGGATGGAGAAAAGCACCGCGGGGTGGTCAGCATGGGGAGGTCAGGGAACATGCAGTGGCAATGTAGGATAGGTTTCTGAAAAACATCGCGGGGTGGTGCACATTGTATGGGTGTGTGTTACATAACATTCACTAGTAGGAGTGAGAAAAACATCACGCGGTGGTGCGCATTGTATAGGTGTGTGTTACATTACATTCACTAGTAGGAGTGAGAAAAACATCACGGGGTGGTGTGAATCGCATGGTCTGAATTAGGATAGGCAGTGAGTGGCAATGTAGGATGGAGAAAAGCACCGCGGGCTCGTCAGAATGGGGAGGTCATGGAACATGCAGCGGCAATGTAGGATAGGTGTCTGAAAAACATCGCGGGGTGGTGCGCATTGTATGGGTGTGTGTTACGTTACATTCACTAGTAGGAGTGAGAAAAACATCACGGGGTGGTGCGAATTGTATGGGTGTGTGTTACATTACATTCACTAGTAGGAGTGAAAAATACATCATGGGGTGTTGTGAATCGGAGGGTTTGAATTAGGATAGGCAGTGAGTGGCAATGTAGGATGGAGAAAAGCACCGCGGGGTGGTCAGAATGGGGAGGTCATGGAACATGCAGTGGCAATGTAGGATAGGTTTGTGAAAAACATCGCCTGGTGGTGCGCATTGTATGGGTGTGTGTTACATTACATTCACTAGTAGGAGTGAGAAAAACATCACGGGGTGGTGCGCATTGTATGGGTTTGTGTTACATTACATTCACTAGTAGGAGTGAGAAAAACATCACGGGGTGGTGTGAATCGCAGGGTCTAAATTAGGATAGGCAGTGAGTGGCAATGTAGGATGGAGAAAAGCACCGCGGGCTGGTCAGAATGGGGAGGTCATGGAAAATGCACTGGCAATGTAGGATAGGTTTCTGAAATACATCGCGGGGGGGTGCGCATTGTATGGTTGTGTGTTACATTACATTCACTAGTAGGAGTGAGAAAAACATCTCGGGGTGGTGCGCATTGTATGGGTGTGTGTTACATTACATTCACTATTAGGAGTTAGAAAAACATCACGCGGTGGTTCGCATTTTATGGGTGTGTGTTACATTACATTCACTAGTAGGAGTGAGAAAAACATCACGGGGTGGTGTGAATCGGAGGGTCTGAATTAGTATAGGCAGTGAGTGGCAATGTAGGATGGAGAAAAGCACCGCGGTGTGGTCAGCATGGGGAGGTCAGGGAACATGCAGTGGCAATGTAGGATATGTTTCTGAAAAATATCGCGGGGTGGTGCACATTGTATGGGTTTGTGTTACATTACATTCACAAGTAGGAGTGAGAAAAACATCACGGCGTGGTGTGATTCGGAGGGTCTGAATTAGGATAGGCAGTGAGTGGCAATGTAGGATGGAGAAAAGCACCGCGGGGTGGTCAGCATGGGTAGCTCAGGGAACATGCAGTGGCAATGTAGGATAGGTTTCTGAAAAACATCGCGGGGTGGTGCGCATTGTATGGGTGTGTGTTACATTACATTCACTAGTAGGAGTGAGAAAAACATCACGGGGTGGTGCGCATTGTATGGGTGTGTGTTACATTACATTCACTAGTAGGAGTGAGAAAAACATCACGGGGTGGTGTGAATCGGAGGGTCTCAATTAGGATAGGCAGTGAGTGGCTATGTAGGATGGAGAAAAGCACCGCGGGGTGGTCAGCATGGGGACGTCAAGGAACATGCAGTGGCAATGTAGGATAGGTTTCTGAAAAACATCGCGGGGTGGTGCACATTGTATGGGTGTGTGTTACATAACATTCACTAGTAGGAGTGAGAAAATTATCACGGGGTGGTGTGAATCGGAGGGTCTGATTTAGGATAGGCAGTGAGTGGCAATGTCGGATGGAGAAAAGCACCGCGGGGTGGTCCGCATGGGGAGGTCAGGGAACATGCAGTGGCAATGTAGGATAGGTTTCTGAAAAACATCGCGGGGTGGTGCACATTGTATGGGTGTGTGTTACATAACATTCACTAGTAGGAGTGAGAAAAACATCACGCGGTGGTGCGCATTGTATGGGTGTGTGTTACATTACATTCACTAGTAGGAGTGAGAAAAACATCACGGGGTGGTGTGAATCGCATGGTCTGAATTAGGATAGGCAGTCAGTGGCAATGTAGGATGGAGAAAAGCACCGCGGGCTGGTCAGAATGGGGAGGTCATGGAACATGCAGTGGCAATGTAGGATAGGTTTCTGAAAACCATCGCGGGGTGGTGCGCATTGTATGGGTGTGTGTTACGTAACATTCACTAGTAGGAGTGAGAAAAACATCACGGGGTGGTGCGAATTGTATGGGTGTGTGTTACATTACATTCACTAGTAGGAGTGCAAAATACATCACGGGGTGTTGTGAATCGGAGGGTCTGAATTAGGATAGGCAGTGAGTGGCAATGTAGGATGGAGAAAAGCACCACGGGGTGGTCAGAATGGGGAGGTCATGGAACTTGCAGTGGCAATGTAGGATAGGTTTCTGAAAAACATCGCCTGGTGGTGCGCATTGTATGCGTGTGTGTTACATTACATTCACTAGTAGGAGTGAGAAAAACATCACGGGGTGGTGCGCATTGTATGGGTGTGTGTTACATTACATTCATTAGTAGGAGTGAGAAAAACATCACGGTGTGGTGTGAATCGGAGGGTCTGAATTAGGATAGGCAGTGAGTGGCAATGTAGGATGGAGAAAAGCACCGCGGGGTGGTCAGCATGGGGAGGTCAGGGAACATGCAGTGGCAATGTAGGATAGGTTTATGAAAAATATCGCGGGGTGGTGCGCATTGTATGGGTGTGTGTTACATTACATTCACTAGTAGGAGTGAGAAAAACATCATGGGGTGGTGCGCATTGTATGGGTGTGTGTTACATTACATTCACTAGTAGGAGTGAGAAAAACATCACGGGGTGGTGCGCATTGTATGGGTGTGTGTTACATTACATTCACTAGTAGGAGTGAGAAAAACATCACGGGGTGGTGTGAATCGCAGGGTCTGAATTAGGATAGGCAGTGAGTGGCAATGTAGGATGGAGAAAAGCACCGCGGGCTGGTCAGAATGGGGAGGTCATGGAAAATGCACTGGTAATGTAGGATAGGTTTCTGAAATACATAGCGCGGGGGTGCGCATTGTATGGGTGTGTGTTACATTACATTCACTAGTAGGAGTGAGAAAAACATCTCGGGGTGGTGCGCATTGTATGGGTGTGTGTTACATTACATTCACTAGTAGGAGTGAGAAAAACATCACGGGGTGGTGTGAATCGGAGGGTCTGAATTAGTATAGGCAGTGAGTGGCAATGTAGGATGGAGAAAAGCACCGCGGTGTGGTCAGCATGGGGAGGTCAGGGAACATGCAGTGGCAATGTAGGATAGGTTTATGAAAAATATCGCGGGGTGGTGCGCATTGTATGGGTGTGTGTTACATTACATTCACTAGTAGGAGTGAGAAAAACATCATGGGGTGGTGCGCATTGTATGGGTGTGTGTTACATTACATTCACTAGTAGGAGTGAGAAAAACATCACGTGGTGGTGCGCATTGTATGGGTGTGTGTTACATTACATTCACTAGTAGGAGTGAGAAAAACATCACGGGGTGGTGTGAATCGCAGGGTCTGAATTAGGATAGGCAGTGAGTGGCAATGTAGGATGGAGAAAAGCACCGCGGGCTGGTCAGAATGGGGAGGTCATGGAAAATGCACTGGTAATGTAGGATAGGTTTCTGAAATACATAGCGCGGGGGTGCGCATTGTATGGGTGTGTGTTACATTACATTCACTAGTAGGAGTGAGAAAAACATCTCGGGGTGGTGCGCATTTTATGGGTGTGTGTTACATTACATTCACTAGTAGGAGTGAGAAAAACATCACGGGGTGGTGTGAATCGGAGGGTCTGAATTAGTATAGGCAGTGAGTGGCAATGTAGGATGGAGAAAAGCACCGCGGTGTGGTCAGCATGGGGAGGTCAGGGAACATGCAGTGGCAATGTAGGATACGTTTCTGAAAAATATCGCGGGGTGGTGCACATTGTATGGGTTTGTGTTACATTACATTCACAAGTAGGAGTGAGAAAAACATCACGGCGTGGTGTGATTCGGAGGGTCTGAATTAGGATAGGCAGTGAGTGGCAATGTAGGATGGAGAAAAGCACCGCGGGGTGGTCAGCATGGGTAGCTCAGGGAACATGCAGTGGCAATGTAGGATAGGTTTCTGAAAAACATCGCGGGGTGGTGCGCATTGTATGGGTGTGTGTTACATTACATTCACTAGTAGGAGTGAGAAAAACATCACGGGGTGGTGCGCATTGTATGGGTGTGTGTTACATTACATTCACTAGTAGGAGTGAGAAAAACATCACGGGGTGGTGTGAATCGGAGGGTCTGAATTAGGATAGGCAGTGAGTGGCTATGTAGGATGGAGAAAAGCACCGCGGGGTGGTCAGCATGGGGACGTCAAGGAACATGCAGTGGCAATGTAGGATAGGTTTCTGAAAAACATCGCGGGGTGGTGCACATTGTATGGGTGTGTGTTACATAACATTCACTAGTAGGAGTGAGAAAATTATCACGGCGTGGTGTGAATCGGAGGGTCTGATTTAGGATAGGCAGTGAGTGGCAATGTCGGATGGAGAAAAGCACCGCGGGGTGGTCCGCATGGGGAGGTCAGGGAACATGCAGTGGCAATGTAGGATAGGTTTCTGAAAAACATCGCGGGGTGGTGCACATTGTATGGGTGTGTGTTACATAACATTCACTAGTAGGAGTGAGAAAAACATCACGCGGTGGTGCGCATTGTATGGGTGTGTGTTACATTACATTCACTAGTAGGAGTGAGAAAAACATCACGGGGTGGTGTGAATCGCATGGTCTGAATTAGGATAGGCAGTGAGTGGCAATGTAGGATGGAGAAAAGCACCGCGGGCTGGTCAGAATGGGGAGGTCATGGAACATGCAGTGGCAATGTAGGATAGGTTTCTGAAAACCATCGCGGTGTGGTGCGCATTGTATGGGTGTGTGTTACGTTACATTCACTAGTAGGAGTGAGAAAAACATCACGGGGTGGTGCGAATTGTATGGGTGTGTGTTACATTACATTCACTAGTAGGAGTGCAAAATACATCACGGGGTGTTGTGAATCGGAGGGTCTGAATTAGGATAGGCAGTGAGTGGCAATGTAGGATGGAGAAAAGCACCACGGGGTGGTCAGAATGGGGAGGTCATGGAACTTGCAGTGGCAATGTAGGATAGGTTTCTGAAAAACATCGCCTGGTGGTGCGCATTGTATGCGTGTGTGTTACATTACATTCACTAGTAGGAGTGAGAAAAACATCACGGGGTGGTGCGCATTGTATGGGTGTGTGTTACATTACATTCATTAGTAGGAGTGAGAAAAACATCACGGTGTGGTGTGAATCGGAGGGTCTGAATTAGGATAGGCAGTGAGTGGCAATGTAGGATGGAGAAAAGCACCGCGGGGTGGTCAGCATGGGGAGGTCAGGGAACATGCAGTGGCAATGTAGGATAGGTTTATGAAAAATATCGCGGGGTGGTGCGCATTGTATGGGTGTGTGTTACATTACATTCACTAGTAGGAGTGAGAAAAACATCATGGGGTGGTGCGCATTGTATGGGTGTGTGTTACATTACATTCACTAGTAGGAGTGAGAAAAACATCACGGGGTGGTGCGCATTGTATGGGTGTGTGTTACATTACATTCACTAGTAGGAGTGAGAAAAACATCACGGGGTGGTTTGAATCGCAGGGTCTGAATTAGGATAGGCAGTGAGTGGCAATGTAGGATGGAGAAAAGCACCGCGGGCTGGTCAGAATGGGGAGGTCATGGAAAATGCACTGGTAATGTAGGATAGGTTTCTGAAATACATCGCGGGGGGGTGCGCATTGTATGGGTGTGTGTTACATTACATTCACTAGTAGGAGTGAGAAAAACATCTCGGGGTGGTGCGCATTGTATGGGTGTGTGTTACATTACATTCACTAATAGGAGTTAGAAAAACATCACGCGGTGGTTCGCATTTTATGGGTGTGTGTTACATTACATTCACTAGTAGGAGTGAGAAAAACATCACGGGGTGGTGTGAATCGGAGGGTCTGAATTAGTATAGGCAGTGAGTGGCAATGTAGGATGGAGAAAAGCACCGCGGTGTGGTCAGCATGGGGAGGTCAGGGAACATGCAGTGGCAATGTAGGATACGTTTCTGAAAAATATCGCGGGGTGGTGCACATTGTATGGGTTTGTGTTACATTACATTCACAAGTAGGAGTGAGAAAAACATCACGGCGTGGTGTGATTCGTAGTGTCTGAATTAGGATAGGCAGTGAGTGGCAATGTAGGATGGAGAAAAGCACCGCGGGGTGGTCAGCATGGGTAGCTCAGGGAACATGCAGTGGCCATGTAGGATAGGTTTCTGAAAAACATCGCGGGGTGGTGCGCATTGTATGGGTGTGTGTTACATTACATTCACTAGTAGGAGTGAGAAAAACATCACGGGGTGTTGCGCATTGTATGGGTGTGTGTTACATTACATTCACTAGTAGGAGTGAGAAAAACATCACGGGGTGGTGTGAATCGGAGGGTCTGAATTAGGATAGGCAGTGAGTGGCTATGTAGGATGGAGAAAAGCACCGCGGGGTGGTCAGCATGGGGACGTCAAGGAACATGCAGTGGCAATGTAGGATAGGTTTCTGAAAAACATCGCGGGGTGGTGCACATTGTATGGGTGTGTGTTACATAACATTCACTATTAGGAGTGAGAAAATTATCACGGGGTGGTGTGAATCGGAGGGTCTGATTTAGGATAGGCAGTGAGTGGCAATGTTGGATGGAGAAAAGCACCGCGGGGTGGTCAGCATGGGGAGGTCAGGGAACATGCAGTGGCAATGTAGGATAGGTTTCTGAAAAACATCGCCTGGTGGTGCGCATTGTATGGGTGTGTGTTACATTACATTCACTAGTAGGAGTGAGAAAAACATCACGGGGTGGTGCGCATTGTATGGGTGTGTGTTTCATTACATTCACTAGTAGGAGTGAGAAAAACATCACGGGGTGGTGCGCATTGTATGGGTGTGTGTTACATTACATTCACTAGTAGGAGTGAGAAAAACATCACGGGGTGGTGTGAATCGGAGGGTCTGAATTAGGATAGGCAGTGAGTGGCAATGTAGGATGGAGAAAAGCACCGCGGGGTGGTCAGCATGGGGAGGTCAGGGAACATGCAGTGGCAATGTAGGATAGGTTTATGAAAAATATCGCGGGGTGGTGCGCATTGTATGGGTGTGTGTTACATTACATTCACTAGTAGGAGTGAGAAAAACATCATGGGGTGGTGCGCATTGTATGGGTGTGTGTTACATTACATTCACTAGTAGGAGTGAGAAAAACATCACGGGGTGGTGCGCATTGTATGGGTGTGTGTTACATTACATTCACTAGTAGGAGTGAGAAAAACATCACGGGGTGGTGTGAATCGGAGGGTCTGAATTAGTATAGGCAGTGAGTGGCAATGTAGGATGGAGAAAAGCACCGCGGGCTGGTCAGAATGGGGAGGTAATGGAAAATGCACTGGCAATGTAGGATAGGTTTCTGAAATACATCGCGGGGGGTGCGCATTGTATGGTTGTGTGTTACATTACATTCACTAGTAGGAGTGAGAAAAACATCTCGGGGTGGTGCGCATTGTATGGGTGTGTGTTACATTACATTCACTATTAGGAGTTAGAAAAACATCACGCGGTGGTTCGCATTTTATGGGTGTGTGTTACATTACATTCACTAGTAGGAGTGAGAAAAACATCACGGGGTGGTGTGAATCGGAGGGTCTGAATTAGTATAGGCAGTGAGTGGCAATGTAGGATGGAGAAAAGCACCGCGGTGTGGTCAGCATGGGGAGGTCAGGGAACATGCAGTGGCAATGTAGGATAGGTTTCTGAAAAATATCGCGGGGTGGTGCGCATTGTATGGGTGTGTGTTACATTACATTCACTAGTAGGAGTGAGAAAAACATCACGGCGTGGTGTGATTCGGAGGGTCTGAATTAGGATAGGCAGTTAGTGGCAATGTAGGATGGAGAAAAGCACCGCGGGGTGGTCAGCATGGGTAGCTCAGGGAACATGCAGTGGCAATGTAGGATAGGTTTCTGAAAAACATCGCGGGGTGGTGCGCATTGTATGGGTGTGTGTTACATTACATTCACTAGTAGGAGTGAGAAAAACATCACGGGGTGGTGCGCATTGTATGGGTGTGTGTTACATTACATTCTCTAGTAGGAGTGAGAAAAACATCACGGGGTGGTGTGAATCGGATGGTCTGAATTAGGATAGGCAGTGAGTGGCTATGTAGGATGGAGAAAAGCACCGCGGGGTGGTCAGCATGGGGACGTCAAGGAACATGCAGTGGCAATGTAGGATAGGTTTCTGAAAAACATCGCGGGGTGGTGCACATTGTATGGGTGTGTGTTACATAACATTCACTAGTAGGAGTGAGAAAAACATCACGCGGTGGTGCGCATTGTATGGGTGTTTGTTACATTACATTCACTAGTAGGAGTTAGAAAAACATCACGGGGTGGTGTGAATCGCATGGTCTGAATTAGGATAGGCAGTGAGTGGCAATGTAGGATGGAGAAAAGCACCGCGGGCTGGTCAGAATGGGGAGGTCATGGAACATGCAGTGGCAATGTAGGATAGGTTTCTGAAAAACATCGCCTGGTGGTGCGCATTGTATGGTTGTGTGTTACATTACATTCACTAGTAGGAGTGAGAAAAACATCACGCGGTGGTGCGCATTGTATGGGTGGGTGTTACATTACATTCACAAGTAGGAGTGAGAAAAACATCACGGGGTGGTGTGAATCGGAGGGTCTGAATTAGGATAGGCAGTGAGTGGCAATGAAGCATGGAGAAAAGCACCGCGGGGTGGTCAGCATGGGGACGTCAGGGAACATGCAGTGGCAATGTAGGATAAGTTTCTGAAAAACATCGCGGGGTGGTGCGCATTGTATGGGTGTGTGTTACATTACATTCACTAGTAGGAGTGAGAAAAATATCACGGGGTGGTGCGCATTGTATGGGTGTGTGTTACATTACATTCACTAGTAGGAGTGAGAAAAACATCACGGGGTGGTTCGCATTGTATTGGTGTGTGTTACATTACAGTCACTGGTAAGAGTGAGAAATACATTACGAGGTGCTGCGCATTGTATGGGTGTGTGTTACATTACATTCACTAGTAGGAGTGAGAAAAACATCATGGGGTGGTGTGAATCGGAGGGTCTGAATTAGGATAGGCAGCGAGTGGCTATGTAGGATGGAGAAAAGCACCGCGGGGTGGTCAGCATGGGGACGTCAAGGAACATGCAGTGGCAATGTAGGATAGGTTTCTGAAAAACATCGCGGGGTGGTGCACATTGTATGGGTGTGTGTTACATTACATTCACTAGTAGGAGTGAGAAAAACATCACGGGGTGGTGTGAATCGGAGGGTCTGAATTAGTATAGGCAGTGAGTGGCAATGTAGGATGGAGAAAAGCACCGCGGTGTGGTCAGCATGGGGAG
Source organism: Cavia porcellus (assembly GCF_034190915.1). Lineage (NCBI taxonomy): Eukaryota > Metazoa > Chordata > Mammalia > Rodentia > Caviidae > Cavia > Cavia porcellus. The sequence goes on from NW_026947569.1 coordinate 1,266,302, forward strand.
GTCAGGGAACATGCAGTGGCAATGTAGGATACGTTTCTGAAAAATATCGCGGGGTGGTGCACATTGTATGGGTTTGTGTTACATTACATTCACAAGTAGGAGTGAGAAAAACATCACGGCGTGGTGTGATTCGGAGGGTCTGAATTAGCATAGGCAGTGAGTGGCAATGTAGGATGGAGAAAAGCACCGCGGGGTGGTCAGCATGGGTAGCTCAGGGAACATGCAGTGGCAATGTAGGATAGGTTTCTGAAAAACATCGCGGGGTGGTGCGCATTGTATGGGTGTGTGTTACATTACATTCACTAGTAGGAGTGAGAAAAACATCACGGGGTGGTGCGCATTGTATGGGTGTGTTTTACATTACATTCACTAGTAGGAGTGAGAAAAACATCACGGGGTGGTGTGAATCGGAGGGTCTGAATTAGGATAGGCAGTGAGTGGCTATGTAGGATGGAGAAAAGCACCGCGGGGTGGTCAGCATGGGGACGTCAAGGAACATGCAGTGGCAATGTAGGATAGGTTTCTGAAAAACATCGCGGGGTGGTGCACATTGTATGGGTGTGTGTTACATAACATTCACTAGGAGGAGTGAGAAAATTATCACGGGGTGGTGTGAATCGGAGGGTCTGATTTAGGATAGGCAGTGAGTGGCAATGTCGGATGGAGAAAAGCACCGCGGGGTGGTCAGCATGGGGAGGTCAGGGAACATGCAGTGGCAATGTAGGATAGGTTTCTGAAAAACATCGCCTGGTGGTGCGCATTGTATGGGTGTGTGTTACATTACATTCACTAGTAGGAGTGAGAAAAACATCACGGGGTGGTGCGCATTGTATGGGTGTGTGTTTCATTACATTCACTAGTAGGAGTGAGAAAAACATCACGGGGTGGTGCGCATTGTATGGGTGTGTGTTACATTACATTCACTAGTAGGAGTGAGAAAAACATCACGGGGTGGTGTGAATCGGAGGGTCTGAATTAGGATAGGCAGTGAGTGGCAATGTAGGATGGAGAAAAGCACCGCGGGGTGGTCAGCATGGGGAGGTCAGGGAACAGGCAGTGGCAATGTAGGATAGGTTTATGAAAAATATCGCGGGGTGGTGCGCATTGTATGGGTGTGTGTTACATTACATTCACTAGTAGGAGTGAGAAAAACATCATGGGGTGGTGCGCATTGTATGGGTGTGTGTTACATTACATTCACTAGTAGGAGTGAGAAAAACATCACGGGGTGGTGCGCATTGTATGGGTGTGTGTTACATTACATTCACTAGTAGGAGTGAGAAAAACATCACGGGGTGGTGTGAATCGGAGGGTCTGAATTAGTATAGGCAGTGAGTGGCAATGTAGGATGGAGAAAAGCACCGCGGGCTGGTCAGAATGGGGAGGTAATGGAAAATGCACTGGCAATGTAGGATAGGTTTCTGAAATACATCGCGGGGTGGTGCGCATTGTATGGGTTTTTGTTACATTACATTCAATATTAGGAATGAGAAAAACATCACGGGGTGGTGTGAATCGGAGGGTCTGAATTAGGATAGGCAGTGAGTGGCAATGTAGGATGGAGAAAAGCACCGCGGTGTGGTCAGCATGGGGAGGTCAGGGAACATGCAGTGGCAATGTAGGATACGTTTCTGAAAAATATCGCGGGGTGGTGCACATTGTATGGGTTTGTGTTACATTACATTCACAAGTAGGAGTGAGAAAAACATCACGGCGTGGTGTGATTTGGAGGGTCTGAATTAGGATAGGCAGTGAGTGGCAATGTAGGATGGAGAAAAGCACCGCGGGGTGGTCAGCATGGGTAGCTCAGGGAACATGCAGTGGCAATGTAGGATAGGTTTCTGAAAAACATCGCGGGGTGGTGCGCATTGTATGGGTGTGTGTTACATTACATTCACTAGTAGGAGTGAGAAAAACATCACGGGGTGGTGCGCATTGTATGGGTGTGTGTTACATTACATTCACTAGTAGGAGTGAGAAAAACATCACGGGGTGGTGTGAATCGGAGGGTCTGAATTAGGATAGGCAGTGAGTGGCTATGTAGGATGGAGAAAAGCACCGCGGGGTGGTCAGCATGGGGACGTCAAGGAACATGCAGTGGCAATGTAGGATAGGTTTCTGAAAAACATCGCGGGGTGGTGCACATTGTATGGGTGAGTGTTACATAACATTCACTAGTAGGAGTGAGAAAATTATCACGGGGTGGTGTGAATCGGAGGGTCTGATTTAGGATAGGCAGTGAGTGGCAATGTCGGATGGAGAAAAGCACCGCGGGGTGGTCAGCATGGGGAGGTCAGGGAACATGCAGTGGCAATGTAGGATAGGTTTCTGAAAAACATCGCCTGGTGGTGCGCATTGTATGGGTGTGTGTTACATTACATTCACTAGTAGGAGTGAGAAAAACATCACGGGGTGGTGCGCATTGTATGGGTGTGTGTTTCATTACATTCACTAGTAGGAGTGAGAAAAACATCACGGGGTGGTGCGCATTGTATGGGTGTGTGTTACATTACATTCACTAGTAGGAGTGAGAAAAACATCACGGGGTGGTGTGAATCGGAGGGTCTGAATTAGGATAGGCAGTGAGTGGCAATGTAGGATGGAGAAAAGCACCGCGGGGTGGTCACCATGGGGAGGTCAGGGAACAGGCAGTGGCAATGTAGGATAGGTTTATGAAAAATATCGCGGGGTGGTGCGCATTGTATGGGTGTGTGTTACATTACATTCACTAGTAGGAGTGAGAAAAACATCATGGGGTGGTGCGCATTGTATGGGTGTGTGTTACATTACATTCACTAGTAGGAGTGAGAAAAACATCACGGGGTGGTGCGCATTGTATGGGTGTGTGTTACATTACATTCACTAGTAGGAGTGAGAAAAACATCACGGGGTGGTGTGAATCGGAGGGTCTGAATTAGTATAGGCAGTGAGTGGCAATGTAGGATGGAGAAAAGCACCGCGGGCTGGTCAGAATGGGGAGGTAATGGAAAATGCACTGGCAATGTAGGATAGGTTTCTGAAATACATCGCGGGGGGGTGCGCATTGTATGGTTGTGTGTTACATTACATTCACTAGTAGGAGTGAGAAAAACATATCGGGGTGGTGCGCATTGTATGGGTGTGTGTTACATTACATTCACTATTAGGAGTTAGAAAAACATCACGCGGTGGTTCGCATTTTATGGGTGTGTGTTACATTACATTCACTAGTAGGAGTGAGAAAAACATCACGGGGTGGTGTGAATCAGAGGGTCTGAATTAGTATAGGCAGTGAGTGGCAATGTAGGATGGAGAAAAGCACCGCGGTGTGGTCAGCATGGGGAGGTCAGGGAACATGCAGTGGCAATGTAGGATAGGTTTCTGAAAAATATCGCGGGGTGGTGCGCATTGTATGGGTGTGTGTTACATTACATTCACTAGTAGGAGTGAGAAAAACATCACGGCGTGGTGTGATTCGGAGGGTCTGAATTAGGATAGGCAGTTAGTGGCAATGTAGGATGGAGAAAAGCACCGCGGGGTGGTCAGCATGGGTAGCTCAGGGAACATGCAGTGGCAATGTAGGATAGGTTTCTGAAAAACATCGCGGGGTGGTGCGCATTGTATGGGTGTGTGTTACATTACATTCACTAGTAGGAGTGAAAAAAACATCACGGGGTGGTGCGCATTGTATGGGTGTGTGTTACATTACATTCTCTAGTAGGAGTGAGAAAAACATCACGGGGTGGTGTGAATCGGATGGTCTGAATTAGGATAGGCAGTGAGTGGCTATGTAGGATGGAGAAAAGCACCGCGGGGTGGTCAGCATGGGGACGTCAAGGAACATGCAGTGGCAATGTAGGATAGGTTTCTTAAAAACATCGCGGGGTGGTGCACATTGTATGGGTGTGTGTTACATAACATTCACTAGTAGGAGTGAGAAAAACATCATGCGGTGGTGCGCATTGTATGGGTGTTTGTTACATTACATTCACTAGTAGGAGTGAGAAAAACATCACGGGGTGGTGTGAATCGCATGGTCTGAATTAGGATAGGCAGTGAGTGGCAATGTAGGATGGAGAAAAGCACCGCGGGCTGGTCAGAATGGGGAGGTCATGGAACATGCAGTGGCAATGTAGGATAGGTTTCTGAAAAACATCGCGGGGTGGTGCACATTGTATGGGTGTGTGTTACATTAAATTCACTAGTAGGAGTGAGAAAAACATCACGGGGTGGTGCGCATTGTATGGGTGTGTGTTACATTACATTCACTAGTAGGAGTGAAAAATACATCACGGGGTGTTGTGAATCGGAGGGTCTGAATTAGGATAGGCAGTGAGTGGCAATGTAGGATGGAGAAAAGCACCGCGGGGTGGTCAGAATGGGGAGGTCCTGGAACATGCAGTGGCAATGTAGGATAGGTTTCTGAAAAACATCGCCTGGTGGTGCGCATTGTATGGTTGTGTGTTACATTACATTCACTAGTAGGAGTGAGAAAAACATCACGGGGTGGTGCGCATTGTATGGGTGTGTGTTACATTACATTCACTAGTAGGAGTGAGAAAAACATCACGCGGTGGTGCGCATTGTATGGGTGGGTGTTACATTACATTCACTAGTAGGAGTGAGAAAAACATCACGGGGTGGTGTGAATCGGAGGGTCTGAATTAGGATAGGCAGTGAGTGCCAATGTAGGATGGAGAAAAGCACCGCGGGGTGGTAAGCATGGGGAGGTCAGGGAACATGCAGTGGCAATGTAGGATAGGTTTATGAAAAATATCGCGGGGTGGTGCGCATTGTATGGGTGTGTGTTACATTACATTCACTAGTAGGAGTGAGAAAAACATCACAGGGTTGTGTGAATCGGAGGGTCTGAATTAGGATAGGCAGTGAGTGGCAATGAAGCATGGAGAAAAGCACCGCGGGGTGGTCAGCATGGGGACGTCAGGGAACATGCAGTGGCAATGTAGGATAAGTTTCTGAAAAACATCGCGGGGTGGTGCGCATTGTATGGGTGTGTGTTACATTACATTCACTAGTAGGAGTGAGAAAAATATCACGGGGTGGTGCGCATTGTATGGGTGTGTGTTACATTACATTCACTAGTAGGAGTGAGAAAAACATCACGGGGTGGTTCGCATTGTATTGGTGTGTGTTACATTACAGTCACTGGTAAGAGTGAGAAATACATTACGAGGTGCTGCGCATTGTATGGGTGTGTGTTACATTACATTCACTAGTAGGAGTGAGAAAATTATCACGGGGTGGTTTGAATCGGAGGGCCTGATTTAGGATAGGCAGTGAGTGGCAATGTCGGATGGAGAAAAGCACCGCGGGGTGGTCCGCATCGGGAGGTCAGGGAACATGCAATGGCAATGTAGGATAGGTTTCTGAAAAACATCGCGGGGTGGTGCACATTGTACGGGTGTGTGTTACATAACATTCACTAGTAGGAGTGAGAAAAATATCACGCGGTGGTGCGCATTGTATGGGTGTGTGTTACATTACATTCACTAGTAGGAGTGAGAAAAACATCACGGGGTGGTGTGAATCGCATGGTCTGAATTAGGATAGGCAGTGAGTGGCAATGTAGGATGGAGAAAAGCACCGCGGGCTGCTCAGAATGGGGAGGTCATGGAACATGCAGTGGCAATGTAGGATAGGTTTCTGAAAAACATCGCGGGGTGGTGCGCATTGTATGGGTGTGTGTTACATTACATTCACAAGTAGGAGTGAGAAAAACATCACGGGGTGGTGCGCATTGTATGGGTGTGTGTTACATTACATTCACTAGTAGGAGTGAGAAAAACATCACGCGGTGGTGCGCATTGTATGGGTGTGTGTTACATTACATTCACTAGTAGGAGTGAGAAAAACATCACGCGGTGGTGCGCATTGTATGGCTGGGTGTTACATTACATTCACTAGTAGGTGTGAGAAAAACATCACGGGGTGGTGTGAATCGGAGGGTCTGAATTAGGATAGGCAGTGAGTGGCAATGTAGGATGGAGAAAAGCACCGCGGGGTGGTCAGCATGGGGAGGTCAGGGAACATGCAGTGGCAATGTAGGATGGGTTTATGAAAAATATCGCGGGGTGGTGCGCATTGTATGGGTGTGTGTTACATGACATTCACTAGTAGGAGTGAGAAAAACATCACAGGGTTGTGTAAATCGGAGTGTCTGAATTAGGATAGGCAGTGAGTGGCAATGAAGCATGGAGAAAAGCACCGCGGGGTGGTCAGCATGGGGACGTCAGGGAACATGCAGTGGCAATGTAGGATAAGTTTCTGAAAAACATCGCGGGGTGGTGCACATTGTATGGGTGTGTGTTACATAACATTCACTAGTAGGAGTGAGAAAAACATCACGGGGTGGTGTGAATCGGAGGGTCTGATTTAGGATAGGCAGTGAGTGGCAATGTCGGATGGAGAAAATCACCACGGGGTGGTCACAATGGGGAGGTCTGGGAACATGCAGTGGCAATGTAGGATAGGTTTCTGAAAAACATCGCGGGGTGGTGCGCATTGTATGGGTGTGTGTTACATTACATTCACTAGTAGGAGTGAGAAAAATATCACGGGGTGGTGCGCATTGTATGGGTGTGTGTTACATTACATTCATTAGTAGGAGTGAGAAAAACATCACGGGGTGGTGTGAATCGCAGGGGCTGAATTAGGATAGGCAGTGAGTGGCAATGTAGGATGGAGAAAAGCACCGCGGTGTGGTCAGCAAGGGGAGGTCAGGGAACATGCAATGGCAATGTAGGATAGGTTTCTGAAAAACATCGCGGGGTGGTGCGCATTGTATGGGTGTGTGTTACATAACATTCACAAGGAGGAGTGAGAAAAACATCACGGGGTGGTGCGCATTGTATGGGTGTGTGTTACATTACATTCACTAGTAGGAGTGAGAAAAACATCACGCGGTGGTGCGCATTGTATGGGTGTGTGTTACATTACATTCACTAGTAGGAGTGAGAAAAACATCACGGGGTGGTGTGAATCGGAGGGTCTGAATTAGGATAGGCAGTGAGTGCCAATGTAGGATGTAGAAAAGCACCACGGGGTGGTCAGCATGGGGATGTCAGGGAACATGCAGTGGCAATGTAGGATAGGTTTCTGAAAAATATCGCGGGGTGGTGCGCATTGTATTGGTGTGTGTTACATTACATTCACTAGTAGGAGTGAGAAAAACATCACGGGGTGGTGTGATTCGGAGGGTCTGAATTAGGATAAGCACTTGGTGGCAATGTAGGATGGAGAAAAGCACCGCGGGGTGGTCAGCATGGGGAGGTCAGGGAATATGAAGTGGCAATAAATGATAGTTTTCTGAAAAACATCACGGGGTGGTGCGCATTGTATGGGTGTGTGTTACATTACATTCACTAGTAGGAGTGAGAAAAACATCACGGGGTGGTGTGAATCGGAGGGTCTGAATTAGGACAGGCAGTGAGTGGCAATGTAGGATGGAGAAAAGCACCGCGGGCTGGTCAGCATGGGGAGGTCAGGGAACATGCAGTGGCAATGTAGGATAGGTTTCTGAAAAACATCGCGGGGTGGTGCGCATTGTATGGGTGTGTGTTACATTACATTCACTAGTAGGAGTGAGAAAAACATCACGGGTTGGTGTGAATTGGAGGGTCTGAATTAGAAGAGGTAGTGAGTGGCAATGTAGGATGGAGAAAAGCACCGCCGGGTGGTCAGCATGGGGAGGTCAGGGAACATGCAGTGACAATGTAGGATAGGTTTCTGAAAAACATCGCGGGGTGGTGAGCATTGTATGGGTGTGTGATACATAACATTCACTATTAGGAGTGAGAAAATTATCACGGGGTGGTGTGAATCGGAGGGTCTGATTTAGGATAGGCAGTGAGTGGCAATGTCGGATGGAGAAAAGCACCGCGGGGTGGTCAGCATGGGGAGGTCAGGGAACATGCAGTGGCAATGTAGGATAGGTTTCTGAAAAACATCGCGGGGTGGTGCACATTGTATGGGTGTGTGTTACATAACATTCACTAGTAGGAGTGAGAAAATCATCACGCGGTGGTGCGCATTGTATGGGTGTGTGTTACATTACATTCACTGGTAGGAGTGAGAAAAACATCACGGGGTGGTGTGAATCGCATGGTCTGAATTAGGATAGGCAGTGAGTGGCAATGTAGGATGGAGAAAAGCACCGCGGGCTGGTCAGAATGGGGAGGTCATGGAACTTGCAGTGGCAATGTAGGATAGGTTTCTGAAAAACATCGCGGGGTGGTGCGCATTGTATGGGTGTGTGTTACATTACATTCACTAGTAGGAGTGAAAAAAATATCACGGGGTGGTGTGAATCGGAGGGTCTGAATTATGATAGGCAGTGAGTGGCAATGTAGGATGGTGAAAAGAACCGCGGTGTAGTCAGCATGGGGAGGTCAGGGAACATGCAGTGGCTATGTAGGATAGGTTTCTGAAAAATATCGCGGGGTGGTGCGCATTGTATGGGTGCGTGTTACATTACATTCACTAGTAGGAGTGAGAAAAACATCACGGGGTGGTGCGCATTGTGTGGGTGTGTGTTACATTACATTCACTAGTAGGAGTGAGAAAAACATCACGGGGTGGTGCGCATTGTATGGGTGTGTGTTACATTACATTCATTAGTAGGAGTGAGAAAAACATCACGGGGTGGTGTGAATCGCAGGGCCTGAATTAGGATAGGCAGTGAGTGGCAATGTAGGATGGAGAAAAGCACCACGGTGTGGTCAGCATGGGGAGGTCAGGGAACATGCAATGGCAATGTAGGATATGTTTCTGAAAAACATCGCGGGGTGGTGCGCATTGTATGGGTGTGTGTTACATAACATTCACAAAGAGGAGTGAGAAAAACATCACGGGGTGGTGCGCATTGTATGGGTGTGTGTTACATTACATTCACTAGTAGGAGTGAGAAAAACATCACGCGGTGGTGCGCATTGTATGGGTGTGTGTTACATTACATTCACTAGTAGGAGTGAGAAAACATCACGGGGTGGTGTGAATCGGAGGGTCTGAATTAGGATAGACAGTGAGTGGCAATGTAGGATGTAGAAAAGCACCGCGGGGTGGTCAGCATGGGGATGTCAGGGAACATGCAGTGGCAATGTAGGATAGGTTTCTGAAAAATATCGCGGGGTGGTGCGCATTGTATTGGTGTGTGTTACATTACATTCACTAGTAGGAGTGAGAAAAACAACACGGGGTGGTGTGAATTGGAGGGTCTGAATTAGGATAAGCACTGAGTGGCAATGTAGGATGGAGAAAAGCACCGCGGTGTTGTCAGCATGGGGATGTCAGGGAACATGAAGTGGCAATAAACGATAGTTTTCTGAAAAACATCACGGGGTGGTGCGCATTGTATGGGTGTGTGTTACATTACATTCACTAGTAGGAGTGAGAAAAACATCACGGGGTGGTGTGAATCGGAGGGTCTGAATTAGGACAGGCAGTGAGTGGCAATGTAGGATGGAGAAAAGCACCGCGGGCTGGTCAGCATTGGGAAGTCAGGGAACATGCAGTGGCAATGTAGGATAGGTTTCTGAAAAACATCGCGGGGTGGTGCGCATTGTATGGGTGTGTGTTACATTACATTCACTAGTAGGAGTGAGAAAAACATCACGGGTTGGTGCGCATTGTATAGGTGTGTGTTACATTACATTCACTAGTAGGAGTGAGAAAAACATCACGCGGTGGTGCGCATTGTATGGGTGGGTGTTACATTACTTTCACTAGTAGGAGTGAGAAAAACATCACGGGGTGGTGTGAATCGGAGGGTCTGAATTAGGATAGGCAGTGAGTGGCAATGTAGGATGGAGAAAAGCACCGCGTGGTGGTCAGCATGGGGAGGTCAGGGAACATGCAGTGGCAATGTAGGATAGGTTTATGAAAAATATCGCGGGGTGGTGCGCATTGTATGGGTGTGTGTTACATTACATTCACTAGTAGGAGTGAGAAAAACATCACAGGGTTGTGTGAATCGGAGGGTATGAATTAGGATAGTCAGTGAGTGGCAATGAAGCATGGAGAAAAGCACCGCGGGGTGGTCAGCATGGGGACGTCAGGGAACATGCAGTGGCAATGTAGGATAGGTTTCTGAAAAACATCGCGGGGTGGTGCACATTGTATGGGTGTGTGTTACATAACATTCACTAGTAGGAGTGAGAAAAACATCACCGGGTGGTGTGAATTGGAGGGTCTGATTTAGGATAGGCAGTGAGTGGCAATGTCGGATGGAGAAAAGCACCGCGGGGTGGTCGGCATGGGGAGGTCAGGGAACGTGCTGTGGCAATGTAGGATAGGTTTCGGAAAAACATCGCGGGGTTGTGAACATTGTATGGGTGTGTGTTACATAACATTCACTAGTAGGAGTGAGAAAATTATCACGGGGTGGTGTGAATCGGAGGGTCTGATTTAGGATAGGCTGTGAGTGGCAATGTCGGATGAAGAAAAGCACCGCGGGGTGGTCAGCATGGGGACGTCAGGGAACATGCAGTGGCAATGTAGGATAGGTTTCTGAAAAACATCGCGGGGTGGTGCACATTGTATGGGTGTGTGTTACATAACATTCACTAGTAGGAGTGAGAAAAACATCACGCGGTGGTGCGCAATGTATGGGTGTGTGTTACATTACATTCACTAGTAGGAGTGAGAAAAACATCACGGGGTGGTGTGAATCGCAGGGTCTGAATTAGGATAGGCAGTGAGTGGCAATTTTGGATGGAGAAAAGCACCGCGGGCTGGTCAGAATGGGGAGGTCATGGAACATGCAGTGGCAATGTAGGATAGGTTTCTGAAAAACATCGCGGGGTGATGCGCATTGTTGGGTGTGTGTTACATTACATTCACTAGTAGGAGTGAGAAAAACATTACGGGGTGGTGCGCATTGTATGGGTGTGTGTTACATTACATTCACTAGTAGGAGTGAGAAAAACATCACGCGGTGGTGCGCATTGTATGGGTGGGTGTTACATTACATTCACTAGTAGGAGTGAGAAAAACATCACGGGGTGGTGTGAATCGGAGGGTCTGAATTAGGATAGGCAGTGAGTGGCAATGTAGGATGGAGAAAAGCACCGCGGGGTGGTCAGCATGGGGAGGTCAGGGAACATGCAGTGGCAATGTAGGATAGGTTTATGAAAAATATCGCGGGGTGGTGCGCATTGTATGGGTGTGTGTTACATTACATTCACTAGTAGGAGTGAGAAAAACATCACAGGGTTGTGTGAATCGGAGAGTCTGAATTAGGATAGGCAGTGAGTGGCAATGAAGCATGGAGAAAAGCACCGAGGGGTGGCTAGCATGGGGACGTCAGGGAACATGCAGTGGCAATGTAGGATAGGTTTCTGAAAAACATCGCGGGGTGGTGCACATTGTATGCGTGTGTGGTACATAACATTCACTAGTAGGAGTGAGAAAAACATCACGGGGTGGTGTGAATCGGAGGGTCTGAATTAGGACAGGCAGTGAGTGGCAATGTCGGATGGAGAAAAGCACCACGGGGTGGTCACCATGGGGAGGTCTGGGAACATGCAGTGGCAATGTAGGATAGGTTTCTGAAAAACATCGCGGGGTGGTGCGCATTGTATGGGTGTGTGTTACATTACATTCACTAGTAGGAGTGAGAAAAATATCACGGGGTGGTGCGCATTGTATGGGTGTGTGTTACATTACATTCACTAGTAGGAGTGAGAAAAACATCACGGGGTGGTGTGAATCGCAGGGCCTGAATTAGGATAGGCAGTGAGAGGCAATGTAGGATGGAGAAAAGCACCGCGGTGTGGTCAGCATGGGGAGGTCAGGGAACATGCAATGGCAATGTAGGATAGGTTTCTGAAAAACATCGCGGGGTGGTGCGCATTGTATGGGTGTGTGTTACATAACATTCACAAGGAGGAGTGAGAAAAACATCACGGGGTGGTGCGCATTGTATGGATGTGTGTTACATTACATTCACTAGTAGGAGTGAGAAAAACATCACGCGGTGGTGCGCATTGTATGGGTGTGTGTTACATTACATTCACTAGTAGCAGTGAGAAAAACATCACGAGGTGGTGTGAATCGGAGGGTCTGAATTAGGATAGGCAGTGAGTGGCAATGTAGGATGTAGAAAAGCACCGCGTGGTGGTCAGCATGGGGATGTCAGGGAACATGCAGTGGCAATGTAGGATAGGTTTCTGAAAAATATCGCGGGGTGGTGCGCATTGTATTGGTGTGTGTTACATTACATTCACTAGTAGGAGTGAGAAAAACATCACGGGGTGGTGTGATTCGGAGGGTCTGAATTAGGATAGGCACTGAGTGGCAATGTAGGATGGAGAAAAGCACCGCGGGGTGGTCAGCATGGGGAGGTCAGGGAACATGAAGTGGCAATAAACGATGGTTTTCTGAAAAACATCACGGGGTGGTGCGCATTGTATGGGTGTGTGTTACATTACATTCACTAGTAGGAGTGAGAAAAACATCACGGGGTGGTGTGAATCGGAGGGTCTGAATTAGGACAGGCAGTGAGTGGCAATGTAGGATATAGAAAAGCACCGCGGGCTGGTCAGCATGGGGAGGTCAGGGAACATGCAGTGGCAATGTAGGATAGGTTTCTGAAAAACATCGCGGGGTGGTGCGCATTGTATGGGTGTGTGTTACATTACATTCACTAGTAGGAGTGAGAAAAACATCACGGGTTGGTGTGAATTGGAGGGTCTGAATTAGAAGAGGCAGTGAGTGGCAATGTAGGACGGAGAAAAGCACCGCCGGGTGGTCAGCATGGGGAGGTCAGGGAACATGCAGTGGCAATGTAGGATAGGTTTCTGAAAAACATCGCGGGGTGGGGCACATTGTATGGGTGTGTGTTACATAACATTCACTAGTAGGAGTGAGAAAATTATCACGGGGTGGTGTGAATCGGAGGGTCTGATTTAGGATAGGCAGTGAGTGGCAATGTCGGATGGAGAAAAGCACCGCGGGGTGGTCAGCATGCGGAGGTCAGGGATCATGCAGTGGCAATGTAGGATAGGTTTCTGAAAAACATCGTGGGGTGGTGCACATTGTATGGGTGTGTGTTACATAACATTCACTAATAGGAGTGAGAAAAACATCACGCGGTGGTGCGCATTGTATGGGTGTGTGTTACATTACATTCACTAGTAGGAGTGAGAAAAACATCACGGGGTGGTGTGAATCGCAGGGTCTGAATTAGGATAGGCAGTGAGTGGCAATGTCGGATGGAAAAAAGCACCGCAGGGTGGTCAGCATTGGGGAGGTCAGGGAACATGCAGTGGCAATGTAGGATAGGTTTCTGAAAAACATCGCGGGGTGGTGCACATTGTATGGGTGTGTGTTACATAACATTCACTAGTAGGAGTGAGAAAAACATCACGCGGTGTTGCGCATTGTATGGGTGTGTGTTACATTACATTCACTAGTAGGAGTGAGAAAAACATCACGGGGTGGTGCGCATTGTATGGGTGTGTGTTACATTACATAAACTAGTAGGAGTGAGAAAAACATCACGCGGTGGTGCGCATTGTATGGGTGGATGTTACATTACATTCACTAGTAGGAGTGAGAAAAACAACACGGGGTGGTGTAAATCGGAGGGTCTGAATTAGGATAGGCAGTGAGTGGCAATGTAGGATGGAGAAAAGCACCGCGGGGTGGTCAGCATGGGGAGGTCAGGGAACATGCAGTGGCAATGTAGGATAGGTTTATGAAAAATATCGCGGGGTGGTGCGCATTGTATGGGAGTGTGTTACATTACATTCACTAGTAGGAGTGAGAAAAACATCACAGGGTTGTGTGAATCGGAGGGTCTGAATTAGGATAAGCAGTGAGTGGCAATGAAGCAAGGAGAAAAGCACCGCGGGGTGGTCAGCATGGGGACGTTAGGGAACATGCAGTGGCAATGTAGGATAGGTTTCTGAAAAACATCGCGGGGTGGTGCACATTGTATGGGTGTGTGTTACATAACATTCACTAGTAGGAGTGAGAAAAACATCACGGGGTGGTGTGAATCGGAGGGTCTGATTTAGGATAGGCAGTGAGTGGCAATGTCGGATGGAGAAAAGCACCACGGGGTGGTCACCATGGGGAGGTCTGGGAACATGCAGTGGCAATGTAGGATAGGTTTCTGAAAAACATCGCGGGGTGGTGCGCATTGTATGGGTGTGTGTTACATAACATTCACTAGTAGGAGTGAGAAAAACATCACGGGGTGGTGTGAATCGGAGGGTCTGATTTAGGATAGGCAGTGAGTGGCAATGTCGGATGGAGAAAAGCACCACGGGGTGGTCACCATGGGGAGGTCTGGGAACATGCAGTGGCAATGTAGGATAGGTTTCTGAAAAACATCGCGGGGTGGTGCGCATTGTATGGGTGTGTGTTACATTACATTCACTAGTAGGAGTGAGAAAAACATCACGGGGTGCTGCGCATTTTATGGGTGTGTGTTACATTACATTCACTAGTAGGAGTGAGAAAAACATCACGGGGTGGTGTGAATCGGAGGGTCTGAATTAGGATAGGCAGTGAATGGCTATGTAGGATGGAGAAAAGCACCGCGGGGTGGTCAGCATGGGGACGTCAAGGAACATGCAGTGGCAATGTAGGATAGGTTTCTGAAAAACATCGCGGGGTGGTGCACATTGTATGGGTGTGTGTTACATAACATTCACTAGTAGGAGTGAGAAAAACATCACGCGGTGGTGCGCATTGTATGGGTGTGTGTTACATTACATTCACTACTAGGAGTGAGAAAAACATCACGGGGTGGTGTGAATCGCATGGTCTGAATTAGGATAGGCAGTGAGTGGCAATGTAGGATGGAGAAAAGCACCGCGGGCTGGTCAGAATGGGGAGGTCATGGAACATGCAGTGGCAATGTAGGATAGGTTTCTGAAAAATATCACGGGGTGGTGCGCATTGTATGGGTATGTGTTACATTACATTCACTAGTAGGAGTGAGAAAAACATCACGGGGTGGTGCGCATTGTATGGGTGTGTGTTACATTACATTCACTAGTAGGAGTGAAAAATACATCACGGGGTGTTGTGAATCGGAGGGTCTGAATTAGGATAGGCAGTGAGTGACAATGTAGTATGGAGAAAAGCACTGCGGGGTGGTCAGAATGGGGAAGTCATGGAACATGCAGTGGCAATGTAGGATAGGTTTCTGAAAAACATCGCGGGGTGGTGCGCATTGTATGGGTGTGTGTTACATTACATTCACTAGTAGGAGTGAGAAAAACATCACGGGGTGGTGCGCATTGTATGGGTGTGTGTTACATTACATTCACTAGTAGGAGTGAGAAAAACACGCGGTGGTGCGCATTGTATGGGTGGGTGTTACATTACACTCACTAGTAGGAGTGAGAAAAACATCACGGGGTGGTGTGAATCGGAGGGTCTGAATTAGGATAGGCAGTGAGTGGCAATGTAGGATGGAGAAAAGCACCTCGGGGTGGTCAGCATGGGAGGTCATTGAACATGCAGTGGCAATGTAGGATAGGTTTATGAAAAATATCGCGGGGTGGTGCGCATTGAATGGGTGTGTGTTACATTACATTCACTAGTAGGAGTGAGAAAAACATCACAGGGTTGTGTGAATCGGAGGGTCTGAATTAGGATAGGCAGTGAGTGGCAATGAAGCATGGAGAAAAGCACCGCGGGGTGGTCAGCATGGGGACGTCAGGGAACATGCAGTGGCAATGTAGGATAGGTTTCTGAAAAACATCGCGGGGTGGTGCCCATTGTATGGGTGTGTGTTACGTAACATTCACTAGTAGGAGTGAGAAAAACATCACGGGGTGGTGTGAATCGGAGGGTCTGATTTAGGATAGGCAGTGAGTGGCAATGTCGGATGGAGAAAAGCACCACGGGGTGGTCACCATGGGGAGGTCTGGGAACATGCAGTGGCAAGGTAGGATAGGTTTCTGAAAAACATCGCGGGGTGGTGCGCATTGTATGGGTGTGTGTTACATAACATTCACTAGTAGGAGTGAGAAAAACATCACGCGGTGGTGCGCATTGTATGGGTGTGTGTTACATTACATTCACTAGTAGGAGTGAGAAAAACATCACGGGGTGGTGTGAATCGCAGGGTCTGAATTAGGATAGGCAGTGAGTGGCAATGTAGGATGGAGAAAAGCACCGCGGGCTGGTCAGATTGGGGAGGGCATGGAACATGCAGTGGCAATGTAGGATAGGTTTCTGAAAATCATCGCGGGGTGGTGCGCATTGTATGGGTGTGTGTTACATTACATTCACTAGTAGGAGTGAGAAAAACATCACGGGGTGGTGTGCATTGTATGGGTGTGTGTCACATTACATTCAAAAGTAGGAGTGAAAAATACATCACGGGGTGCTGTGAATCGGAGGGTCTGAATTAGGATAGGCAGTGAGTGGCAATGTAGGATGGAGAAAAGCACCGCGGGGTGGTCAGAATGGGGAGGTCATGGAACATGCAGTGGCAATGTAGGATAGGTTTCTGAAAAACATCGTGGGGTGATGTGCATTGTATGGGTGTGTGTTACATTACATTCACTAGTAGGAGTGAGAAAAATATCACGGTGTGGTGCGCATTGTATGGGTGTGTGTTACATTACATTCACTAGTAAGAGTGAGAAAAACATCACGGGGTGGTGTGAATCGGAGGGTCTGAATTAGGATAGGCAGTGAGTGGCTATGTAGGATGGAGAAAAGCACCGCGGGGTGGTCAGCATTGGGACGTCAAGGAACATGCAGTGGCAATGCAGGATAGGTTTCTGAAAAACATCGCGGGGTGGTGCACATTGTATGGGTGTGTGTTACATAACATTCACTAGTAGGAGTGAGAAAATTATCACGGGGTGGTGTGAGTCGGAGGGTCTGATTTAGGATAGGCAGTGAGTGGCAATGTCGGATGGAGAAAAGCACCGCGGGGTGGTCAGCATGGGGAGGTCAGGGAACATGCAGTGGCAATGTAGGATAGGTTTCTGAAAAACATCGCGGGGTGGTGCACATTGTATGGGTGTGTGTTACATAACATTCACTAGTAGGAGTGAGAAAAACATAACGTGGTGGTGCGCATTGTATGGGTGTGTGTTACATTACATAAACTAGTAGGAGTGAGAAACACATCACGGGGTGGTGTGAATCGCATGGTCTGAATTAGGATAGGCAGTGAGTGGCAATGTAGGATGGAGAAAAGCACCGCGGGCTGGTCAGAATGGGGAGGTCATGGAACATGCAGTGGCAATGTAGGATAGGTTTCTGAAAAACATCGCAGGGTGGTGCGCATTGTATGGGTGTGTGTTACATTACATTCACTAGTAGGAGTGAGAAAAACATCACGGGGTGGTGCGCATTGTATGGGTGTGTGTTACGCTACATTCACTAGTAGGAGTGAAAAATACATCACGGGGTGGTGTGAATCGGAGGGTCTGAATTAGGATAGACTGTGAGTGGCAATGTAGGATGGAGAAAAGCACCGCGGGGTGGTCAGAATCGGGAAGTCATGGAACATGCAGTGGCAATGTAGGATAGGTTTCTGAAAAACATCGCGGGGTGGTGCGCATTGTATGGGTGTGTGTTACATTACATTCACTAGAAGGAGTGAGAAAAACATCACGCGGTGGTGCGCATTGTATGGGTGTGTGTTACATTACATTCACTAGAAGGAGTGAGAAAAACATCACGCGGTGGTGCGCATTGTATGGGTGGGTGTTACATTACATTCACTAGTAGGAGTGAGAAAAACATCACGGGGTGGTGTGAATCGGAGGGTCTGAATTAGGATAGGCAGTGAGTGGCAATGTAGGATGGAGAAAAGCACCGCGGGGTGGTCAGCATGGGGAAGTCAGGGAACATGCAGTGGCAATGTAGGATAGGTTTATGAAAAATATCGCGGGGTGGTGCGCATTGTATGGGTGTGTTTTACATTACATTCACTAGTAGGAGTGAGAAAAACATCACAGGGTTGTGTGAATCGGAGGGTCTGAATTAGGATAGGCAGTGAGTGGCAATGAAGCATGGAGAAAAGCACCGCGGGGTGGTCAGCATGGGGACGTCAGGGAACATGCAGTGGCAATGAAGGATAGGTTTCTGAAAAACATCGCGGGGTGGTGCACATTGTATGGGTGTGTGTTACATAACATTCACTAGTAGGAGTGAGAAAAACATCACGGGGTGGTGTGAATCGGAGGGTCTGATTTAGGATAGGCAGTGAGTGGCAATGTCGGATGGAGAAAAGCACCACGGGGTGGTCACCATGGGGAGGTCTGGGAACATGCAGTGGCAATGTAGGATAGGTTTCTGAAAAACATCGCGGGGTGGTGCGCATTGTATGGGTGTGTGTTACATTACATTCACTAGTAGCAGTGAGAAAAACATCACGGGGTGGTGTGAATCGGAGGGTCTGAATTAGGATAGGCAGTGAGTGGCAATGTAGGATGGAGAAAAGCACCGCGGGGTGGTCAGAATGGGGAGGTCATGGAACATGCAGTGGCAATGTAGGATAGGTTTCTGAAAAACATCGCGGGGTGATGCGCATTGTATGGGTGTGTGTTACATTACATTCACTAGTAGGAGTGAGAAAAACATCACGGGGTGCTGCGCATTTTATGGGTGTGTGTTACATTACATTCACTAGTAGGAGTGAGAAAAACATCACGGGGTGGTGTGAATCGGAGGGTCTGAATTAGGATAGGCAGTGAGTGGCTATGTAGGATGGAGAAAAGCACCGCGGGGTGGTCAGCATGGGGACGTCAAGGAACATGCAGTGGCAATGTAGGATGGGTTTCTGAAAAACATCGCGGGGTGGTGCGCATTGTATGGGTGTGTGTTACATTACATTCACTAGTAGGAGTGAGAAAAACATCACGGGGTGGTGCGCATTGTATGGGTGTGTGTTACATTACATTCACTAGTAGGAGTGAGAAAAACATCACGCGGTGGTGCGCATTTTATGGGTGGGTGTTACATTACATTCACTAGTAGGAGTGAGAAAAACATCACGGGGTGGTGTGAATCGGAGGGTCTGAATTAGGATAGGCAGTGAGTGGCAATGTAAGATGGAGAAAAGCACCGCGGGGTGGTCAGCATGGGGAGGTCAGGGAACATGCAGTGGCAATGTAGGATAGGTTTATGAAAAATATCGCGGGGTGGTGCGCATTGTATGTGTGTGTGTTACATTACATTCACTAGTAGGAGTGAGAAAAACATCACAGGGTTGTGTGAATCGGAGGGTCTGAATTAGGATAGGCAGTGAGTGGCAATGAAGCATGGAGAAAAGCACCGCGGGGTGGTCAGCATGGGGACGTCAGGGAACATGCAGTGGCAATGTAGGATAGGTTTCTGAAAAACATCGCGGGGTGGTGCCCATTGTATGGGTGTGTGTTAAATAACATTCACTAGTAGGAGTGAGAAAAACATCACGGGGTGGTGTGAATCGGAGGGTCTGATTTAGGATAGGCAGTGAGTGGCAATGTCGGATGGAGAAAAGCACCACGGGGTGGTCACCATGGGGAGGTCTGGGAACATGCAGTGGCAATGTAGGATAGGTTTCTGAAAAACATCGCGGGGTGGTGCGCATTGTATGGGTGTGTGTTACATAACATTCACTAGTAGGTGTGAGAAAAACATCACGCGGTGGTGCGCATTGTATGGGTGTGTGTTACATTACATTCACTAGTAGGAGTGAGAAAAACATCACGGGGTGGTGTGAATCGCAGGGTCTGAATTAGGATAGGCAGTGAGTGGCAATGTAGGATGGAGAAAAGCACCGCGGGCTGGTCAGAATGGGGAGGTCATGGAACATGCAGTGGCAATGTAGGATAGGTTTCTGAAAAACCTCGCGGGGTGGTGCGCATTGTATGGGTGTGTGTTACATAACATTCACTAGTAGGAGTGAGAAAAACATCACGGGGTTGTGTGCATTGTATGGGTGTGTGTTACATTACATTCACAAGTAGGAGTGAAAAATACATCACGGGGTGTTGTGAATCGGAGGGTCTGAATTAGGATAGGCAGTGAGTGGCAATGTAGGATGGAGAAAAGCACCGCGGGGTGGTCAGAATGGGGAGGTCATGGAACATGCAGTGGCAATGTAGGATAGGTTTCTGAAAAACATCGCGGGGTGATGCGCATTGTATGGGTGTGTGTTACATTACATTCACTAGTAGGAGTGAGAAACACATCACGGTGTGGTGCGCATTGTATGGGTGTGTGTTACATTACATTCACTAGTAAGAGTGAGAAAAACATCACGGGGTGGTGTGAATCGGAGGGTCTGAATTAGGATAGGCAGTGAGTGGCTATGTAGGATGGAGAAAAGCACAGCCCGGGTGGTCAGCATTGGGACGTCAAGGAACATGCAGTGGCAATGTAGGATAGGTTTCTGAAAAACATCGCGGGGTGGTGCACATTGTATGGGTGTGTGTTACATAACATTCACTAGTAGGAGTGAGAAAATTATCACGGGGTGGTGTGAGTCGGAGGGTCTGATTTAGGATAGGCAGTGAGTGGCAATGTCGGATGGAGAAAAGCACCGCGGGGTGGTCAGCATGGGGAGGTCAGGGAACATGCAGTGGCAATGTAGGATAGGTTTCTGAAAAACATCGCGGGGTGGTGCACATTGTATGGGTGTGTGTTACATAACATTCACTAGTAGGAGTGAGAAAAACATAACGTGGTGGTGCGCATTGTATGGGTGTGTGTTACATTACATTCACTAGTAGGAGTGAGAAACACATCACGGGGTGGTGTGAATCGCATGGTCTGAATTAGGATAGGCAGTGAGTGGCAATGTAGGATGGAGAAAAGCACCGCGGGCTGGTCAGAATGGGGAGGTCATGGAACATGCAGTGGCAATGTAGGATAGGTTTCTGAAAAACATCGCAGGGTGGTGCGCATTGTATGGGTGTGTGTTACATTACATTCACTAGTAGGAGTGAGAAAAACATCACGGGCTGGTGCGCATTGTATGGGTGTGTGTTACGCTACATTCACTAGTAGGAGTGAAAAATACATCACGGGGTGGTGTGAATCGGAGGGTCTGAATTAGGATAGACAGTGAGTGGCAATGTAGGATGGAGAAAAGCACCGCGGGGTGGTCAGAATGGGGAAGTCATGGAACATGCAGTGGCAATGTAGGATAGGTTTCTGAAAAACATCGCGGGGTGGTGCGCATTGTATGGGTGTGTGTTACATTACATTCACTAGTAGGAGTGAGAAAAACATCACGGGGTGGTGCGCATTGTATGGGTGTGTGTTACATTACATTCACTAGTAGGAGTGAGAAAAACATCACGCGGTGGTGCGCATTGTATGGGTGGGTGTCACATTACATTCACTAGTAGGAGTGAGAAAAACATCACGGGGTGGTGTGAATCGGAGGGTCTGAATTAGGATAGGCAGTGAGTGGCAATGTAGGATGGAGAAAAGCACCGCGGGGTGGTCAGCATGGGGAAGTCAGGGAACATGCAGTGGCAATGTAGGATAGGTTTATGAAAAATATCGCGGGGTGGTGCGCATTGTATGGGTGTGTTTTACATTACATTCACTAGTAGGAGTGAGAAAAACATCACAGGGTTGTGTGAATCGGAGGGTCTGAATTAGGATAGGCAGTGAGTGGCAATGAAGCATGGAGAAAAGCACCGCGGGGTGGTCAGCATGGGGACGTCAGGGAACATGCAGTGGCAATGTAGGATAGGTTTCTGAAAAACATCGCGGGGTGGTGCACATTGTATGGGTGTGTGTTACGTAACATTCACTAGTAGGAGTGAGAAAAACATCACGGGGTGGTGTGAATCGGAGGGTCTGATTTAGGATAGGCAGTGAGTGGCAATGTCGGATGGAGAAAAGCACCACGGGGTGGTCACCATGGGGAGGTCTGGGAACATGCAGTGGCAATGTAGGATAGGTTTCTGAAAAACATCGCGGGGTGGTGCGCATTGTATGGGTGTGTGTTACATAACATTCACTAGTAGGAGTGAGAAAAACATCACGCGGTGGTGCGCATTGTATGGGTATGTGTTACATTACATTCACTAGTAGGAGTGAGAAAAACATCACGGGGTGGTGTGAATCGCAGGGTCTAAATTAGGATAGGCAGTGAGTGGCAATGTAGGATGGAGAAAAGCACCGCGGGCTGGTCAGAATGGGGAGGTCATGGAACATGCAGTGGCAATGTAGGATAGGTTTCTGAAAAACATCGCGGGGTGGTGCGCATTGTATGGGTGTGTGTTACATTACATTCACTAGTAGGAGTGAGAAAAACATCACAGGGTGGTGCGCATTGTATGGGTGTGTGTTACATTACATTCACAAGTAGGAGTGAAAAATACATCACGGGGTGTTGTGAATCGGAGGGTCTGAATTAGGATAGGCAGTGAGTGGCAATGTAGGATGGAGAAAAGCACCGCGGGGTGGTCAGAATGGGGAGGTCATGGAACATGCAGTGGCAATATAGGATAGGTTTCTGAAAAACATCGCGGGGTGATGCGCATTGTATGGGTGTGTGTTACATTACATTCACTAGTAGGAGTGAGAAAAACATCACGGGGTGGTGCACATTGTATGGGTGTGTGTTACATTACATTCACTAGTAGGAGTGAGAAAAACATCACGGGGTGGTGTGAATCGGAGGGTCTGAATTAGGATAGGCAGTGAGTGGCTATGTAGGATGGAGAAAAGCACCGCGGGGTGGTCAGCATGGGGACGTCAAGGAACATGCAGTGGCAATGTAGGATAGGTTTCTGAAAAACATCGCGGGGTGGTGCACATTGTATGGGTGTGTGTTACATAACATTCACTAGTAGGAGTGAGAAAATTATCACGGGGTGGTGTGAATCGGAGGGTCTGATTTAGGATAGGCAGTGAGTGGCAAAGTCGGATGGAGAAAAGCACCGCGGGGTGGTCAGCATGGAGAGGTCAGGGAACATGCAGTGGCAATGTAGGATAGGTTTCTGAAAAACATCGCGGGGTGGTGCGCATTGTATGGGTGTGTGTTACATAACATTCACTAGTAGGAGTGAGAAAAACATCACGCGGTGGTGCGCATTGTATGGGTGTGTGTTACATTACATTCACTAGTAGGAGTGAAAAATACATCACGGGGTGTTGTGAATCGGAGGGTCTGAATTAGGATAGGCAGTGAGTGGCAATGTAGGATGGATAAAAGCACCGCGGGGTGGTCAGAATGGGGAGGTCATGGAACATGCAGTGGCAATGTAGGATAGGTTTCTGAAAAACATCGCGGGGTGATGCGCATTGTATGGGTGTGTGTTACATTACATTCACTAGTAGGAGTGAGAAAAACATCACGGGGTGGTGTGAATCGGAGGGTCTGAATTAGGATAGGCAGTGAGTGGCTATGTAGGATGGAGAAAAGCACCGCGGGGTGGTCAGCATTGGGACGTCAAGGAACATGCAGTGGCAATGTAGGATAGGTTTCTGAAAAACATCGCGGGGTGGTGCACATTGTATGGGTGTGTGTTACATAACATTCACTAGTAGGAGTGAGAAAATTATCACGGGGTGGTGTGAATTGGAGGGTCTGATTTAGGATAGGCAGTGAGTGGCAATTTCGGATGGAGAAAAGCACCGCGGGGTGGTCAGCATGGGGAGGTCAGGGAACATGCAGTGGCAATGTAGGATAGGTTTCTGAAAAACATCCCGGGGTGGTGCACATTGTATGGGTGTGTGTTACATAACATTCACTAGTAGGAGTGAGAAAAACATAACGCGGTGGTGCGCATTGTATGGGTGTGTGTTACATTACATTCACTAGTAGGAGTGAGAAAAACATCACGGGGTGGTGTGAATCGCATGGTCTGAATTAGGATAGGCAGTGAGTGGCAATGTAGGATGGAGAAAAGCACCGCGGGCTGGTCAGAATGGGGAGGTCATGGAACATGCAGTGGCAAAGTAGGATAGGTTTCTGAAATACATCGCGGGGTGGTGCGCATTGTTTGGGTGTGTGTTACATTACATTCAGTAGTAGGAGTGAGAAAAACATCACGGGGTGGTGCGCATTGTATGGGTGTGTGTTACATCACATTCACTAGTAGGAGTGAAAAATACATCACGGGGTGTTGTGAATCAGAGGGTCTGAATTAGGATAGGCAGTGAGTGGCAATGTAGGATGGAGAAAAGCACCGAGGGGTGGTCAGAATGGGGAAGTCATGGAACATGCAGTGGCAATGTAGGATAGGTTTCTGAAAAACATCGCGGGGTGGTGCGCATTGTTTGGGTGTGTGTTACATTACATTCACTAGTAGGAGTGAGAAAAACATCACGGGGTGATGCGCATTGTATGGGTGTGTGTTACATTACATTCACTAGTAGGAGTGAGAAAAACATCACGTGGTGGTGCGCATTGTATGGGTGGGTGTTACATTACATTCACTAGTAGGAGTGAGAAAAACATCACGGGGTGGTGTGAATCGGAGGGTCTGAATTAGGATAGGCAGTGTGTGGCAATGTAGGATGGAGAAAAGCACCGCGGGGTGGTCAGCATGGGGAGGTCAGGGAACATGCAGTGGCAATGTAGGATAGGTTTATGAAAAATATCGCGGTGTGGTGCGCATTGTATGGGTGTGTGTTACACTACATTCACTAGTAGGAATGAGAAAAACATCACAGGGTTGTGTGAATCAGAGGGTCTGATTTAGGATAGGCAGTGAGTGGCAATGTCGGATGGAAAAAAGCACCGCAGGGTGGTCAGCATTGGGGAGGTCAGGGAACATGCAGTGGCAATGTAGGATAGGTTTCTGAAAAACATCGCGGGGTGGTGCACATTGTATGGGTGTGTGTTACATAACATTCACTAGTAGGAGTGAGAAAAACATCACGCGGTGTTGCGCATTGTATGGGTGTGTGTTACATTACATTCACTAGTAGGAGTGAGAAAAACATCACGGGGTGGTGCGCATTGTATGGGTGTGTGTTACATTACATAAACTAGTAGGAGTGAGAAAAACATCACGCGGTGGTGCGCATTGTATGGGTGGATGTTACATTACATTCACTAGTAGGAGTGAGAAAAACAACACGGGGTGGTGTAAATCGGAGGGTCTGAATTAGGATAGGCAGTGAGTGGCAATGTAGGATGGAGAAAAGCACCGCGGGGTGGTCAGCATGGGGAGGTCAGGGAACATGCAGTGGCAATGTAGGATAGGTTTATGAAAAATATCGCGGGGTGGTGCGCATTGTATGGGAGTGTGTTACATTACATTCACTAGTAGGAGTGAGAAAAACATCACAGGGTTGTGTGAATCGGAGGGTCTGAATTAGGATAGGCAGTGAGTGGCAATGAAGCAAGGAGAAAAGCACCGCGGGGTGGTCAGCATGGGGACGTCAGGGAACATGCAGTGGCAATGTAGGATAGGTTTCTGAAAAACATCGTGGGGTGGTGCACATTGTATGGGTGTGTGTTACATAACATTCACTAGTAGGAGTGAGAAAAACATCACGGGGTGGTGTGAATCGGAGGGTCTGATTTAGGATAGGCAGTGAGTGGCAATGTCGAATGGAGAAAAGCACCACGGGGTGGTCACCATGGGGAGGTCTGGGAACATGCAGTGGCAATGTAGGATAGGTTTCTGAAAAACATCGCGGGGTGGTGCGCATTGTATGGGTGTGTGTTACATAACATTCACTAGTAGGAGTGAGAAAAACATCACGGGGTGGTGTGAATCGGAGGGTCTGATTTAGGATAGGCAGTGAGTGGCAATGTCGGATGGAGAAAAGCACCACGGGGTGGTCACCATGGGGAGGTCTGGGAACATGCAGTGGCAATGTAGGATAGGTTTCTGAAAAACATCGCGGGGTGGTGCGCATTGTATGGGTGTGTGTTACATTACATTCACTAGTAGGAGTGAGAAAAACATCACGGGGTGCTGCGCATTTTATGGGTGTGTGTTACATTACATTCACTAGTAGGAGTGAGAAAAACATCACGGGGTGGTGTGAATCGGAGGGTCTGAATTAGGATAGGCAGTGAATGGCTATGTAGGATGGAGAAAAGCACCGCGGGGTGGTCAGCATGGGGACGTCAAGGAACATGCAGTGGCAATGTAGGATAGGTTTCTGAAAAACATCGCGGGGTGGTGCACATTGTATGGGTGTGTGTTACATAACATTCACTAGTAGGAGTGAGAAAAACATCACGCGGTGGTGCGCATTGTATGGGTGTGTGTTACATTACATTCACTACTAGGAGTGAGAAAAACATCACGGGGTGGTGTGAATCGCATGGTCTGAATTAGGATAGGCAGTGAGTGGCAATGTAGGATGGAGAAAAGCACCGCGGGCTGGTCAGAATGGGGAGGTCATGGAACATGCAGTGGCAATGTAGGATAGGTTTCTGAAAAATATCACGGGGTGGTGCGCATTGTATGGGTGTGTGTTACATTACATTCACTAGTAGGAGTGAGAAAAACATCACGGGGTGGTGCGCATTGTATGGGTGTGTGTTACATTACATTCACTAGTAGGAGTGAAAAATACATCACGGGGTGTTGTGAATCGGAGGGTCTGAATTAGGATAGGCAGTGAGTGACAATGTAGTATGGAGAAAAGCACTGCGGGGTGGTCAGAATGGGGAAGTCATGGAACATGCAGTGGCAATGTAGGATAGGTTTCTGAAAAACATCGCGGGGTGGTGCGCATTGTATGGGTGTGTGTTACATTACATTCACTAGTAGGAGTGAGAAAAACATCATGGGGTGGTGCGCATTGTATGGGTGTGTGTTACATTACATTCACTAGTAGGAGTGAGAAAAACACGCGGTGGTGCGCATTGTATGGGTGGGTGTTACATTACACTCACTAGTAGGAGTGAGAAAAACATCACGGGGTGGTGTGAATCGGAGGTTCTGAATTAGGATAGGCAGTGAGTGGCAATGTAGGATGGAGAAAAGCACCTCGGGGTGGTCAGCATGGGAGGTCATTGAACATGCAGTGGCAATGTAGGATAGGTTTATGAAAAATATCGCGGGGTGGTGCGCATTGAATGGGTGTGTGTTACATTACATTCACTAGTAGGAGTGAGAAAAACATCACAGGGTTGTGTGAATCGGAGGGTCTGAATTAGGATAGGCAGTGAGTGGCAATGAAGCATGGAGAAAAGCACCGCGGGGTGGTCAGCATGGGGACGTCAGGGAACATGCAGTGGCAATGTAGGATAGGTTTCTGAAAAACATCGCGGGGTGGTGCCCATTGTATGGGTGTGTGTTACGTAACATTCACTAGTAGGAGTGAGAAAAACTTCACGGGGTGGTGTGAATCGGAGGGTCTGATTTAGGATAGGCAGTGAGTGGCAATGTCGGATGGAGAAAAGCACCACGGGGTGGTCACCATGGGGAGGTCTGGGAACATGCAGTGGCAAGGTAGGATAGGTTTCTGAAAAACATCGCGGGGTGGTGCGCATTGTATGGGTGTGTGTTACATAACATTCACTAGTAGGAGTGAGAAAAACATCACGCGGTGGTGCGCATTGTATGGGTGTGTGTTACATTACATTCACTAGTAGGAGTGAGAAAAACATCACGGGGTGGTGTGAATCGCAGGGTCTGAATTAGGATAGGCAGTGAGTGGCAATGTAGGATGGAGAAAAGCACCGCGGGCTGGTCAGATTGGGGAGGGCATGGAACATGCAGTGGCAATGTAGGATAGGTTTCTGAAAATCATCGCGGGGTGGTGCGCATTGTATGGGTGTGTGTCACATTACATTCAAAAGTAGGAGTGAAAAATACATCACGGGGTGCTGTGAATTGGAGGGTCTGAATTAGGATAGGCAGTGAGTGGCAATGTAGGATGGAGAAAAGCACCGCGGGGTGGTCAGAATGGGGAGGTCATGGAACATGCAGTGGCAATGTAGGATAGGTTTCTGAAAAACATCGTGGGGTGATGTGCATTGTATGGGTGTGTGTTACATTACATTCACTAGTAGGAGTGAGAAAAATATCACGGTGTGGTGCGCATTGTATGGGTGTGTGTTACATTACATTCACTAGTAAGAGTGAGAAAAACATCACGGGGTGGTGTGAATCGGAGGGTCTGAATTAGGATAGGCAGTGAGTGGCTATGTAGGATGGAGAAAAGCACCGCGGGGTGGTCAGCATTGGGACGTCAAGGAACATGCAGTGGCAATGCAGGATAGGTTTCTGAAAAACATCGCGGGGTGGTGCACATTGTATGGGTGTGTGTTACATAACATTCACTAGTAGGAGTGAGAAAATTATCACGGGGTGGTGTGAGTCGGAGGGTCTGATTTAGGATAGGCAGTGAGTGGCAATGTCGGATGGAGAAAAGCACCGCGGGGTTGTCAGCATGGGGAGGTCAGGGAACATGCAGTGGCAATGTAGGATAGGTTTCTGAAAAACATCGCGGGGTGGTGCACATTGTATGGGTGTGTGTTACATAACATTCACTAGTAGGAGTGAGAAAAACATAACGTGGTGGTGCGCATTGTATGGGTGTGTGTTACATTACATAAACTAGTAGGAGTGAGAAACACATCACGGGGTGGTGTGAATCGCATGGTCTGAATTAGGATAGGCAGTGAGTGGCAATGTAGGATGGAGAAAAGCACCGCGGGCTGGTCAGAATGGGGAGGTCATGGAACATGCAGTGGCAATGTAGGATAGGTTTCTGAAAAACATCGCAGGGTGGTGCGCATTGTATGGGTGTGTGTTACATTACATTCACTAGTAGGAGTGAGAAAAACATCACGGGGTGGTGCGCATTGTATGGGTGTGTGTTACGCTACATTCACTAGTAGGAGTGAAAAATACATCACGGGGTGGTGTGAATCGGAGGGTCTGAATTAGGATAGACTGTGAGTGGCAATGTAGGATGGAGAAAAGCACCGCGGGGTGGTCAGAATCGGGAAGTCATGGAACATGCAGTGGCAATGTAGGATAGGTTTCTGAAAAACATCGCGGGGTGGTGCGCATTGTATGGGTGTGTGTTACATTACATTCACTAGAAGGAGTGAGAAAAACATCACGCGGTGGTGCGCATTGTATGGGTGGGTGTTACATTACATTCACTAGTAGGAGTGAGAAAAACATCACGGGGTGGTGTGAATCGGAGGGTCTGAATTAGGATAGGCAGTGAGTGGCAATGTAGGATGGAGAAAAGCACCGCGGGGTGGTCAGCATGGGGAAGTCAGGGAACATGCAGTGGCAATGTAGGATAGGTTTATGAAAAATATCGCGGGGTGGTGCGCATTGTATGGGTGTGTTTTACATTACATTCACTAGTAGGAGTGAGAAAAACATCACAGGGTTGTGTGAATCGGAGGGTCTGAATTAGGATAGGCAGTGAGTGGCAATGAAGCATGGAGAAAAGCACCGCGGGGTGGTCAGCATGGGGACGTCAGGGAACATGCAGTGGCAATGAAGGATAGGTTTCTGAAAAACATCGCGGGGTGGTGCACATTGTATGGGTGTGTGTTACATAACATTCACTAGTAGGAGTGAGAAAAACATCACGGGGTGGTGTGAATCGGAGGGTCTGATTTAGGATAGGCAGTGAGTGGCAATGTCGGATGGAGAAAAGCACCACGGGGTGGTCACCATGGGGAGGTCTGGGAACATGCAGTGGCAATGTAGGATAGGTTTCTGAAAAACATCGCGGGGTGGTGCGCATTGTATGGGTGTGTGTTACATTACATTCACTAGTAGCAGTGAGAAAAACATCACGGGGTGGTGTGAATCGGAGGGTCTGAATTAGGATAGGCAGTGAGTGGCAATGTAGGATGGAGAAAAGCACCGCGGGGTGGTCAGAATGGGGAGGTCATGGAACATGCAGTGGCAATGTAGGATAGGTTTCTGAAAAACATCGCGGGGTGATGCGCATTGTATGGGTGTGTGTTACATTACATTCACTAGTAGGAGTGAGAAAAACATCACGGGGTGCTGCGCAATTTATGGGTGTGTGTTACATTACATTCACTAGTAGGAGTGAGAAAAACATCACGGGGTGGTGTGAATCGGAGGGTCTGAATTAGGATAGGCAGTGAGTGGCTATGTAGGATGGAGAAAAGCACCGCGGGGTGGTCAGCATGGGGACGTCAAGGAACATGCAGTGGCAATGTAGGATAGGTTTCTGAAAAACATCGCGGGGTGGTGCGCATTGTATGGGTGTGTGTTACATTACATTCACTAGTAGGAGTGAGAAAAACATCACGGGGTGGTGCGCATTGTATGGGTGTGTGTTACATTACATTCACTAGTAGGAGTGAGAAAAACATCACGCGGTGGTGCGCATTTTATGGGTGGGTGTTACATTACATTCACTAGTAGGAGTGAGAAAAACATCACGGGGTGGTGTGAATCGGAGGGTCTGAATTAGGATAGGCAGTGAGTGGCAATGTAAGATGGAGAAAAGCACCGCGGGGTGGTCAGCATGGGGAGGTCAGGGAACATGCAGTGGCAATGTAGGATAGGTTTATGAAAAATATCGCGGGGTGGTGCGCATTGTATGTGTGTGTGTTACATTACATTCACTAGTAGGAGTGAGAAAAACATCACAGGGTTGTGTGAATCGGAGGGTCTGAATTAGGATAGGCAGTGAGTGGCAATGAAGCATGGAGAAAAGTACCGCGGGGTGGTCAGCATGGGGACGTCAGGGAACATGCAGTGGCAATGTAGGATAGGTTTCTGAAAAACATCGCGGGGTGGTGCCCATTGTATGGGTGTGTGTTAAATAACATTCACTAGTAGGAGTGAGAAAAACATCACGGGGTGGTGTGAATCGGAGGGTCTGATTTAGGATAGGCAGTGAGTGGCAATGTCGGATGGAGAAAAGCACCACGGGGTGGTCACCATGGGGAGGTCTGGGAACATGCAGTGGCAATGTAGGATAGGTTTCTGAAAAACATCGCGGGGTGGTGCGCATTGTATGGGTGTGTGTTACATAACATTCACTAGTAGGTGTGAGAAAAACATCACGCGGTGGTGCGCATTGTATGGGTGTGTGTTACATTACATTCACTAGTAGGAGTGAGAAAAACATCACGGGGTGGTGTGAATCGCAGGGTCTGAATTAGGATAGGCAGTGAGTGGCAATGTAGGATGGAGAAAAGCACCGCGGGCTGGTCAGAATGGGGAGGTCATGGAACATGCAGTGGCAATGTAGGATAGGTTTCTGAAAAACCTCGCGGGGTGGTGCGCATTGTATGGGTGTGTGTTACATAACATTCACTAGTAGGAGTGAGAAAAACATCACGGGGTTGTGTGCATTGTATGGGTGTGTGTTACATTACATTCACAAGTAGGAGTGAAAAATACATCACGGGGTGTTGTGAATCGGAGGGTCTGAATTAGGATAGGCAGTGAGTGGCAATGTAGGATGGAGAAAAGCACCGCGGGGTGGTCAGAATGGGGAGGTCATGGAACATGCAGTGGCAATGTAGGATAGGTTTCTGAAAAACATCGCGGGGTGATGCGCATTGTATGGGTGTGTGTTACATTACATTCACTAGTAGGAGTGAGAAAAACATCACGGTGTGGTGCGCATTGTATGGGTGTGTGTTACATTACATTCACTAGTAAGAGTGAGAAAAACATCACGGGGTGGTGTGAATCGGAGGGTCTGAATTAGGATAGGCAGTGAGTGGCTATGTAGGATGGAGAAAAGCACAGCCCGGGTGGTCAGCATTGGGACGTCAAGGAACATGCAGTGGCAATGTAGGATAGGTTTCTGAAAAACATCGCGGGGTGGTGCACATTGTATGGGTGTGTGTTACATAACATTCACTAGTAGGAGTGAGAAAATTATCACGGGGTGGTGTGAGTCGGAGGGTCTGATTTAGGATAGGCAGTGAGTGGCAATGTCGGATGGAGAAAAGCACCGCGGGGTGGTCAGCATGGGGAGGTCAGGGAACATGCAGTGGCAATGTAGGATAGGTTTCTGAAAAACATCGCGGGGTGGTGCACATTGTATGGGTGTGTGTTACATTACATTCACTAGTAGGAGTGAGAAACACATCACGGGGTGGTGTGAATCGCATGGTCTGAATTAGGATAGGCAGTGAGTGGCAATGTAGGATGGAGAAAAGCACCGCGGGCTGGTCAGAATGGGGAGGTCATGGAACATGCAGTGGCAATGTAGGATAGGTTTCTGAAAAACATCGCAGGGTGGTGCGCATTGTATGGGTGTGTGTTACATTACATTCACTAGTAGGAGTGAGAAAAACATCACGGGGTGGTGCGCATTGTATGGGTGTGTGTTACGCTACATTCACTAGTAGGAGTGAAAAATACATCACGGGGTGGTGTGAATCGGAGGGTCTGAATTAGGATAGACAGTGAGTGGCAATGTAGGATGGAGAAAAGCACCGCGGGGTGGTCAGAATGGGGAAGTCATGGAACATGCAGTGGCAATGTAGGATAGGTTTCTGAAAAACATCGCGGGGTGGTGCGCATTGTATGGGTGTGTGTTACATTACATTCACTAGTAGGAGTGAGAAAAACATCACGGGGTGGTGCGCATTGTATGGGTGTGTGTTACATTACATTCACTAGTAGGAGTGAGAAAAACATCACGCGGTGGTGCGCATTGTATGGGTGGGTGTCACATTACATTCACTAGTAGGAGTGAGAAAAACATCACGGGGTGGTGTGAATCGGAGGGTCTGAATTAGGATAGGCAGTGAGTGGCAATGTAGGATGGAGAAAAGCACCGCGGGGTGGTCAGCATGGGGAGGTCAGGGAACATGCAGTGGCAATGTAGGATAGGTTTATGAAAAATATCGCGGGGTGGTGCGCATTGTATGGGTGTGTTTTACATTACATTCACTAGTAGGAGTGAGAAAAACATCACAGGGTTGTGTGAATCGGAGGGTCTGAATTAGGATAGGCAGTGAGTGGCAATGAAGCATGGAGAAAAGCACCGCGGGGTGGTCAGCATGGGGACGTCAGGGAACATGCAGTGGCAATGTAGGATAGGTTTCTGAAAAACATCGCGGGGTGGTGCACATTGTATGGGTGTGTGTTACGTAACATTCACTAGTAGGAGTGAGAAAAACATCACGGGGTGGTGTGAATCGGAGGGTCTGATTTAGGATAGGCAGTGAGTGGCAATGTCGGATGGAGAAAAGCACCACGGGGTGGTCACCATGGGGAGGTCTGGGAACATGCAGTGGCAATGTAGGATAGGTTTCTGAAAAACATCGCGGGGTGGTGCGCATTGTATGGGTGTGTGTTACATAACATTCACTAGTAGGAGTGAGAAAAACATCACGCGGTGGTGCGCATTGTATGGGTATGTGTTACATTACATTCACTAGTAGGAGTGAGAAAAACATCACGGGGTGGTGTGAATCGCAGGGTCTAAATTAGGATAGGCAGTGAGTGGCAATGTAGGATGGAGAAAAGCACCGCGGGCTGGTCAGAATGGGGAGGTCATGGAACATGCAGTGGCAATGTAGGATAGGTTTCTGAAAAACATCGCGGGGTGGTGCGCATTGTATGGGTGTGTGTTACATTACATTCACTAGTAGGAGTGAGAAAAACATCACAGGGTGGTGCGCATTGTATGGGTGTGTGTTACATTACATTCACAAGTAGGAGTGAAAAATACATCACGGGGTGTTGTGAATCGGAGGGTCTGAATTAGGATAGGCAGTGAGTGGCAATGTAGGATGGAGAAAAGCACCGCGGGGTGGTCAGAATGGGGAGGTCATGGAACATGCAGTGGCAATATAGGATAGGTTTCTGAAAAACATCGCGGGGTGATGCGCATTGTATGGGTGTGTGTTACATTACATTCACTAGTAGGAGTGAGAAAAACATCACGGGGTGGTGCACATTGTATGGGTGTGTGTTACATTACATTCACTAGTAGGAGTGAGAAAAACATCACGGGGTGGTGTGAATCGGAGGGTCTGAATTAGGATAGGCAGTGAGTGGCTATGTAGGATGGAGAAAAGCACCGCGGGGTGGTCAGCATGGGGACGTCAAGGAACATGCAGTGGCAATGTAGGATAGGTTTCTGAAAAACATCGCGGGGTGGTGCACATTGTATGGGTGTGTGTTACATAACATTCACTAGTAGGAGTGAGAAAATTATCACGGGGTGGTGTGAATCGGAGGGTCTGATTTAGGATAGGCAGTGAGTGGCAAAGTCGGATGGAGAAAAGCACCGCGGGGTGGTCAGCATGGGGAGGTCAGGGAACATGCAGTGGCAATGTAGGATAGGTTTCTGAAAAACATCGCGGGGTGGTGCGCATTGTATGGGTGTGTGTTACATAACATTCACTAGTAGGAGTGAGAAAAACATCACGCGGTGGTGCGCATTGTATGGGTGTGTGTTACATTACATTCACTAGTAGGAGTGAAAAATACATCACGGGGTGTTGTGAATCGGAGGGTCTGAATTAGGATAGGCAGTGAGTGGCAATGTAGGATGGATAAAAGCACCGCGGGGTGGTCAGAATGGGGAGGTCATGGAACATGCAGTGGCAATGTAGGATAGGTTTCTGAAAAACATCGCGGGGTGATGCGCATTGTATGGGTGTGTGTTACATTACATTCACTAGTAGGAGTGAGAAAAACATCACGGGGTGGTGTGAATCGGAGGGTCTGAATTAGGATAGGCAGTGAGTGGCTATGTAGGATGGAGAAAAGCACCGCGGGGTGGTCAGCATTGGGACGTCAAGGAACATGCAGTGGCAATGTAGGATAGGTTTCTGAAAAACATCGCGGGGTGGTGCACATTGTATGGGTGTGTGTTACATAACATTCACTAGTAGGAGTGAGAAAATTATCACGGGGTGGTGTGAATTGGAGGGTCTGATTTAGGATAGGCAGTGAGTGGCAATTTCGGATGGAGAAAAGCACCGCGGGGTGGTCAGCATGGGGAGGTCAGGGAACATGCAGTGGCAATGTAGGATAGGTTTCTGAAAAACATCCCGGGGTGGTGCACATTGTATGGGTGTGTGTTACATAACATTCACTAGTAGGAGTGAGAAAAACATCACGTGGTGGTGCGCATTGTATGGGTGGGTGTTACATTACATTCACTAGTAGGAGTGAGAAAAACATCACGGGGTGGTGTGAATCGGAGGGTCTGAATTAGGATAGGCAGTGTGTGGCAATGTAGGATGGAGAAAAGCACCGCGGGGTGGTCAGCATGGGGAGGTCAGGGAACATGCAGTGGCAATATAGGATAGGTTTATGAAAAATATCGCGGGGTGGTGCGCATTGTATGGGTGTGTGTTACACTACATTCACTAGTAGGAATGAGAAAAACATCACAGGGTTGTGTGAATCAGAGGGTCTGAATTAGGATAGGCAGTGAGTGGCAATGAAGCATGGAGAAAAGCACCGCGGGGTGGTCAGCATGGGGACGTCAGGGAAAATGCAGTGGCAATGTAGGATAGGTTTCTGAAAAACATCGCGGGGTGGTGCACATTGTATGGGTGTGCGTTACATAACATTCACTAGTAGGAGTGAGAAAAACATCACGGGGTGGTGTGAATCGGAGGGTCTGATTTAGGATAGGCAGTGAGTGGCAATGTCGGATGGAGAAAAGCACCACGGGGTGGTCACCATGGGGAGGTCTGGGAACATGCAGTGGCAATGTAGGATAGGTTTCTGAAAAACATCGCGGGGTGGTGCGCATTGTATGGGTGTGTGTTACATTACATTCACTAGTAGGAGTGAGAAAAATATCACGGGGTGGTGCGCATTGTATGGGTGTGTGTTACATTACATTCACTAGTAGGAGTGAGAAAAACATCACGGGGTGGTGTGAATCACAGGGCCTGAATTAGGATAGGCAGTGAGTGGCAATGTAGGATGGAGAAAAGCACCGCGGTGTGGTCAGCATGGGGAGTTCAGGGAACATGCAATGGCAATGTAGGATAGGTTTCTGAAAAATATCGCGGGGTGGTGCGCATTGTATGGGTGTGTGTTACATAACATTCACAAGGAGGAGTGAGAAAAACATCACGGGGTGGTGCTCATTGTATGGGTGTGTGTTACATTACATTCACTAGTAGGAGTGAGAAAAACATCACGCGGTGGTGCGCATTGTATGGGTGTGTGTTACATTACATTCACTAGTAGGAGTGAGAAAAACATCACGGGGTGGTGTGAATCGGAGGGTCTGAATTAGGATAGGCAGTGAGTGGCAATGTAGGATGTAGAAAAGCACCACGGGGTGGTCAGCATGGGGATGTCAGGGAACATGCAGTGGAAATGTAGGATAGGTTTCTGTAAAATATCGCGGGGTGGTGCGCATTGTATTGGTGTGTGTTACATTACATTCACTAGTAGGAGTGAGAAAAACATCACGGGGTGGTGTGATTCGGAGGGTCTGAATTAGGATAGGCACTGAGTGGCAATGTAGGATGGAGAAAAGCACCGCGGGGTGGTCAGCATGGGGAGGTCAGGGAACATGAAGTGGCAATAAACGATAGTTTTCTGAAAAACATCACGGGGTGGTGCGCATTGTATGGGTGTGTGTTACATTACATTCACTAGTAGGAGTGAGAAAAACATCATGGGGTGGTGTGAATCGGAGGGTCTGAATTAGGACAGGCAGTGAGTGGCAATGTAGGATGGAGAAAAGCACTGCGGGCTGGTCAGCATGGGGAGGTCAGGGAACATGCAGTGGCAATGTAGGATAGGTTTCTGAAAAACATCGCGGGGTGGTGCGCATTGTATGGGTGTGTGTTACATTACATTCACTAGTAGGAGTGAGAAAAACATCACGGGTTGGTGTGAATTGGAGGGTCTGAATTAGAAGAGGCAGTGAGTGGCAATGTAGGATGGAGAAACGCACCGCCGGGTGGTCAGCATGGGGAGGTCAGGGAACATGCAGTGGCAATGTAGGATAGCTTTCTGAAAAACATCGCGGGGAGGTGCACATTGTATGGGTGTGTGTTACATAACATTCACTAGTAGGAGTGAGAAAAACATCACGCGGTGGTGCGCATTGTATGGGTGTGTGTTACATTACATTCACTAGTAGGAGTGAGAAAACCATCACGCGGTGGTGCGCATTGTATGGGTGTGTGTTACATTACATTCACTAGTAGGAGTGAGAAAAACATCACGGGGTGGTGTGAATCGCATGGTCTGAATTAGGATAGGCAGTGAGTGGCAATGTAGGATGGAGAAAAGCACCGCGGGCTGGTCAGAATGTGGAGGTCATGGAACATGCAGTGGCAATGTAGGATAGGTTTCTGAAAAACATCGCGGGGTGGTGCGCATTGTATGGGTGTGTGTTACATTACATTCACAAGTAGGAGTGAAAAATACATCACGGGGTGTTGTGAATCGGAGGGTCTGAATTAGGATAGGCAGTGAGTGGCAATGTAGGATGGAGAAAAGCACCGCGGGGTGGTCAGAATGGGGAGGTCATGGAACATGCAGTGGCAATGTAGGATAGGTTTCTGAAAAACATCGCGGGGTGATGCGCATTGTATGGGTGTGTGTTACATTACATTCACTAGTAGGAGTGAGAAAATTATCACGGGGTGGTGTGAATCGGAGGGTCTGATTTAGGATAGGCAGTGAGTGGCAATGTCGGATGGAGAAAAGCACCGCGGGGTGGTCAGCATGGGGAGGTCAGGGAACATGCAGTGGCAATGTAGGATAGGTATCTGAAAAACATCGCGGGGTGGTGCACATTGTATGGGTGTGTGTTACATAACATTCACTAGTAGGATTGAGAAAAACATAACGCGGTGGTGCGCATTGTATGGGTGTGTGTTACATTACATTCACTAGTAGGAGTGAGAAAAACATCACGGGGTGGTGTGAATCGCATGGTCTGAATTAGGATAGGCAGTGAGTGGCAATGTAGGATGGAGAAAAGCACCGCGGGCTGGTCAGAATGGGGAGGTCATGGAACATGCAGTGGCAATGTAGGATAGGTATCTGAAAAACATCGCGGGGTGGTGCGCATTGTATGGGTGTGTGTTACATTACATTCACTAGTAGGAGTGAGAAAAACATCACGGGGTGGTGCGCATTGTATAGGTGTGTTTTACATTACATTCACAGGTAGGAGTGAAAAATACATCACGGGGTGTTGTGAATCGGAGGGTCTGAATTAGGATAGGCATTGAGTGGCAATGTAGGATGGAGAAAAGCACCGCGGGCTGGTCAGAATGGGGAGGTCATGGAACATGCAGTGGCAATGTAGGATAGGTTTCTGAAAAACATCGTGGGGTGGTGCGCATTGTATGGGTGTGTGTTACATTACATTCACTAGTAGGAGTGAGAAAAACATCACGGGGTGGTGCGCATTGTATGGGTGTGTGTTACATTACATTCACTAGTAGGAGTGAGAAAAACATCACGCGGTGGTGCGCATTGTATGGGTGGGTGTTACATTACATTCACTAGTAGGAGTGAGAAAAACATCACGGGGTGGTGTGAATCGGAGGGTCTGAATTAGGATAGGCAGTGAGTGGCAATGTAGGATGGAGAAAAGCACCGCGGGGTGGTCAGCTTGGGGAGGTCAGGGAACATGCAGTGGCAATGTAGGATAGGTTTATGAAAAATATCGCGGGGTGGTGCGCATTGTATGGGTGTGTGTTACATTACATTCACTAGTAGGAGTGAGAAAACATCACAGGGTTGTGTGAATCGGAGGGTCTGAATTAGGATAGGCAGTGAGTGGCAATGAAGCATGGAGAAAAGCACCGCGGGGTGGTCAGCATGGGGATGTCAGGGAACATGCAGTGGCAATGTAGGATAGGTTTCTGAAAAACATCGCGGGGTGGTGCACATTGTATGGGTGTGTGTCACATAACATTCACTAGTAGGAGTGAGAAAAACATCACGGGGTTGTGTGAATCGGAGGGTCTGATTTAGGATTGGCAGTGAGTGGCAATGTCGGATGGAGAAAAGCACCGCCGCGTGGTCGGCATGGGGAGGTCAGGGAACATGCTGTGGCAATGTAGGATAGGTTTCTGAAAAACATCGCGGGGTGGTGCACATTGTATTGGTGTGTGTTACATAACATTCACTACTAGGAGTGAGAAAATTATCACGGGGTGGTGTGAATCGGAGGGTCTGATTTAGGATAGGCAGTGAGTGGCAATGTCAGATGAAGAAAAGCACCGCGGGGTGGTCAGCATGGGGAGGTCAGGGAACATGCATTCGCAATGTAGGATAGGTTTCTGAAAAACATCGCGGGGTGGTGCGCATTGTATGGTTGTGTGTTACATTACATTCACTAGTAGGAGTGAGAAAAACATCATGGGGTGGTGCGCATTGTATGGGTGTCTATTACATTACATTCACTAGTAGGAGTGAGAAAATTATCACGGGGTTGTGTGAATCGGAGGGTCTGAATTAGGATATTCAGTGAGTGGCAATGAAGCATGGAGAAAAGCACCGCGGGGTGGTCAGCATGGGGACGTCAGGGAACATGCAGTGGCAATGTAGGATAGGTTTCTGAAAAACATCGTGGAGGGGTGCACATTGTATGGGTTTGTGTTACATAACATTCACTAGTAGGAGTGAGAAAAACATCACGCGGTGGTGCGCATTGTATGGGTGTGTGTTACATTACATTCACTAGTAGGAGTGAGAAAAACATCACGGGGTGGTGTGAATCGCAGGGTCTGAATTAGGATAGGCAGTGAGTGGCAATGTAGGATGGAGAAAAGCACCGCGGGCTGGTCAGAATGGGGAGGTCATGGAACATGCAGTGGCAATGTAGGATAGGTTTCTGAAAAACATCGCGGGGTGGTGCGCATTGTATGGGTGTGTGTTACATTACATTCACTAGTAGGAGTGAGAAAAACATCACGGGGTGGTGTGAATCGGAGGGTCTGAATTAGGATAGGCAGTGAGTGGCAATATAGGATGGAGAAAAGCACCGCAGTGTGGTCAGCATGGGGAGGTCGGGGAACATGCAGTGGCAATGTAGGATTGGTTTCTAAAAAACATCCTGTGGTGGTGTGCATTGTACGGGTGTGTGTTACATTACATTCACTAGTAGGAGTCAGAAAAACATCACGGGGTTGTGCGCATTGTATGGGTGTGTCTTACATTACATTCACTAGTAGGAGTGAGAAAAACATCACGGGGTGGTGCGCATTGTACGGGTGTGTGTTACATTACATTCACTAGTAGGAGTGAGAAAAACATCACGGGGTGCTGTGAATCGGATGTTTTTCAGAAACCTATCCTACATTGCCACTGCATGTTACCAGACCTCCCCATGCTGACCACCCCGCGGTGCTTTTCTCCATCCTACATTGCCACTCACTGCCTATCCTAATTCAGACCCTCTGAATCACACCACCCCGTGATGTTTTTCTCACTCCAACTAGTGAATGTAATGTAAAACACACCCATACAATGTGCACCAACCCGCGATGTTTTTCAGAAACCTATCCTACATTGCCACTGC
The DNA here is from genome assembly GCF_034190915.1 of Cavia porcellus. Taxonomy (NCBI): domain Eukaryota; kingdom Metazoa; phylum Chordata; class Mammalia; order Rodentia; family Caviidae; genus Cavia; species Cavia porcellus. The sequence continues at coordinate 1,306,652 of NW_026947569.1, forward strand.
ATGTTCCCTGACCTCCCCATGCTGACCACCCTGCGGTGCTTTTCTCAATCCTACAGGGTCACTCAGTGCCTATCCTAATTCAGACCCTCCGATTCACACCACCCCATGATGTTTTTCTCACTCCTAATAGTGAATGTAATGTAACACACACCCATACAATGCACAACACCCCGTGATGTTTTTCTCACTCCTACTAGTGAATGTAATGTAACACACACCCATGCAATGCGCACCACCCCGTGTTGTTTTTCTCACTCCTACTTGTGAATGTAATGTAACACACACCCATACAATGCGCACCACCCCGCGATGTTTTTCAGAAACCTATCCTACATTGCCACTGCATGTTCCCTGACCTCCCCATGCTGACCACCCCGCGGTGCTTTTCTCCATCCTACATTGCTACTCACTGCCTATCCTAATTCAGACCCTCCGATTCACACCACCCCATGATGTTTTTCCCACTCCTCCTAGTTTATGTGATGTAACACACACCCATACAATGCTCACCACCCCGCGATTTTTTTCTCACTCCTACTAGTGAATGCAATGTAACACACACCCATACAATGCGCACCACTCCGCGATGTTTTTCAGAAACCTATCCTACATTGCCACTGCGTGTTCCCTGAGTACCCATGCTGACAACCCCGCGGTGCTTTTCTCCATCCGACATTGCCACTCACTGCCTATCCTAATTCAGACCCTCCGATTCACACCACCCCGTGATGTTTTTCTCACTCCTACTAGTGAATGTAATGTAACACACACCCATACAATGCGCACCACCCCGCGATGTTTTTCTCACTCGTACTAGTGAATGTAATGTAACACACACCCATACAATGCGCACCACCCCGTGATGTTTTTCTCACTCCTACTAGTGAATGTAATGTAACACACACCCATACAATGCGCACCACCTCTCGATGTTTTTCAGAAACCTATCCTACATTGCCACTGCATGTTCCCTGACTTCCCCATGCTGACCACCCCGCGGTGCTTTCCTCCATCCTACATTGCCACTCACTGCCTATCCTAATTCAGACCCTCTGATTCACACCACCCCGTGATGTTTTTCTCACTCCTACTAGTGAATGTAATGTAACACACACCCATACAATGCGCACCACCCCGCGATGTTTTTCAGAAACCTATCCTACATTGCCACTGCATGTTCCCTGACCTCCCCATGCTGACCACCCCGCAGTGCTTTTCTCCATCCTACATTGCCACTCACTGCCTATCCTAATTCAGACTCTCCGATTCACACCACCCCGCGATGTTTTTCTCAGTCCTACTAGTGAATGTCATTTAACACACACACATAATGCGCACCACCACGCGATGTTTTTCAGAAAACTATCCTACATTGCCACTGCATGTTCCCTGACCTCCCCATGCTGACCACCCCGCGGTGCTTTTCTCCATCCTACATTGCCACTCACTGCCTATCCTAATTCAGACCCTCCGATTCACAACACCCCGTGATGTTTTTGTCACTCCTACTAGTGAATGTAATGTAACACACACCCATACAATGCGCACCACCCCGTTATCTTTTTCTCACTCGTGCTAGTTAATGTAATGTAACACACACCCATACAATGCGCACCACCCCGTGATGTTTTACTCACTCCTACTAGTGAATGTAATGTAACACACACCCATACAATGCGCACCACCCCGCGATGTTTTTCAGAAACCTATCCTACTTTGCCACTGCATGTTCCCTGACTTCCCCATGCTGACGGACCCGCGGTGCTTTTCTCCATCCTACATTGCCACTCACTGCCTATCCTAATGCAGAACCTCTGATTCACACCACCCCGTGATGTTTTTCTCACTCCTACTAGTTTATGTAATGTAACACACATCCATACAATGTGCACCACCCTGCGATGATTTTCAGAAACCTATCCTACATTGCCACTGCATGTTCCCTGACCTCCCCATGCTGACCACCCCGCGGTGCTTTTCTCCATCCTACATTGCCACTCACTGCCTATCCTAATTCAGACCCTCTGATTCACACCACCCCGTGATGTTTTTCTCACTCCTACTAGTTAATGTAATGTAACACACACCCATACAATGCGCACCACCCCGCGATGTTTTTCAGAAAATTATCCTACATTGCCACAGCCTGTTCCCTGACCTCCCCATGCTGACCACCCCGCGGTGCTTTTCTCCATCCGACATTGCCACTCACTGCCTATCCTAATTCAGACCCTCCGATTCACACCACCCCGTGATGTTTTTCTCACTCCTACTAGTGAATGTAATGTAACACACACCCATACAATGAGAACGACCCCGCGATGTTTTTCAGAAACCTATCCTACATTGCTACTGCATGGTCCCTGACCTCCCCATGCTGACAACCGCGCGGTGCTTTTCTCCATCCTACATTGCCACTCACTGCCTATCCTAATTCAGACCCTCCGATTCACACCACGCCGTGATGTTTTTCTCACTCCTACTAGTGAATGTAATGTAACACACACCCATACAATGCGCACCACCTCGTGATGTTTTTCTCACTCCTACTAGTGAATGTAATGTAACATACACCCATACATTGAGCACCACCCCGTGATGTTTTTCTCACTCCTACTAGTGAATGTCATTTAACACACACCCATAATGCGCACCACCACGCGATGTTTTTCAGAAACCTATCCTACCTTGCCACTGCATGTTCCCTGACCTCCCCATGCTGACAGTCCGCGGTGCTTTTCTCCATCCTACATTGCTACTCACTGCCTATCCTAATTCAGACCCTCCGATTCACACCACCCCGTGATGGTTTTCTCACTCCTACTAATGAATGTAATGTAACACACACCCATACAATGCGCACCACCCCGTGATGTTTTTCTCACTCGTACTAGTGAATGTTATGTAACACACACCCATACAATGCGCACCGCCCCGTGATGTTTTTCTCACTCCTACTAGTGAATGTAATGTAACAAACACCCATACAATGCGCACCATCCCGCGATGTTTTTCTCAGTCCTACTAGTGAATGTAATGTAACACACACCCATACAATGCGCACCACCCCGTGATGTTTTTCTCACTCCTACTAGTGAATGTAATGTAACACACACCCATACAATGCGCACCACCCCGCGATGTTTTTCAGAAACCTATCCTACATTGCCACTGCATGTTCCCTGACCTCCCCATGCTGACCACCGCGCGGTGCTTTTCTCCATCCTACATTGCCACTCACTGCCTATCCTAATTCAGACCCTCCGATTCACACCACCCCGTGATGTTTTTCTCACTACTACTAGTGAATGTAATGTAACACACACCCATACAATGCGCACCAACCCGCAATGTTTTTCAGAAACCTATCCTACATTGCCAGTGCATGTTCCCTGACCTCCCCATGCTGACCACCCGGCGGTGCTTTTCTCCATCCTACATTGCCACTCACTGCCTATCCTAATTCAGACCCTCCGATTCACACCACCCCGTGATGTTTTTCTCTCTCCTACTAGTGAATGTAATGTAACACACACCCATACAATGCGCACCACCCTGTGATGTTTTTCTCACTCCTACTAGTGAATGTAATGTAACAGACACCCATACAATGCGCACCACCCCTTGATGTTTTTCTCACTCCTACTAGTGAATGTAATGTAACACACACCCATACAATGCACACCACCCCGCGATGTTTTTCAGAAACCTATCCTACATTGCCACTGCATGTTCCCTGACCTCCCCATGCTGACCACCCCGCGGTGCTTTTCTCCATCCTACATTGCCACTCACTGCCTATCCTAATTCAGACCCTCCGATTCACACCACCCCGTGATGTTTTTCTCACTCCTACTAGTGAATGTAATGTAACAAACACCCATACAATGCTCACCACCCCGCGATATTTTTCAGAAACCTATCCTACATTGCCACTGCATGTTCCCTGACCTCCCCATGCTGACCACCCAGCGGTGCTTTTCTCCATCCTACATTGCCACTCACTGCCTATCCTAATTCAGACCCTCCGATTCACACCACTCCGTGTTGTTTTTCTCACTCCCACTAGTGAATGTAATGTAACACACACCCATACAATGCGCACCACCCCGTGATGTTTTCCTCACTCCTACTAGTGAATGTAATGTAACACACACCCATACAATGCGCACCACCCCGCGATGTTTTTTAGAAACCTATCCTACATTGGCACTGCATGTTCCCTGACCTCCCCATGCTGACCACGCCGCGGTGCTTTTCTCCATCCTATATTGCCACTCACTGCCTATCCTAATTCAGACCCTCCGATTCACACCACCCCGTGATGTTTTTCTCACTCCTACTAGTGAATGTAATGTAACACACACCCATACAATGCGCACCACCCCGCGATGTTTTTCAGAAACCTATCCTACATTGCCACTGCATGTTCCCTGACCTCCCCATGCTGACCACCCCGCGGTGCTTTTCTCCATCCTACATTGCCACTCCCTTGCTATCCTAATTAAGACCCTCCGATTCACACCACCCCGCGATGTTTTTCTCACTCCTACTAGTGAATGTCATTTAACACACACCCATAATGAGCACCACCACGCGATGTTGTTCAGAAACCTATCCTACATTGCCACTGCATGTTCCCTGACCTCCCCATGCTGACAGTCCTCGGTGCTTTTCTCCATCCTATATTGCCACTCACTGCCTATCCTAATTCAGACCCTCCGATTCACACCACCCCGCGATGGTTTTCTCACTCCTACTAGTGAATGTCATTTAACACACACCCATAATGCGCACCACCACGCGATGTTTTTCAGAAACCTATCCTACATTGCCACTGCATGTTCCCTGACCTCCCCGTGCTGACCACCCCGCGGTGCTTTTCTCCATCCTACATTGCCACTCACTGCCTATCCTAATTCAGACCCTCCGATTCACACCACACCGTGATGTTTTTCTCACTCCTACTAGTGAATGTAATGTAACATACACCCATACAATGCGCACCACCCCGTGATGTTTTTCTCACTCGTAATATTGAATGTAATATAACACACACCCATACAATGCGCAATGCCCCGTGATGTTTTTCTCACTCCTACTAGTGAATGTAATGTAACACACACCCATACAATGCGCACCATCCCACGATGTTTATCAGAAACCTATCCTACATTGCCACTGCATGTTCCCTGACCTCCCCATGCTGACCACACCGCGGTGCTTTTCTCCATCCTACATTGCCACTCACTGATTATCCTAATTCAGACCCTCCGATTCACACCACCCCGTGATGTTTTGCTCACTCGTACTAGTGAATGTAATGTAACACACACCCATACAATGCGCACCACCCCGTGATGTTTTTCTCACTCCTACTAGTGAATGTAATGTAACACACACCCATACAATGCGCACCACCCCGTGATGTTTTTCTCACTCCTACTAGTGAATGTAATGTAACACACACCCATACAATGCGCACCACCCCGCGATGCTTTTCTGAAACCTATCTTAAATTGCCACTGCATGTTCCCTGACCTCCCCATGCTGACCACCCCGCGGTGCTTTTCTCAATCCTACAGGGTCACTCACTGCCTATCCTAATTCAGACCCTCCGATTCACACCATCCCATGATGTTTTTCTCACTCCTCCTAGTGAATGTGATGTAACACACACCCATACAATGCTCACCACCCCGCGATTTTTTTCTCACTCCTACTAGTGAATGTAATGTAACACACACCCATACAATGCACACCACCCCGCGATGTTTTTCAGAAACCTATCCTACATTGCCACTGCATGTTCCCTGACCTCCCCATGCTGACCACCCCGTAGTGCTTTTCTCCATCCAACATTGCCACTCACTGCCTATCCTAATTCAGACCCTCCGATTCACACCACCCCGTGATATTTTTCTCACTCCTACTAGTGAATGTAATGTAACACCCACCCATACAATGAGCACAACCCCGTGATGTTTTTCTCATTCCTACTAGTGAATGTAATGTAACACACACCCATACAATGCGCACCACCCCGCGATGTTTTTCAGAAACCTATCCTACATTGCCACGGCATGTTCCCTGACCTAGAATTGCTGACCACCCCGCGGTGCTTTTCTCCATCCTACATTGCCACTCACTACCTATCCTAATTCAGACCCTCCGATTCACACCACCCCGTGATGTTTTTCTCACTCCTACTAGTGAATGTAATGTAACACACACCCATACAATGCGCACCACCCTGCGAAGTTTTTCAGAAACCTATCCTACATTGCCACTGCATGTTCCCTGAGCTCCCCATGCTTACCACCCCGCGGTGCTTTTCTCCATCCTACATTGCCACTCACTGCCTATCCTAATTCAGACTCTCCGATTCACACCACCCCGCGATGTTTTTCTCAGTCCTACTAGGGAATGTCATTTAACACACACACATAATGCGCACCACCAAGCGATGTTTTTCAGAAAACTATCCTACGTTGCCACTGCATGTTCCCTGACCTCCCCATGCTGACCACCCCGCGATGGTTTTCTCCATCCTACATTGCCACTCACTGCCTATCCTAATTCAGACCCTCCGATTCACAACACCCCGTGATGTTTTTCTCACTCCTACTAGTGAATGTAATGTAACACACACCCATACAATGCGCACCACCCCGTTATCTTTTTCTCACTCGTGCTAGTTAATGTAATGTAACACACACCCATACAATGCGCACCACCCCGTGATGTTTCACTCACTCCTACTAGTGAATGTAATGTAACACACATCCATACAATGCGCACCACCCCGCGATATTTTTCAGAAACCTATCCTACTTTGCCACTGCATGTTCCCTGACTTCCCCATGCTGACGGACCCGCGGTGCTTTTCTCCATCCTACATTGCCACTCACTGCCTATCCTAATGCAGAACCTCTGATTCACACCACCCCGTGATGTTTTTCTCACTCCTACTAGTGAATGTAATGTAACACACACCCATACAATGCGCACCACCCCGCGATGTTTTTCAGAAACCTATCCTACATTGCCACTGCATGTTCCCTGACCTCTCCATGCTGACCACCCCGCGGTGCTTTTCTCCATCCTACATTGCCACTCACTGCCTATCCTAATTCAGACGCTCTGATTCACACCACCCCGTGATGTTTGTCTCACTCCTACTAGTTAATGTAATGTAACACACACCCATACAATGCGCACCACCCCGCGATGTTTTTCAGAAACCTATCCTACATTGCCACTGCATGTTCCCTGACCTCCCCATGCTGACCACCCCGCAGTGCTTTTCTCCATCCTACATTGCCACTCACTGCCTATCCTAATTCAGACTCTCCGATTCACACCACCCCGCGATGTTTTTCTCAGTCCTACTAGTGAATGTCATTTAACACACACACATAATGCGCACCACCACGCGATGTTTTTCAGAAAACTATCCTACATTGCCACTGCATGTTCCCTGACCTCCCCATGCTGACCACCCCGCGGTGCTTTTCTCCATCCTACATTGCCACTCACTGCCTATCCTAATTCAGACCCTCCGATTCACAACACCCCGTGATGTTTTTGTCACTCCTACTAGTGAATGTAATGTAACACACACCCATACAATGCGCACCACCCCGTTATCTTTTTCTCACTCGTGCTAGTTAATGTAATGTAACACACACCCATACAATGCGCACCACCCCGTGATGTTTTACTCACTCCTACTAGTGAATGTAATGTAACACACACCCATACAATGCGCACCACCCCGCGATGTTTTTCAGAAACCTATCCTACTTTGCCACTGCATGTTCCCTGACTTCCCCATGCTGACGGACCCGCGGTGCTTTTCTCCATCCTACATTGCCACTCACTGCCTATCCTAATGCAGAACCTCTGATTCACACCACCCCGTGATGTTTTTCTCACTCCTACTAGTTTATGTAATGTAACACACATCCATACAATGCGCACCACCCTGCGATGTTTTTCAGAAACCTATCCTACATTGCCACTGCATGTTCCCTGACCTCCCCATGCTGACCACCCCGCGGTGCTTTTCTCCATCCTACATTGCCACTCACTGCCTATCCTAATTCAGACCCTCTGATTCACACCACCCCGTGATGTTTTTCTCACTCCTACTAGTTAATGTAATGTAACACACACCCATACAATGCGCACCACCCCGCGATGTTTTTCAGAAAATTATCCTACATTGCCACTGCCTGTTCCCTGACCTCCCCATGCTGACCACCCCGCGGTGCTTTTCTCCATCCGACATTGCCACTCACTGCCTATCCTAATTCAGACCCTCCGATTCACACCACCCCGTGATGTTTTTCTCACTCCTACTAGTGAATGTAATGTAACACACACCCATACAATGAGAACGACCCCGCGATGTTTTTCAGAAACCTATCCTACATTGCTACTGCATGGTCCCTGACCTCCCCATGCTGACAACCGCGCGGTGCTTTTCTCCATCCTACATTGCCACTCACTGCCTATCCTAATTCAGACCCTCCGATTCACACCACGCCGTGATGTTTTTCTCACTCCTACTAGTGAATGTAATGTAACACACACCCATACAATGCGCACCACCTCGTGATGTTTTTCTCACTCCTACTAGTGAATGTAATGTAACATACACCCATACATTGAGCACCACCCCGTGATGTTTTTCTCACTCCTACTAGTGAATGTCATTTAACACACACCCATAATGCGCACCACCACGCGATGTTTTTCAGAAACCTATCCTACCTTGCCACTGCATGTTCCCTGACCTCCCCATGCTGACAGTCCGCGGTGCTTTTCTCCATCCTACATTGCTACTCACTGCCTATCCTAATTCAGACCCTCCGATTCACACCACCCCGTGATGGTTTTCTCACTCCTACTAATGAATGTAATGTAACACACACCCATACAATGCGCACCACCCCGTGATGTTTTTCTCACTCGTACTAGTGAATGTTATGTAACACACACCCATACAATGCGCACCGCCCCGTGATGTTTTTCTCACTCCTACTAGTGAATGTAATGTAACAAACACCCATACAATGCGCACCATCCCGCGATGTTTTTCTCAGTCCTACTAGTGAATGTAATGTAACACACACCCATACAATGCGCACCACCCCGTGATGTTTTTCTCACTCCTACTAGTGAATGTAATGTAACACACACCCATACAATGCGCACCACCCCGCGATGTTTTTCAGAAACCTATCCTACATTGCCACTGCATGTTCCCTGACCTCCCCATGCTGACCACCGCGCGGTGCTTTTCTCCATCCTACATTGCCACTCACTGCCTATCCTAATTCAGACCCTCCGATTCACACCACCCCGTGATGTTTTTCTCACTACTACTAGTGAATGTAATGTAACACACACCCATACAATGCGCACCAACCCGCAATGTTTTTCAGAAACCTATCCTACATTGCCAGTGCATGTTCCCTGACCTCCCCATGCTGACCACCCGGCGGTGCTTTTCTCCATCCTACATTGCCACTCACTGCCTATCCTAATTCAGACCCTCCGATTCACACCACCCCGTGATGTTTTTCTCTCTCCTACTAGTGAATGTAATGTAACACACACCCATACAATGCGCACCACCCTGTGATGTTTTTCTCACTCCTACTAGTGAATGTAATGTAACAGACACCCATACAATGCGCACCACCCCTTGATGTTTTTCTCACTCCTACTAGTGAATGTAATGTAACACACACCCATACAATGCACACCACCCCGCGATGTTTTTCAGAAACCTATCCTACATTGCCACTGCATGTTCCCTGACCTCCCCATGCTGACCACCCCGCGGTGCTTTTCTCCATCCTACATTGCCACTCACTGCCTATCCTAATTCAGACCCTCCGATTCACACCACCCCGTGATGTTTTTCTCACTCCTACTAGTGAATGTAATGTAACAAACACCCATACAATGCTCACCACCCCGCGATATTTTTCAGAAACCTATCCTACATTGCCACTGCATGTTCCCTGACCTCCCCATGCTGACCACCCAGCGGTGCTTTTCTCCATCCTACATTGCCACTCACTGCCTATCCTAATTCAGACCCTCCGATTCACACCACTCCGTGTTGTTTTTCTCACTCCCACTAGTGAATGTAATGTAACACACACCCATACAATGCGCACCACCCCGTGATGTTTTCCTCACTCCTACTAGTGAATGTAATGTAACACACACCCATACAATGCGCACCACCCCGCGATGTTTTTCAGAAACCTATCCTACATTGGCACTGCATGTTCCCTGACCTCCCCATGCTGACCACGCCGCGGTGCTTTTCTCCATCCTATATTGCCACTCACTGCCTATCCTAATTCAGACCCTCCGATTCACACCACCCCGTGATGTTTTTCTCACTCCTACTAGTGAATGTAATGTAACACACACCCATACAATGCGCACCACCCCGCGATGTTTTTCAGAAACCTATCCTACATTGCCACTGCATGTTCCCTGACCTCCCCATGCTGACCACCCCGCGGTGCTTTTCTCCATCCTACATTGCCACTCCCTTGCTATCCTAATTAAGACCCTCCGATTCACACCACCCCGCGATGTTTTTCTCACTCCTACTAGTGAATGTCATTTAACACACACCCATAATGAGCACCACCACGCGATGTTGTTCAGAAACCTATCCTACATTGCCACTGCATGTTCCCTGACCTCCCCATGCTGACAGTCCTCGGTGATTTTCTCCATCCTATATTGCCACTCACTGCCTATCCTAATTCAGACCCTCCGATTCACACCACCCCGTGATGTTTTTCTCACTCCTACTAGTGAATGTAATGTAACACACACCCATACAATGCGCACCACCCCGTGATGTTTTTCTCACTCCTACTAGTGAATGTAATGTAACACACACCCATACAATGCACAGGACCCCGTGATGTTTTTCTCACTCCTACTAGTGAATGTAATGTAACACACACCCATGCAATGCGCACCACCCCGTGTTGTTTTTCTCACTCCTACTTGTGAATGTAATGTAACACACACCCATACAATGCGCACCACCCCGCGATGTTTTTCAGAAACTTATCGTACATTGCCACTGCATGTTCCCTGACCTCCCTATGCTGACCACCCAGCGGTGCTTTTCTCCATCCTGCATTGCCACTCACTGCCTATACTAATTCAGACCCTCCGATTCACACCACCCCGTGAGGTTTTTCTCACTCCTACTAGTGAATGTAATGTAACACACACCCATACAATGCGCACCACCACATGATGTTTTTCTCACTCCTACTAGTGAATGTATTGTAACACACACCCATACAATGCGCACCACCCCGTGATGTTTTTCTCACTCCTACTATTGAATGTAATGTAACACATACCCATACAATGTGCACCGCCCCCTGATGTTTTTCTCACTCCTACTAGTCAATGTAATGTAACACACACCCATACAATGCGCACCATCCCACGATGTTTATCAGAAACCTATCCTACATTGCCACTGCATGTTCCCTGACCTCCCCATGCTGACCACCCCGCGGTGCTTTTCTCCATCCTACATTGCCACTCATTGCCTACCCTAATTCAGACCCTCCGATTCACACCACCCCATGATGTTTTGCTCACTCCTACTAGTGAATGTAATGTAACACACACCCATACAACGCGCACCACCCCGTGATGTTTTTCTCACTCCTACTAGTGAATGTAATGTAACACACACCCATACAATGCGCACCACCCCGCGATGTTTTTCAGAAACCTATCCTACATTGCCCCTGCATGTTCCCTGACCTCCCCATGCTGACCACCCCGCGGTGCTTTTCTCCATCCTACATTGCCCCTCACTGCCTATCCTAATTCAGACCCTCCGATTCACACCACACCGTGATGTTTTTCTCACTCCTACTAGTGAATGTAATGTAACATACACCCATACAATGCGCACCACCCCGTGATGTTTTTCTCACTCGTAATATTGAATGTAATATAACACACACCCATACAATGCGCAATGCCCCGTGATGTTTTTCTCACTCCTACTAGTGAATGTAATGTAACACACACCCATACAATGCGCACCATCCCACGATGTTTATCAGAAACCTATCCTACATTGCCACTGCATGTTCCCTGACCTCCCCATGCTGACCACACCGCGGTGCTTTTCTCCATCCTACATTGCCACTCACTGATTATCCTAATTCAGACCCTCCGATTCACACCACCCCGTGATGTTTTGCTCACTCGTACTAGTGAATGTAATGTAACACACACCCATACAATGCGCACCACCCCGTGATGTTTTTCTCACTCCTACTAGTGAATGTAATGTAACACACACCCATACAATGCGCACCACCCCGTGATGTTTTTCTCACTCCTACTAGTGAATGTAATGTAACACACATCCATACAATGCGCACCACCCCGCGATGCTTTTCTGAAACCTATCTTATATTGCCACTGCATGTTCCCTGACCTCCCCATGCTGACCACCCCGCGGTGCTTTTCTCAATCCTACAGGGTCACTCACTGCCTATCCTAATTCAGACCCTCCGATTCACACCATCCCATGATGTTTTTCTCACTCCTCCTAGTGAATGTGATGTAACACACACCCATACAATGCTCACCACCCCGCGATTTTTTTCTCACTCCTACTAGTGAATGTAATGTAACACACACCCATACAATGCACACCACCCCGCGATGTTTTTCAGAAACCTATCCTACATTGCCACTGCATGTTCCCTGACCTCCCCATGCTGACCACCCCGTAGTGCTTTTCTCCATCCAACATTGCCACTCACTGCCTATCCTAATTCAGACCCTCCGATTCACACCACCCCGTGATATTTTTCTCACTCCTACTAGTGAATGTAATGTAACACCCACCCATACAATGAGCACAACCCCGTGATGTTTTTCTCATTCCTACTAGTGAATGTAATGTAACACACACCCATACAATGCGCACCACCCCGCGATGTTTTTCAGAAACCTATCCTACATTGCCACGGCATGTTCCCTGACCTAGAATTGCTGACCACCCCGCGGTGCTTTTCTCCATCCTACATTGCCACTCACTACCTATCCTAATTCAGACCCTCCGATTCACAACACCCCGTGATGTTTTTCTCACTCCTACTAGTGAATGTAATGTAACACACACCCATACAATGCGCACCACCCTGCGAAGTTTTTCAGAAACCTATCCTACATTGCCACTGCATGTTCCCTGAGCTCCCCATGCTTACCACCCCGCGGTGCTTTTCTCCATCCTTCATTGCCACTCACTGCCTATCCTAATTCAGACTCTCCGATTCACACCACCCCGCGATGTTTTTCTCAGTCCTACTAGTGAATGTCATTTAACACACACACATAATGCGCACCACCAAGCGATGTTTTTCAGAAAACTATCCTACATTGCCACTGCATGTTCCCTGACCTCCCCATGCTGACCACCCCGCGATGGTTTTCTCCATCCTACATTGCCACTCACTGCCTATCGTAATTCAGACCCTCCGATTCACAACACCCCGTGATGTTTTTCTCACTCCTACTAGTGAATGTAATGTAACACACACCCATACAATGCGCACCACCCCGTTATCTTTTTCTCACTCGTGCTAGTTAATGTAATGTAACACACACCCATACAATGCGCACCACCCCGTGATGTTTCACTCACTCCTACTAGTGAATGTAATGTAACACACATCCATACAATGCGCACCACCCCGCGATATTTTTCAGAAACCTATCCTACTTTGCCACTGCATGTTCCCTGACTTCCCCATGCTGACGGACCCGCGGTGCTTTTCTCCATCCTACATTGCCACTCACTGCCTATCCTAATGCAGAACCTCTGATTCACACCACCCCGTGATGTTTTTCTCACTCCTACTAGTGAATGTAATGTAACACACACCCATACAATGCGCACCACCCCGCGATGTTTTTCAGAAACCTATCCTACATTGCCACTGCATGTTCCCTGACCTCTCCATGCTGACCACCCCGCGGTGCTTTTCTCCATCCTACATTGCCACTCACTGCCTATCCTAATTCAGACGCTCTGATTCACACCACCCCGTGATGTTTGTCTCACTCCTACTAGTTAATGTAATGTAACACACACCCATACAATGCGCACCACCCCGCGATGTTTTTCAGAAAATTATCCTACATTGCCACTGCCTGTTCCCTGACCTCCCCATGCTGACCACCCCGCGGTGCTTTTCTCCATCCAACATTGCCACTCACTGCCTATCCTAATTCAGACCCTCCGATTCACACCACCCCGTGATGTTTTTCTCACTCCTACTAGTGAATGTAATGTAACACACACCCATACAATGAGAACCACCCCGCGATGTTTTTCAGAAACCTATCCTACATTGCCACTGCATGGTCCCTGACCTCCCCATGCTGACAACCGCGCGGTGCTTTTCTCCATCCTACATTGCCACTCACTGCCTATCCTAATTCAGACCCTCCGATTCACACCACGCCGTGATGTTTTTCTCACTCCTACTAGTGAATGTAATGTAACACACACCCATACAATGCGCACCACCTCGTGATGTTTTTCTCACTCCTACTAGTGAATGTAATGTAACAAACACCCATACATTGAGCACCACCCCGTGATGTTTTTCTCACTCCTACTAGTGAATGTCATTTAACACACACCCATAATGCGCACCACCACGCGATGTTTTTCAGAAACCTATCCTACCTTGCCAGTGCATGTTCCCTGACCTCCCCATGCTGACCAGTCCGCGGTGCTTTTCTCCATCCTGCATTGCTACTCACTGCCTATCCTAATTCAGACCCTCCGATTCACACCACCCCGTGATGGTTTTCTCACTCGTACTAGTGAATGTTATGTAACACACACCCATACAATGCGCACCGCCCCGTGATGTTTTTCTCACTCCTACTAGTGAATGTAATGTAACAAACACCCATACAATGCGCACCACCCCGCGATGTTTTTCTCAGTCCTACTAGTGAATGTAATGTAACACACACCCATACAATGCGCACCACCCCGTGATGTTTTTCTCACTCCTACTAGTGAATGTAATGTAACACACACCCATACAATGCGCACCACCCCGCGATGTTTTTCAGAAACCTATCCTACATTGACACTGCATGTTCCCTGACCTCCCCATGCTGACCACCCCGCGGTGCTTTTCTCCATCCTACATTGCCACTCACTGCCTATCCTAATTCAGACCCTCCGATTCACACCACCCCGTGATGTTTTTCTCACTACTAGTAGTGAATGTAATGTAACACACACCCATACAATGCGCACCAACCCGCAATGTTTTTCAGAAACCTATCCTACATTGCCAGTGCATGTTCCCTGACCTCCCCATGCTGACCACCCGGCGGTGCTTTTCTCCATCCTACATTGCCACTCACTGCCTATCCTAATTCAGACCCTCCGATTCACACCACCCCGTGATGTTTTTCTCACTCCTACTAGTGAATGTAATGTAACACACAGCCATACAATGCGCACCACCCTGTGATGTTTTTCTCACTCCTACTAGTGAATGTAATGTAACAGACACCCATACAATGCGCACCACCTCGTGATGTTTTTCTCACTCCTACTAGTGAATGTAATGTAACACACACCCATACAATGCACACCACCCCGCGATGTTTTTCAGAAACCTATCCTACATTGCCACTGCATGTTCCATGACCACCCCATGCTGACCACCCCGCGGTGCTTTTCTCCATCCTACATTGCCACTCACTTCCTATCCTAATTCAGACCCTCCGATTCACACCACCCCGTGATGTTTTTCTCACTCCTACTAGTGAATGTAATGTAACACACACCCATACAATGCGCACCACCCCGCGATGTTATTCAGAAACCTATCCTACATTGGCACTGCATGTTCCCTGACCTCCCCATGCTGACCACGCCGCGGTGCTTTTCTCCATCCTACATTGCCACTCACTGGCTATCCTAATTCAGACCCTCCGATTCACACCACCCCGCGATGTTTTTCTCACTCCTACTAGTGAATGTCATTTAACACACACCCATAATGAGCACCACCACGCGATGTTGTTCAGAAACCTATCCTACATTGCCACTGCATGTTCCCTGACCTCCCCATGCTGACAGTCCTCGGTGCTTTTCTCCATCCTACATTGCCACTCACTGCCTATCCTAATTCAGACCCTACGATTCACACCACCCCGTGATGTTTTTCTCACTCCTACTAGTGAATGTAATGTAACACACACCCATACAATGCGCACCACCACGTGATGTTTTTCTCACTCCTACTAGGGAATGTAATGTAACACCCACCAAAACAATGCGCACCGCCCCGTGATGTTATTCTCACTAATACTAGTGAATGTAATGTAACACACACCCATACAATGCGCACCACCCCGTGATGTTTTTCTCACTCCTACTAGTGAATGTAATGTAACACACACCCATACAATGCGCACCACCCCGCGATGTTTTTCAGAAACCTATCCTACATTGCCACTGCATGTTCCCTGACCTCCCCATGTTGACCACCCCGCGGTGCTTTTCTCCATCCTACATTGCCACTCACTGCCTATCCTAATTCAGACCCTCCGATTCACACCACCCCGTGATGTTTTTCTCACTCCTACTAGTTAATGTAATGTAACACACACCCATACAATGCGCACCACCCTGTGATGTTTTTCTCACTCCTACTAGTGAATGTAATGTAACAGACACCCATACAATGCGCACCACCCCGTGATGATTTTCTCACTCCTACTAGTGAATGTAATGTAACATACACCCATAAAATGCGCACCACCCCGTGATGTTTTTCTCACTCCTACTAGTGAATGTAATGTAAGACACACCCATACAATGCGCATCACCCCGCGATGTTTTTCATAAACCTATCCTACATTGCCACTGCATGTTCCCTGACCTCCCCATACTGACCACACCGTGGTGCTTTTCTCCATCCTACATTGCCACTCACTGCCTATCCTAATTCAGACCCTCCGATTCACACCACCCCGCGATGGTTTTCTCACTCCTACTAGTGAATGTCATTTAACACACACCCATAATGCGCACCACCACGCGATGTTTTTCAGAAACCTATCCTACATTGCCACTGCATGTTCCCTGACCTCCCCGTGCTGACCACCCCGCGGTGCTTTTCTCCATCCTACATTGCCACTCACTGCCTATCCTAATTCAGACCCTCCGATTCACACCACACCGTGATGTTTTTCTCACTCCTACTAGTGAATGTAATGTAACATACACCCATACAATGCGTACCACCCCGTGATGTTTTTCTCACTCGTACTATTGAATGTAATATAACACACACCCATACAATGCGCAATGCCCCGTGATGTTTTTCTCACTCCTACTAGTGAATGTAATGTAACACACACCCATACAATGCGCACCATCCCACGATGTTTATCAGAAACCTATCCTACATTGCCACTGCATGTTCCCTGACCTCCCCATGCTGACCACACCGCGGTGCTTTTCTCCATCCTACATTGCCACTCACTGATTATCCTAATTCAGACCCTCCGATTCACACCACCCCGTGATGTTTTGCTCACTCGTACTAGTGAATGTAATGTAACACACACCCATACAATGCGCACCACCCCGTGATGATTTTCTCACTCCTACTAGTGAATGTAATGTAACACACACCCATACAATGCGCACCACCCCGCGATGTTTTTCTGAAACCTATCCTACATTGCCATAGCATGTTCCCTGACCTCCCCATGCTCACCACCCCGCGGTGCTTTTCTCAACCCTACATTGCCACTCACTGCCTATCCTAATTCAGACCCTCCGATTCACAAAACCCCGTGATGTTTTTCTCACTCCTACTAGTGAATGTAATGTAACACACACCCATACAATGCGCACCACCCCGTGATGTTTTTCTCACTCCTACTAGTGAATGTAATGTAACACACACCCATACAATGCGCACCACCCCGCGATGCTTTTCTGAAACCTATCTTATATTGCCACTGCATGTTCCCTGACCTCCCCATGCTGACCACCCCGCGGTGCTTTTCTCAATCCTACAGGGTCACTCACTGCCTATCCTAATTCAGACCCTCCGATTCACACCATCCCATGATGTTTTTCTCACTCCTCCTAGTGAATGTGATGTAACACACACCCATCAAATGCTCACCACCCCGCGATTTTTTTCTCACTCCTACTAGTGAATGTAATGTAACACACACCCATACAATGCACACCACCCCGCGATGTTTTTCAGAAACCTATCCTACATTGCCACTGCCTGTTCCCTGACCTCCCCATGCTGACCACCCCGCGGTGCTTTTCTCCATCCAACATTGCCACTCACTGCCTATCCTAATTCAGACCCTCCGATTCACACCACGCCGTGATGTTTTTCTCACTCCTACTAGTGAATGTAATGTAACACACACCCATACAATGCGCACCACCTCGTGATGTTTTTCTCACTCCTACTAGTGAATGTAATGTAACAAACACCCATACATTGAGCACCACCCCGTGATGTTTTTCTCACTCCTACTAGTGAATGTCATTTAACACACACCCATAATGCGCACCACCACGCGATGTTTTTCAGAAACCTATCCTACCTTGCCAGTGCATGTTCCCTGACCTCCCCATGCTGACCAGTCCGCGGTGCTTTTCTCCATCCTGCATTGCTACTCACTGCCTATCCTAATTCAGACCCTCCGATTCACACCACCCCGTGATGGTTTTCTCACTCGTACTAGTGAATGTTATGTAACACACACCCATACAATGCGCACCGCCCCGTGATGTTTTTCTCACTCCTACTAGTGAATGTAATGTAACAAACACCCATACAATGCGCACCACCCCGCGATGTTTTTCTCAGTCCTACTAGTGAATGTAATGTAACACACACCCATACAATGCGCACCACCCCGTGATGTTTTTCTCACTCCTACTAGTGAATGTAATGTAACACACACCCATACAATGCGCACCACCCCGCGATGTTTTTCAGAAACCTATCCTACATTGACACTGCATGTTCCCTGACCTCCCCATGCTGACCACCCCGCGGTGCTTTTCTCCATCCTACATTGCCACTCACTGCCTATCCTAATTCAGACCCTCCGATTCACACCACCCCGTGATGTTTTTCTCACTACTAGTAGTGAATGTAATGTAACACACACCCATACAATGCGCACCAACCCGCAATGTTTTTCAGAAACCTATCCTACATTGCCAGTGCATGTTCCCTGACCTCCCCATGCTGACCACCCGGCGGTGCTTTTCTCCATCCTACATTGCCACTCACTGCCTATCCTAATTCAGACCCTCCGATTCACACCACCCCGTGATGTTTTTCTCACTCCTACTAGTGAATGTAATGTAACACACAGCCATACAATGCGCACCACCCTGTGATGTTTTTCTCACTCCTACTAGTGAATGTAATGTAACAGACACCCATACAATGCGCACCACCTCGTGATGTTTTTCTCACTCCTACTAGTGAATGTAATGTAACACACACCCATACAATGCACACCACCCCGCGATGTTTTTCAGAAACCTATCCTACATTGCCACTGCATGTTCCATGACCACCCCATGCTGACCACCCCGCGGTGCTTTTCTCCATCCTACATTGCCACTCACTTCCTATCCTAATTCAGACCCTCCGATTCACACCACCCCGTGATGTTTTTCTCACTCCTACTAGTGAATGTAATGTAACACACACCCATACAATGCGCACCACCCCGCGATGTTATTCAGAAACCTATCCTACATTGGCACTGCATGTTCCCTGACCTCCCCATGCTGACCACGCCGCGGTGCTTTTCTCCATCCTACATTGCCACTCACTGGCTATCCTAATTCAGACCCTCCGATTCACACCACCCCGCGATGTTTTTCTCACTCCTACTAGTGAATGTCATTTAACACACACCCATAATGAGCACCACCACGCGATGTTGTTCAGAAACCTATCCTACATTGCCACTGCATGTTCCCTGACCTCCCCATGCTGACAGTCCTCGGTGCTTTTCTCCATCCTACATTGCCACTCACTGCCTATCCTAATTCAGACCCTACGATTCACACCACCCCGTGATGTTTTTCTCACTCCTACTAGTGAATGTAATGTAACACACACCCATACAATGCGCACCACCACGTGATGTTTTTCTCACTCCTACTAGGGAATGTAATGTAACACCCACCAAAACAATGCGCACCGCCCCGTGATGTTATTCTCACTAATACTAGTGAATGTAATGTAACACACACCCATACAATGCGCACCACCCCGTGATGTTTTTCTCACTCCTACTAGTGAATGTAATGTAACACACACCCATACAATGCGCACCACCCCGCGATGTTTTTCAGAAACCTATCCTACATTGCCACTGCATGTTCCCTGACCTCCCCATGTTGACCACCCCGCGGTGCTTTTCTCCATCCTACATTGCCACTCACTGCCTATCCTAATTCAGACCCTCCGATTCACACCACCCCGTGATGTTTTTCTCACTCCTACTAGTTAATGTAATGTAACACACACCCATACAATGCGCACCACCCTGTGATGTTTTTCTCACTCCTACTAGTGAATGTAATGTAACAGACACCCATACAATGCGCACCACCCCGTGATGATTTTCTCACTCCTACTAGTGAATGTAATGTAACATACACCCATAAAATGCGCACCACCCCGTGATGTTTTTCTCACTCCTACTAGTGAATGTAATGTAAGACACACCCATACAATGCGCATCACCCCGCGATGTTTTTCATAAACCTATCCTACATTGCCACTGCATGTTCCCTGACCTCCCCATACTGACCACACCGTGGTGCTTTTCTCCATCCTACATTGCCACTCACTGCCTATCCTAATTCAGACCCTCCGATTCACACCACCCCGCGATGGTTTTCTCACTCCTACTAGTGAATGTCATTTAACACACACCCATAATGCGCACCACCACGCGATGTTTTTCAGAAACCTATCCTACATTGCCACTGCATGTTCCCTGACCTCCCCGTGCTGACCACCCCGCGGTGCTTTTCTCCATCCTACATTGCCACTCACTGCCTATCCTAATTCAGACCCTCCGATTCACACCACACCGTGATGTTTTTCTCACTCCTACTAGTGAATGTAATGTAACATACACCCATACAATGCGTACCACCCCGTGATGTTTTTCTCACTCGTACTATTGAATGTAATATAACACACACCCATACAATGCGCAATGCCCCGTGATGTTTTTCTCACTCCTACTAGTGAATGTAATGTAACACACACCCATACAATGCGCACCATCCCACGATGTTTATCAGAAACCTATCCTACATTGCCACTGCATGTTCCCTGACCTCCCCATGCTGACCACACCGCGGTGCTTTTCTCCATCCTACATTGCCACTCACTGATTATCCTAATTCAGACCCTCCGATTCACACCACCCCGTGATGTTTTGCTCACTCGTACTAGTGAATGTAATGTAACACACACCCATACAATGCGCACCACCCCGTGATGATTTTCTCACTCCTACTAGTGAATGTAATGTAACACACACCCATACAATGCGCACCACCCCGCGATGTTTTTCTGAAACCTATCCTACATTGCCATAGCATGTTCCCTGACCTCCCCATGCTCACCACCCCGCGGTGCTTTTCTCAACCCTACATTGCCACTCACTGCCTATCCTAATTCAGACCCTCCGATTCACAAAACCCCGTGATGTTTTTCTCACTCCTACTAGTGAATGTAATGTAACACACACCCATACAATGCGCACCACCCCGTGATGTTTTTCTCACTCCTACTAGTGAATGTAATGTAACACACACCCATACAATGCGCACCACCCCGCGATGCTTTTCTGAAACCTATCTTATATTGCCACTGCATGTTCCCTGACCTCCCCATGCTGACCACCCCGCGGTGCTTTTCTCAATCCTACAGGGTCACTCACTGCCTATCCTAATTCAGACCCTCCGATTCACACCATCCCATGATGTTTTTCTCACTCCTCCTAGTGAATGTGATGTAACACACACCCATCAAATGCTCACCACCCCGCGATTTTTTTCTCACTCCTACTAGTGAATGTAATGTAACACACACCCATACAATGCACACCACCCCGCGATGTTTTTCAGAAACCTATCCTACATTGCCACTGCATGTTCCCTGACCTCCCCATGCTGACCACCCCGTAGTGCTTTTCTCCATCCAACATTGCCACTCACTGCCTATCCTAATTCAGACCCTCCGATTCACACCACCCCGTGATATTTTTCTCACTCCTACTAGTGAATGTAATGTAACACCCACCCATACAATGAGCACAACCCCGTGATGTTTTTCTCATTCCTACTAGTGAATGTAATGTAACACACACCCATACAATGCGCACCACCCCGCGATGTTTTTCAGAAACCTATCCTACATTGCCACGGCATGTTCCCTGACCTAGAATGGCTGACCACCCCGCGGTGCTTTTCTCCATCCTACATTGCCACTCACTACCTATCCTAATTCAGACCCTCCGATTCACACCACCCCGTGATGTTTTTCTCACTCCTACTAGTGAATGTAATGTAACACACACCCATACAATGCGCACCACCCTGCGAAGTTTTTCAGAAACCTATCCTACATTGCCACTGCATGTTCCCTGAGCTCCCCATGCTTACCACCCCGCGGTGCTTTTCTCCATCCTACATTGCCACTCACTGCCTATCCTAATTCAGACTCTCCGATTCACACCACCCCGCGATGTTTTTCTCAGTCCTACTAGTGAATGTCATTTAACACACACACATAATGCGCACCACCACGCGATGTTTTTCAGAAAACTATCCTACATTGCCACTGCATGTTCCCTGACCTCCCCATGCTGACCACCCCGCGATGCTTTTCTCCATCCTACATTGCCACTCACTGCCTATCCTAATTCAGACCCTCCGATTCACAACACCCCGTGATGTTTTTCTCACTCCTACTAGTGAATGTAATGTAACACACACCCATACAATGCGCACCACCCCGTTATCTTTTTCTCACTCGTGCTAGTTAATGTAATGTAACACACACCCATACAATGCGCACCACCCCGTGATGTTTTACTCACTCCTACTAGTGAATGTAATGTAACACACACCCATACAATGCGCACCACCCCGCGATGTTTTTCAGAATCCTATCCTACTTTGCCACTGCATGTTCCCTGACTTCCCCATGCTGACGGACCCGCGGTGCTTTTCTCCATCCTACATTGCCACTCACTGCCTATCCTAATGCAGAACCTCTGATTCACACCACCCCGTGATGTTTTTCTCACTCCTACTAGTGAATGTAATGTAACACACACCCATACAATGCGCACCACCCCGCGATGTTTTTCAGAAACCTATCCTACATTGCCACTGCATGTTCCCTGACCTCACCATGCTGACCACCCCGCGGTGCTTTTCTCCATCCTACATTGCCACTCACTGCCTATCCTAATTCAGACGCTCTGATTCACACCACCCCGTGATGTTTGTCTCACTCCTACTAGTTAATGTAATGTAACACACACCCATACAATGCGCACCAGCCCGCGATGTTTTTCAGAAAATTATCCTACATTGCCACTGCCTGTTCCCTGACCTCCCCATGCTGACCACCCCGCGGTGCTTTTCTCCATCCAACATTGCCACTCACTGCCTATCCTAATTCAGACCCTCCGATTCACACCACCCCGTGATGTTTTTCTCACTCCTACTAGTGAATGTAATGTAACACACACCCATACGATGAGAACCACCCCGCGATGTTTTTCAGAAACCTATCCTACATTGCCACTGCATGGTCCCTGACCTCCCCATGCTGACAACCGCGCGGTGCTTTTCTCCATCCTACATTGCCACTCACTGCCTATCCTAATTCAGACCCTCCGATTCACACCACGCCGTGATGTTTTTCTCACTCCTACTAGTGAATGTAATGTAACACACACCCATACAATGCGCACCACCTCGTGATGTTTTTCTCACTCCTACTAGTGAATGTAATGTAACAAACACCCATACATTGAGCACCACCCCGTGATGTTTTTCTCACTCCTACTAGTGAATGTCATTTAACACACACCCATAATGCGAACCACCACGCGATGTTTTTCAGAAACCTATCCTACCTTGCCAGTGCATGTTCCCTGACCTCCCCATGCTGACCAGTCCGCGGTGCTTTTCTCCATCCTGCATTGCTACTCACTGCCTATCCTAATTCAGACCCTCCGATTCACACCACCCCGTGATGGTTTTCTCACTCGTACTAGTGAATGTTATGTAACACACACCCATACAATGCGCACCGCCCCGTGATGTTTTTCTCACTCCTACTAGTGAATGTAATGTAACAAACACCCATACAATGCGCACCACCCCGCGATGTTTTTCTCAGTCCTACTAGTGAATGTAATGTAACACACACCCATACAATGCGCACCACCCCGTGATGTTTTTCTCACTCCTACTAGTGAATGTAATGTAACACACACCCATACAATGCGCACCACCCCGCGATGTTTTTCAGAAACCTATCCTACATTGACACTGCATGTTCCCTGACCTCCCCATGCTGACCACCCCGCGGTGCTTTTCTCCATCCTACATTGCCACTCACTGCCTATCCTAATTCAGACCCTCCGATTCACACCACCCCGTGATGTTTTTCTCACTACTAGTAGTGAATGTAATGTAACACACACCCATACAATGCGCACCAACCCGCAATGTTTTTCAGAAACCTATCCTACATTGCCAGTGCATGTTCCCTGACCTCCCCATGCTGACCACCTTTCGGTGCTTTTCTCCATCCTACATTGCCACTCACTGCCTATCCTAATTCAGACCCTCCGATTCACACCACCCCGTGATGTTTTTCTCACTCCTACTAGTGAATGTAATGTAACACACAGCCATACAATGCGCACCACCCTGTGATGTTTTTCTCACTCCTACTAGTGAATGTAATGTAACAGACACCCATACAATGCGCACCACCTCTTGATGTTTTTCTCACTCCTACTAGTGAATGTAATGTAACACACACCCATACAATGCACACCACCCCGCGATGTTTTTCAGAAAGCTATCCTACATTGCCACTGCATGTTCCATGACCACCCCATGCTGACCACCCCGCGGTGCTTTTCTCCATCCTACATTGCCACTCACTTCCTATCCTAATTCAGACCCTCCGATTCACACCACCCCGTGATGTTTTTCTCACTCCTACTAGTGAATGTAATGTAAAAAAACACCCATACAATGCGCACCACCCCGCGATATTTTTCAGAAACCTATCCTACATTGCCACTGCATGTTCCCTGACCTCCCCATGCTGACCACCCCGCGGTGCTTTTCTCCATCCTACATTGCCACTCACTGCCTATCCTAATTCAGACCCTCCGACTCACACCACTCCGTGATGTTTTTCTCACTCCTACTAGTGAATGTAATGTAACACACACCCATACAATGCGCACCACCCCGTGATGTTTTTCTCACTCCTACTAGTGAATGTAATGTAACACACACCCATACAATGCGCACCACCCCGCGATGTTATTCAGAAACCTATCCTACATTGGCACTGCATGTTCCCTGACCTCCCCATGCTGACCACGCCGCGGTGCTTTTCTCCATCCTACATTGCCACTCACTGCCTATCCTATTTCAGACCCTCCGATTCACACCACCCCGTGATGTTTTTCTCACTCCTACTAGTGAATGTAATGTAACACACACCCATACAATGCGCACCACCCCGCGATGTTTTTTATGAAACCTATCCTACATTGCCACTGCATATTCCCTGACCTCCCCATGCTGACCACCCCGCGGTGCTTTTCTCCATCCTACATTGCCACTCACTGGCTATCCTAATTCAGACCCTCCGATTCACACCACCCCGCGATGTTTTTCTCACTCCTACTAGTGAATGTCATTTAACACACACCCATAATGAGCACCACCACGCGATGTTGTTCAGAAACCTATCCTACATTGCCACTGCATGTTCCCTGACCTCCCCATGCTGACAGTCCTCGGTGCTTTTCTCCATCCTACATTGCCACTCACTGCCTATCCTAATTCAGACCCTACGATTCACACCACCCCCTGATGTTTTTCTCACTCCTACTAGTGAATGTAATGTAACACACACCCATACAATGCGCACCACCACGTGATGTTTTTCTCACTCCTACTAGGGAATGTAATGTAACACCCACCAAAACAATGCGCACCGCCCCGTGATGTTTTTCTCACTAATACTAGTGAATGTAATGTAACACACACCCATACAATGCGCACCACCCCGTGATGTTTTTCTCACTCCTACTAGTGAATGTAATGTAACACACACCCATACAATGCGCACCACCCCGCGATGTTTTTCAGAAACCTATCCTACATTGCCACTGCATGTTCCCTGACCTCCCCATGTTGACCACCCCGCGGTGCTTTTCTCCATCCTACATTGCCACTCACTGCCTATCCTAATTCAGACCCTCCGATTCACACCACCCCGTGATGTTTTTCTCACTCCTACTAGTTAATGTAATGTAACACACACCCA
Source organism: Cavia porcellus (assembly GCF_034190915.1). Lineage (NCBI taxonomy): Eukaryota > Metazoa > Chordata > Mammalia > Rodentia > Caviidae > Cavia > Cavia porcellus. The sequence continues at coordinate 1,333,414 of NW_026947569.1, forward strand.
TACAATGCGCACCACCCTGTGATGTTTTTCTCTCTCCTACTAGTGAATGTAATGTAACAGACACCCATACAATGCGCACCACCCCGTGATGATTTTCTCACTCCTACTAGTGAATGTAATGTAACATACACCCATAAAATGCGCACCACCCCGTGATGTTTTTCTCACTCCTACTAGTGAATGTAATGTAAGACACGCCCATACAATGCGCACCACCCCGCGATGTTTTTCATAAACCTATCCTACATTGCCACTGCATGTTCCCTGACATCCCCATACTGACCACACCGTGGTGCTTTTCTCCATCCTACATTGCCACTCACTGCCTATCCTAATTCAGACCCTCCGATTCACACCACCCCGTGATGTTTTTCTCACTCCCACTAGTGAATGTAATGTAACACACACCCATAAAATGCGCACCACCACGTGATGTTTTTCTCACTCCTACTAATGAATATAATGTAACACACACCCATACAATGCGCACCACCTCTCGAAGTTTTTCAGAAACCTATCCTACATTGCCACTGCATGTTCCCTGACTTCCCCATGCTGACCACCCCGCGGTGCTTTTCTCCATCCTACATTGCCACTCACTGCCTATCCTAATTCAGACCCTCCGATTCACACCACCCCGTGATGTTTTTCTCACTCCTACTAGTGAATGTAATGTAAAACCCCCCCATACAATGAGCACCACCCCGTGATGTTTTTCTCACTCCTACTAGTGAATGTAATGTAACACACACCCATACAATGCGCACCACCCCGCGATGTTTTTCAGAAACCTATCCTACATTGCCACGGCATGTTCCCTGACCTAGACATGCTGACCACCCCGCGGTGCTTTTCTCCATCCTACATTGCCACTCACTGCCTATCCTAATTCAGACCCTCCGATTTACACCACCCCGTGATGTTTTTCTCACTCCTACTAGTGAATGTAATGAAACACACACCCATACAATGCGCACCACCCTGCGATGTTTTTCAGAAACCTATCCTACATTGCCACTGCATGTTCCCTGAGCTCCCCATGCTTACCACCCCGCGGTGCTTTTCTCCATCCTACATTGCCACTCACTGCCTATTCTAATTCAGACTCTCCGATTCACACCACCCCGCGATGTTTTTCTCAGTCCTACTAGTGAATGTCATTTAACACACACACATAATGTGCACCACCACGCGATGTTTTTCAGAAATCTATCCTACATTGCCACTGCATGTTCCGTGACCTCCCCATGCTGACCACCCCGCGGTGCTTTTCTCCATCCTACATTGCCACTCACTGCCTATCCTAATTCAGACCCTCCGATTCACAAAACCCCGTGATGTTTTTCTCACTCCTACTAGTGAATGTAATGTAACACACACCCATACAATGCGCACCACCCCGTTATCTTTTTCTCACTCGTGCTAGTTAATGTAATGTAACACACACCCATACAATGCGCACCACCCCGTGATGTTTTACTCACTCCTACTAGTGAATGTAATGTAACACACACCCATACAATGCGCACCACCCCGCGATGTTTTTCAGAAACCTATCCTACTTTGCCACTGCATTTTCCCTGACTTCCCCATGCTGACGGACCCGCGGTGCTTTTCTCCATCCTACATTGCCACTCACTGCCTATCCTAATGCAGAACCTCTGATTCACACCAACCCGTGATGTTTTTCTATCTCCTACTAGTGAATGTAATGTAACACACACCCATACAATGCGCACCACCCTGCGATGTTTTTCAGAAACCTATCCTACATTGCCACTGCATGTTCCCTGACCTCCCCATGCTGACCACCCCGCGGTGCTTTTCTCCATCCTACATGGCCACTCACTGCCTATCCTAATTCAGACCCTCTGATTCACACCACCCCGTGATGTTTTTCTCACTCCTACTAGTTAATGTAATGTAACACACACCCATACAATGCGCACCACCCCGCGATGTTTTTCAGAAAATTATCCTACATTGCCACTGCCTGTTCCCTGACCTCCCCATGCTGACCACCCCGCGGTGCTTTTCTCCATCCGACATTGCCACTCACTGCCTATCCTAATTCAGACCCTCCGATTCACACCATCCCGTGATGTTTTTCTCACTCCTACTAGTGAATGTAATGTAACACACACCCATACAATGCGCACCACCCCGCGATATTTTTCAGAAACCTATCCTACATTGCCACTGCATGGTCCCTGACCTCCCCATGCTGACAACCGCGCGGTGCTTTTCTCCATCCTACATTGCCACTCACTGCCTATCCATATCAGACCCTCCGATTCACACCACGCCGTGATGTTTTTCTCACTCCTACTAGTGAATGTAATGTAACACACACCCATACAATGCGCACCACCTCGTGATGTTTTTCTCACTCCTACTAGTGAATGTAATGTAACATACACCCATACATTGAGCACGACCCCGTGATGTTTTTCTCACTCCTACTAGTGAATGTCATTTAAAACACACCCATAATGCGCACCACCACGCGATGTTTTTCAGAAACCTATCCTACCTTGCCACTGCATGTTCCCTGACCTCCCCATGCTGACCAGTCCGCGGTGCTTTTCTCCATCCTACATTGCTACTCACTGCCTATCCTAATTCAGACCCTCCGATTCACACCACCCCGTGATGGTTTTCTCACTCCTACTAATGAATGTAATGTAACACACACCCATACAATGCGCACCACCCGGTGATGTTTTTCTCACTCGTACTAGTGAATTTTATGTAACACACACCCATACAATGCGCACCGCCCCGTGATGTTTTTCTCACTCCTACTAGTGAATGTAATGTAACAAACACCCATAATATGCGCACCACCACGCGATGTTTTTCTCAGTCCTACTAGTGAATGTAATGTAACACACACCCATACAATGCGCACCACCCCGTGATGTTTTTCTCACTCCTACTAGTGAATGTAATGTAAAACACACCCATACAATGCGCACCACCCCGCGATGTTTTTCAGAAACCTATCCTACATTGCCACTGCATGTTCCCTGACCTCCCCATGCTGACCACCCCGCGGTGCTTTTCTCCATCCTACATTGCCACTCACTGCCTATCCTAATTCAGACCCTCCGATTCACACCACTCAGTGATGTTTTTCTCACTACTACTAGTGAATGTAATGTAACACACACCCATACAATGCGCATCAACCCGCAATGTTTTTCAGAAACCTATCCTACATTGCCAGTGCATGTTCCCTGACCTCCCCATGCTGACCACCCGGCGGTGCTTTTCTCCATCCTACATTGCCACTCACTGCCTATCCTAATTCAGACCCTCCGATTCACACCACCCCGTGATGTTTTTCTCACTCCTACTAGTGAATGTAATGTAACACACACCCATACAATGCGCACCACCCTGTGATGTTTTTCTCACTCCTACTAGTGAATGTAATGTAACAGACACCCATAAAATGCGCACCACCCCGTGATATTTTTCTCACTCCTACTAGTGAATGTAATGTAACACACACCCATACAATGCACACCACCCCGCGATGTTTTTCAGAAACCTATCCTACATTGCCACTGCATGTTCCCTGACCTCCCCATGCTGACCACCCCGCGGTGCTTTTCTCCATCCTACATTGCCACTCACTGCCTATCCTAATTCAGACCCTCCGATTCACACCACCCCGTGATGTTTTTCTCACTCCTACTAGTGAATGTAATGTAACAAACACCCATACAATGTGCACCACCCCGCGATATTTTTCATAAACATATCCTACATTGCCACTGCATGTTCCCTGACCTCCCCATGCTGACCACCCCGCGGTGCTTTTCTCCATCCTACATTGCCACTCACTGCCTATCCTAATTCAGACCCTCCGATTCACACCACTCCGTGATGTTTTTCTCACTCCTACTAGTGAATGTAATGTAACACACACCCATACAATGCGCACCACCCCGTGATGTTTTTCTCACTCCTACTAGTGAATGTAATGTAACACACACCCATACAATGCGCACCACCCCGCGATGTTTTTCAGAAACCTATCCTACATTGCCACTGCATGTTCCCTGAGCTCCCCATGCTGACCACCCCGCGGTGCTTTTCTCCATCCTACATTGCCACTCACTGCCTATCCTAATTCAGACCCTCCGATTCACACCACGCCGTGATGTTTTTCTCACTCCTACTAGTGAATGTAATGTAACACACACCCATACAATGCGCACCACCTCGTGATGTTTTTCTCACTCCTACTAGTGAATGTAATGTAACATACACCCATACATTGAGCACGACCCCGTGATGTTTTTCTCACTCCTACTAGTGAATGTCATTTAAAACACACCCATAATGCGCACCACCACGCGATGTTTTTCAGAAACCTATACTACCTTGCCACTGCATGTTCCCTGACCTCCCCATGCTGACCAGTCCGCGGTGCTTTTCTCCATCCTACATTGCTACTCACTGCCTATCCTAATTCAGACCCTCCGATTCACACCACCCCGTGATGGTTTTCTCACTCCTACTAATGAATGTAATGTAACACACACCCATACAATGCGCACCACCCCGTGATGTTTTTCTCACTCGTACTAGTGAATGTTATGTAACACACACCCATACAATGCGCACTGCCCCGTGATGTTTTTCTCACTCCTACTAGTGAATGTAATGTAACAAACACCCATACAATGCGCACCACCCCGCGATGTTTTTCTCAGTCCTACTAGTGAATGTAATGTAACACACACCCATACAATGCGCACCACCCCGTGATGTTTTTCTCACTCCTACTAGTGAATGTAATGTAACACACACCCATACAATGCGCACCACCCCGCGATGTTTTTCAGAAACCTATCCTACATTGCCACTGCATGTTCCCTGACCTCCCCATGCTGACCACCCCGCGGTGCTTTTCTCCATCCTACATTGCCACTCACTGCCTATCCTAATTCAGACCCTCCGATTCACACCACTCAGTGATGTTTTTCTCACTACTACTAGTGAATGTAATGTAACACACACCCATACAATGCGCATCAACCCGCAATGTTTTTCAGAAACCTATCCTACATTGCCAGTGCATGTTCCCTGACCTCCCCATGCTGACCACCCGGCGGTGCTTTTCTCCATCCTACATTGCCACTCACTGCCTATCCTAATTCAGAGCCTCCGATTCACACCACCCCGTGATGTTTTTCTCACTCCTACTAGTGAATGTAATGTAAAACACACCCATACAATGCGCACCACCCTGTGATGTTTTTCTCACTCCTACTAGTGAATGTAATGTAACAGACACCCATACAATGCGCACCACCCCGTGATATTTTTCTCACTCCTACTAGTGAATGTAATGTAACACACACCCATACAATGCACACCACCCCGCGATGTTTTTCAGAAACCTATCCTACATTGCCACTGCATGTTCCCTGACCTCCCCATGCTGACCACCCCGCGGTGCTTTTCTCCATCCTACATTGCCACTCACTGCCTATCCTAATTCAGACCCTCCGATTCACACCACCCCGTGATGTTTTTCTCACTCCTACTAGTGAATGTAATGTAACAAACACCCATACAATGCGCACAACCCCGCGATATTTTTCAGAAACCTATCCTACATTGCCACTGCATGTTCCCTGACCTCCCCATGCTGACCACCCCGCGGTGCTTTTCTCCATCCTACATTGCCACTCACTGCCTATCCTAATTCAGACCCTCCGATTCACACCACTCCGTGATGTTTTTCTCCCTCCTACTAGTGAATGTAATGTAACACTCACCCATACAATGCGCACCACCCCGTGATGTTTTTCTCACTCCTACTAGTGAATGTAATGTAACACACACCCATACAATGCGCACCACCCCGCGATGTTTTTCAGAAACCTATCCTACATTGCCAGTGCATTTTCCCTGAGCTCCCCATGCTGACCACCCCGCGGTGCTTTTCTCCATCCTACATTGCCACTCACTGCCTATCCTAATTCAGACCCTCCGATTCACACCACGCCGTGATGTTTTTCTCACTCCTACTAGTGAATGTAATGTAACACACACCCATACAATGCGCACCACCCCGTGATGTTTTTCTCACTCCTACTAGTGAATGTAATGTAACACACACCCATACAATGCGCACCACCCTGTGATGTTTTTCTCACTCCTACTAGTGAATGTAATGTAACAGACACCCATACAATGCGCACCACCCCGTGATATTTTTCTCACTCCTACTAGTGAATGTAATGTAACACACACCCATACAATGCACACCACCCCGCGATGTTTTTCAGAAACCTATCCTACATTGCCACTGCATGTTCCCTGACCTCCCCATGCTGACCACCCCGCGGTGCTTTTCTCCATCCTACATTGCCACTCACTGCCTATCCTAATTCAGACCCTCCGATTCACACCACCCCGTGATGTTTTTCTCACTCCTACTAGTGAATGTAATGTAACAAACACCCATACAATGCGCACCACCCCGCGATATTTTTCAGAAAACTATCCTACATTGCCACTGCATGTTCCCTGACCTCCCTATGCTGACCACCCCGCGGTGCTTTTCTCCATCCTACATTGCCACTCACTGCCTATCCTAATTCAGACCCTCCGATTCACACCACTCCGTGATGTTTTTCTCACTCCTACTAGTGAATGTAATGTAACACACACCCATACAATGCGCACCACCCCGTGATGTTTTTCTCACTCCTACTAGTGAATGTAATGTAACACACACCCATACAATGCGCACCACCCCGCGATGTTTTTCAGAAACCTATCCTACATTGCCACTGCATGTTCCCTGAGCTCCCCATGCTGACCACCCCGCGGTGCTTTTCTCCATCCTACATTGCCACTCACTGCCTATCCTAATTCAGACCCTCCGATTCACACCACGCCATGATGTTTTTCTCACTCCTACTAGTGAATGTAATGTAACACACACCCATACAATGCGCACCACCTCGTGATGTTTTTCTCACTCCTACTAGTGAATGTAATGTAACATACACCCATACATTGAGCACGACCCCGTGATGTTTTTCTCACTCCTACTAGTGAATGTCATTTAAAACACACCCATAATGCGCACCACCACGCGATGTTTTTCAGAAACCTATCCTACCTTGCCACTGCATGTTCCCTGACCTCCCCATGCTGACCAGTCCGCGGTGCTTTTCTCCATCCTACATTGCTACTCACTGCCTATCCTAATTCAGACCCTCCGATTCACACCACCCCGTGATGGTTTTCTCACTCCTACTAATGAATGTAATGTAACACACACCCATACAATGCGCACCACCCCGTTATGTTTTTCTCACTCGTACTAGTGAATGTTATGTAACACACACCCATACAATGCGCACTGCCCCGTGATGTTTTTCTCACTCCTACTAGTGAATGTAATGTAACAAACACCCATACAATGCGCACCACCCCGCGATGTTTTTCTCAGTCCTACTAGTGAATGTAATGTAACACACACCCATACAATGCGCACCACCCCGTGATGTTTTTCTCACTCCTACTAGTGAATGTAATGTAACACACACCCATACAATGCGCACCACCCCGCGATGTTTTTCAGAAACCTATCCTACATTGACACTGCATGTTCCCTGACCTCCCCATGCTGACCACCCCGCGGTGCTTTTCTCCATCCTACATTGCCACTCACTGCCTATCCTAATTCAGACCCTCCGATTCACACCACTCAGTGATGTTTTTCTCACTACTACTAGTGAATGTAATGTAACACACACCCATACAATGCGCATCAACCCGCAATGTTTTTCAGAAACCTATCCTACATTGCCAGTGCATGTTCCCTGACCTCCCCATGCTGACCACCCGGCGGTGCTTTTCTCCATCCTACATTGCCACCCACTGCCTATCCTAATTCAGAGCCTCCGATTCACACCACCCCGTGATGTTTTTCTCACTCCTACTAGTGAATGTAATGTAACACACACCCATACAATGCGCACCACCCTGTGATGTTTTTCTCACTCCTACTAGTGAATGTAATGTAACAGACACCCATACAATGCGCACCACCCCGTGATATTTTTCTCACTCCTACTAGTGAATGTAATGTAACACACACCCATACAATGCACACCACCCCGCGATGTTTTTCAGAAACCTATCCTACATTGCCACTGCATGTTCCCTGACCTCCCCATGCAGACCACCCCGCGGTGCTTTTCTCCATCCTACATTGCCACTCACTGCCTATCCTAATTCAGACCCTCCGATTCACACCACCCCGTGATGTTTTTCTCACTCCTACTAATGAATGTAATGTAACAAACACCCATACAATGCGCACCACCCCGCGATATTTTTCAGAAACCTATCCTACATTGCCACTGCATGTTCCCTGACCTCCCCATGCTGACCACCCCGCGGTGCTTTTCTCCATCCTACATTGCCACTCACTGCCTATCCTAATTCAGACCCTCCGATTCACAAAACTCCGTGATGTTTTTCTCACTCCTACTAGTGAATGTAATGTAACACACACCCATACAATGCGCACCACCCCGTGATGTTTTTCTCACTCCTACTAGTGAATGTAATGTAACACACAACCATACAATGCGCACCACCCCGCGATGTTTTTCAGAAACCTATCCTACATTGGCACTGCATGTTCCCTGACCTCCCCATGCTGACCACGCCGCGGTGCTTTTCTCCATCCTACATTGCCACTCACTGCCTATCCTAATTCAGACCCTCCGATTCACACCACCCCGTGATGTTTTTCTCACTCCTACTAGTGAATGTAATGTAACACACACCCATACAATGCGCACCACCCCGCGATGTTTTTCAGAAACCTATCCTACATTGCCACTGCATGTTCCCTGACCTCCCCATGCTGACCACCCCGCGGTGCTTTTCTCCATCCTACATTGCCACTCACTGGCTATCCTAATTCAGACCCTCCGATTCACACCACCCCGCGATGTTTTTCTCACTCCAACTAGTGAATGTCATTTAACACACACCCATAATGAGCACCACCACGCGATGTTGTTCAGAAACCTATCCTACATTGCCACTGCATGTTCCCTGACCTCCCCATGCTGAAAGTCCTCGGTGCTTTTCTCCATCCTACATTGCCACTCACTGCCTATCCTAATTCAGACCCTCCGATTCACACAACCCCGTGATGTTTTTCTCACTCCTACTATGGAATGTAATGTAACACACACCCATACAATGCGCACCACCCCGTGATGTTTTTCTCACTCGTACTAGGGAATGTAATGTAACACCCACCAAAACAATGCGCACCGCCCCGTGATGTTTTTCTCACTCCTACTAGTGAATGTAATGTAACACACACCCATACAATGCGCACCACCCCGTGATGTTTTTCTCACTCCTACTAGTGAATGAAATGTAACACACACCCATACAATGCGCACCACCCCGCGATGTTTTTCAGAAACCTATCCTACATTGCCACTGCATGTTCCCTGAGCTCCCCATGCTGACCACCCCGCGGTGCTTTTCTCCATCCTACATTGCCACTCACTGCCTATCCTAATTCAGACCCTCCGATTCACACCACGCCGTGATGTTTTTCTCACTCCTACTAGTGAATGTAATGTAACACACACCCATACAATGCGCACCACCTCGTGATGTTTTTCTCACTCCTACTAGTGAATGTAATGTAACATACACCCATACATTGAGCACGACCCCGTGATGTTTTTCTCACTCCTACTAGTGAATGTCATTTAAAACACACCCATAATGCGCACCACCACGCGATGTTTTTCAGAAACCTATACTACCTTGCCACTGCATGTTCCCTGACCTCCCCATTCTGACCAGTCCGCGGTGCTTTTCTCCATCCTACATTGCTACTCACTGCCTATCCTAATTCAGACCCTCCGATTCACACCACCCCGTGATGGTTTTCTCACTCCTACTAATGAATGTAATGTAACACACACCCATACAATGCGCACCACCCCGTGATGTTTTTCTCACTCGTACTAGTGAATGTTATGTAACACACACCCATAAAATGCGCACTGCCCCGTGATGTTTTTCTCACTCCTACTAGTGAATGTAATGTAACAAACACCCATACAATGCGCACCACCCCGCGATGTTTTTCTCAGTCCTACTAGTGAATGTAATGTAACACACACCCATACAATGCGCACCACCCCGTGATGTTTTTCTCACTCCTACTAGTGAATGTAATGTAACACACACCCATACAATGCGCACCACCCCGCGATGTTTTTCAGAAACCTATCCTACATTGCCACTGCATGTTCCCTGACCTCCCCATGCTGACCACCCCGCGGTGCTTTTCTCCATCCTACATTGCCACTCACTGCCTATCCTAATTCAGACCCTCCGATTCACACCACTCAGTGATGTTTTTCTCACTACTACTAGTGAATGTAATGTAACACACACCCATACAATGCGCATCAACCCGCAATGTTTTTCAGAAACCTATCCTACATTGCCAGTGCATGTTCCCTGACCTCCCCATGCTGACCACCCGGCGGTGCTTTTCTCCATCCTACATTGCCACTCACTGCCTATCCTAATTCAGAGCCTCCGATTCACACCACCCCGTGATGTTTTTCTCACTCCTACTAGTGAATGTAATGTAAAACACACCCATACAATGCGCACCACCCTGTGATGTTTTTCTCACTCCTACTAGTGAATGTAATGTAACAGACACCCATACAATGCGCACCACCCCGTGATATTTTTCTCACTCCTACTAGTGAATGTAATGTAACACACACCCATACAATGCACACCACCCCGCGATGTTTTTCAGAAACCTATCCTACATTGCCACTGCATGTTCCCTGACCTCCCCATGCTGACCACCCCGCGGTGCTTTTCTCCATCCTACATTGCCACTCACTGCCTATCCTAATTCAGACCCTCCGATTCACACCACCCCGTGATGTTTTTCTCACTCCTACTAGTGAATGTAATGTAACAAACACCCATACAATGCGCACAACCCCGCGATATTTTTCAGAAACCTATCCTACATTGCCACTGCATGTTCCCTGACCTCCCCATGCTGACCACCCCGCGGTGCTTTTCTCCATCCTACATTGCCACTCACTGCCTATCCTAATTCAGACCCTCCGATTCACACCACTCCGTGATGTTTTTCTCCCTCCTACTAGTGAATGTAATGTAACACACACCCATACAATGCGCACCACCCCGTGATGTTTTTCTCACTCCTACTAGTGAATGTAATGTAACACACACCCATACAATGCGCACCACCCCGCGATGTTTTTCAGAAACCTATCCTACATTGCCAGTGCATTTTCCCTGAGCTCCCCATGCTGACCACCCCGCGGTGCTTTTCTCCATCCTACATTGCCACTCACTGCCTATCCTAATTCAGACCCTCCGATTCACACCACGCCGTGATGTTTTTCTCACTCCTACTAGTGAATGTAATGTAACACACACCCATACAATGCGCACCACCCCGTGATGTTTTTCTCACTCCTACTAGTGAATGTAATGTAACACACACCCATACAATGCGCACCACCCTGTGATGTTTTTCTCACTCCTACTAGTGAATGTAATGTAACAGACACCCATACAATGCGCACCACCCCGTGATATTTTTCTCACTCCTACTAGTGAATGTAATGTAACACACACCCATACAATGCACACCACCCCGCGATGTTTTTCAGAAACCTATCCTACATTGCCACTGCATGTTCCCTGACCTCCCCATGCTGACCACCCCGCGGTGCTTTTCTCCATCCTACATTGCCACTCACTGCCTATCCTAATTCAGACCCTCCGATTCACACCACCCCGTGATGTTTTTCTCACTCCTACTAGTGAATGTAATGTAACAAACACCCATACAATGCGCACCACCCCGCGATATTTTTCAGAAAACTATCCTACATTGCCACTGCATGTTCCCTGACCTCCCTATGCTGACCACCCCGCGGTGCTTTTCTCCATCCTACATTGCCACTCACTGCCTATCCTAATTCAGACCCTCCGATTCACACCACTCCGTGATGTTTTTCTCACTCCTACTAGTGAATGTAATGTAACACACACCCATACAATGCGCACCACCCCGTGATGTTTTTCTCACTCCTACTAGTGAATGTAATGTAACACACACCCATACAATGCGCACCACCCCGCGATGTTTTTCAGAAACCTATCCTACATTGCCACTGCATGTTCCCTGAGCTCCCCATGCTGACCACCCCGCGGTGCTTTTCTCCATCCTACATTGCCACTCACTGCCTATCCTAATTCAGACCCTCCGATTCACACCACGCCATGATGTTTTTCTCACTCCTACTAGTGAATGTAATGTAACACACACCCATACAATGCGCACCACCTCGTGATGTTTTTCTCACTCCTACTAGTGAATGTAATGTAACATACACCCATACATTGAGCACGACCCCGTGATGTTTTTCTCACTCCTACTAGTGAATGTCATTTAAAACACACCCATAATGCGCACCACCACGCGATGTTTTTCAGAAACCTATCCTACCTTGCCACTGCATGTTCCCTGACCTCCCCATGCTGACCAGTCCGCGGTGCTTTTCTCCATCCTACATTGCTACTCACTGCCTATCCTAATTCAGACCCTCCGATTCACACCACCCCGTGATGGTTTTCTCACTCCTACTAATGAATGTAATGTAACACACACCCATACAATGCGCACCACCCCGTTATGTTTTTCTCACTCGTACTAGTGAATGTTATGTAACACACACCCATACAATGCGCACTGCCCCGTGATGTTTTTCTCACTCCTACTAGTGAATGTAATGTAACAAACACCCATACAATGCGCACCACCCCGCGATGTTTTTCTCAGTCCTACTAGTGAATGTAATGTAACACACACCCATACAATGCGCACCACCCCGTGATGTTTTTCTCACTCCTACTAGTGAATGAAATGTAACACACACCCATACAATGCGCACCACCCCGCGATGTTTTTCAGAAACCTATCCTACATTGCCACTGCATGTTCCCTGAGCTCCCCATGCTGACCACCCCGCGGTGCTTTTCTCCATCCTACATTGCCACTCACTGCCTATCCTAATTCAGACCCTCCGATTCACACCACGCCGTGATGTTTTTCTCACTCCTACTAGTGAATGTAATGTAACACACACCCATACAATGCGCACCACCTCGTGATGTTTTTCTCACTCCTACTAGTGAATGTAATGTAACATACACCCATACATTGAGCACGACCCCGTGATGTTTTTCTCACTCCTACTAGTGAATGTCATTTAAAACACACCCATAATGCGCACCACCACGCGATGTTTTTCAGAAACCTATACTACCTTGCCACTGCATGTTCCCTGACCTCCCCATTCTGACCAGTCCGCGGTGCTTTTCTCCATCCTACATTGCTACTCACTGCCTATCCTAATTCAGACCCTCCGATTCACACCACCCCGTGATGGTTTTCTCACTCCTACTAATGAATGTAATGTAACACACACCCATACAATGCGCACCACCCCGTGATGTTTTTCTCACTCGTACTAGTGAATGTTATGTAACACACACCCATAAAATGCGCACTGCCCCGTGATGTTTTTCTCACTCCTACTAGTGAATGTAATGTAACAAACACCCATACAATGCGCACCACCCCGCGATGTTTTTCCCAGTCCTACTAGTGAATGTAATGTAACACACACCCATACAATGCGCACCACCCCGTGATGTTTTTCTCACTCCTACTAGTGAATGTAATGTAACACACACCCATACAATGCGCACCACCCCGCGATGTTTTTCAGAAACCTATCCTACATTGCCACTGCATGTTCCCTGACCTCCCCATGCTGACCACCCCGCGGTGCTTTTCTCCATCCTACATTGCCACTCACTGCCTATCCTAATTCAGACCCTCCGATTCACACCACTCAGTGATGTTTTTCTCACTACTACTAGTGAATGTAATGTAACACACACCCATACAATGCGCATCAACCCGCAATGTTTTTCAGAAACCTATCCTACATTGCCAGTGCATGTTCCCTGACCTCCCCATGCTGACCACCCGGCGGTGCTTTTCTCCATCCTACATTGCCACTCACTGCCTATCCTAATTCAGAGCCTCCGATTCACACCACCCCGTGATGTTTTTCTCACTCCTACTAGTGAATGTAATGTAAAACACACCCATACAATGCGCACCACCCTGTGATGTTTTTCTCACTCCTACTAGTGAATGTAATGTAACAGACACCCATACAATGCGCACCACCCCGTGATATTTTTCTCACTCCTACTAGTGAATGTAATGTAACACACACCCATACAATGCACACCACCCCGCGATGTTTTTCAGAAACCTATCCTACATTGCCACTGCATGTTCCCTGACCTCCCCATGCTGACCACCCCGCGGTGCTTTTCTCCATCCTACATTGCCACTCACTGCCTATCCTAATTCAGACCCTCCGATTCACACCACCCCGTGATGTTTTTCTCACTCCTACTAGTGAATGTAATGTAACAAACACCCATACAATGCGCACAACCCCGCGATATTTTTCAGAAACCTATCCTACATTGCCACTGCATGTTCCCTGACCTCCCCATGCTGACCACCCCGCGGTGCTTTTCTCCATCCTACATTGCCACTCACTGCCTATCCTAATTCAGACCCTCCGATTCACACCACTCCGTGATGTTTTTCTCCCTCCTACTAGTGAATGTAATGTAACACACACCCATACAATGCGCACCACCCCGTGATGTTTTTCTCACTCCTACTAGTGAATGTAATGTAACACACACCCATACAATGCGCACCACCCCGCGATGTTTTTCAGAAACCTATCCTACATTGCCAGTGCATTTTCCCTGAGCTCCCCATGCTGACCACCCCGCGGTGCTTTTCTCCATCCTACATTGCCACTCACTGCCTATCCTAATTCAGACCCTCCGATTCACACCACGCCGTGATGTTTTTCTCACTCCTACTAGTGAATGTAATGTAACACACACCCATACAATGCGCACCACCCCGTGATGTTTTTCTCACTCCTACTAGTGAATGTAATGTAACACACACCCATACAATGCGCACCACCCTGTGATGTTTTTCTCACTCCTACTAGTGAATGTAATGTAACAGACACCCATACAATGCGCACCACCCCGTGATATTTTTCTCACTCCTACTAGTGAATGTAATGTAACACACACCCATACAATGCACACCACCCCGCGATGTTTTTCAGAAACCTATCCTACATTGCCACTGCATGTTCCCTGACCTCCCCATGCTGACCACCCCGCGGTGCTTTTCTCCATCCTACATTGCCACTCACTGCCTATCCTAATTCAGACCCTCCGATTCACACCACCCCGTGATGTTTTTCTCACTCCTACTAGTGAATGTAATGTAACAAACACCCATACAATGCGCACCACCCCGCGATATTTTTCAGAAAACTATCCTACATTGCCACTGCATGTTCCCTGACCTCCCTATGCTGACCACCCCGCGGTGCTTTTCTCCATCCTACATTGCCACTCACTGCCTATCCTAATTCAGACCCTCCGATTCACACCACTCCGTGATGTTTTTCTCACTCCTACTAGTGAATGTAATGTAACACACACCCATACAATGCGCACCACCCCGTGATGTTTTTCTCACTCCTACTAGTGAATGTAATGTAACACACACCCATACAATGCGCACCACCCCGCGATGTTTTTCAGAAACCTATCCTACATTGCCACTGCATGTTCCCTGAGCTCCCCATGCTGACCACCCCGCGGTGCTTTTCTCCATCCTACATTGCCACTCACTGCCTATCCTAATTCAGACCCTCCGATTCACACCACGCCATGATGTTTTTCTCACTCCTACTAGTGAATGTAATGTAACACACACCCATACAATGCGCACCACCTCGTGATGTTTTTCTCACTCCTACTAGTGAATGTAATGTAACATACACCCATACATTGAGCACGACCCCGTGATGTTTTTCTCACTCCTACTAGTGAATGTCATTTAAAACACACCCATAATGCGCACCACCACGCGATGTTTTTCAGAAACCTATCCTACCTTGCCACTGCATGTTCCCTGACCTCCCCATGCTGACCAGTCCGCGGTGCTTTTCTCCATCCTACATTGCTACTCACTGCCTATCCTAATTCAGACCCTCCGATTCACACCACCCCGTGATGGTTTTCTCACTCCTACTAATGAATGTAATGTAACACACACCCATACAATGCGCACCACCCCGTTATGTTTTTCTCACTCGTACTAGTGAATGTTATGTAACACACACCCATACAATGCGCACTGCCCCGTGATGTTTTTCTCACTCCTACTAGTGAATGTAATGTAACAAACACCCATACAATGCGCACCACCCCGCGATGTTTTTCTCAGTCCTACTAGTGAATGTAATGTAACACACACCCATACAATGCGCACCACCCCGTGATGTTTTTCTCACTCCTACTAGTGAATGTAATGTAACACACACCCATACAATGCGCACCACCCCGCGATGTTTTTCAGAAACCTATCCTACATTGACACTGCATGTTCCCTGACCTCCCCATGCTGACCACCCCGCGGTGCTTTTCTCCATCCTACATTGCCACTCACTGCCTATCCTAATTCAGACCCTCCGATTCACACCACTCAGTGATGTTTTTCTCACTACTACTAGTGAATGTAATGTAACACACACCCATACAATGCGCATCAACCCGCAATGTTTTTCAGAAACCTATCCTACATTGCCAGTGCATGTTCCCTGACCTCCCCATGCTGACCACCCGGCGGTGCTTTTCTCCATCCTACATTGCCACCCACTGCCTATCCTAATTCAGAGCCTCCGATTCACACCACCCCGTGATGTTTTTCTCACTCCTACTAGTGAATGTAATGTAACACACACCCATACAATGCGCACCACCCTGTGATGTTTTTCTCACTCCTACTAGTGAATGTAATGTAACAGACACCCATACAATGCGCACCACCCCGTGATATTTTTCTCACTCCTACTAGTGAATGTAATGTAACACACACCCATACAATGCACACCACCCCGCGATGTTTTTCAGAAACCTATCCTACATTGCCACTGCATGTTCCCTGACCTCCCCATGCAGACCACCCCGCGGTGCTTTTCTCCATCCTACATTGCCACTCACTGCCTATCCTAATTCAGACCCTCCGATTCACACCACCCCGTGATGTTTTTCTCACTCCTACTAATGAATGTAATGTAACAAACACCCATACAATGCGCACCACCCCGCGATATTTTTCAGAAACCTATCCTACATTGCCACTGCATGTTCCCTGACCTCCCCATGCTGACCACCCCGCGGTGCTTTTCTCCATCCTACATTGCCACTCACTGCCTATCCTAATTCAGACCCTCCGATTCACAAAACTCCGTGATGTTTTTCTCACTCCTACTAGTGAATGTAATGTAACACACACCCATACAATGCGCACCACCCCGTGATGTTTTTCTCACTCCTACTAGTGAATGTAATGTAACACACAACCATACAATGCGCACCACCCCGCGATGTTTTTCAGAAACCTATCCTACATTGGCACTGCATGTTCCCTGACCTCCCCATGCTGACCACGCCGCGGTGCTTTTCTCCATCCTACATTGCCACTCACTGCCTATCCTAATTCAGACCCTCCGATTCACACCACCCCGTGATGTTTTTCTCACTCCTACTAGTGAATGTAATGTAACACACACCCATACAATGCGCACCACCCCGCGATGTTTTTCAGAAACCTATCCTACATTGCCACTGCATGTTCCCTGACCTCCCCATGCTGACCACCCCGCGGTGCTTTTCTCCATCCTACATTGCCACTCACTGGCTATCCTAATTCAGACCCTCCGATTCACACCACCCCGCGATGTTTTTCTCACTCCAACTAGTGAATGTCATTTAACACACACCCATAATGAGCACCACCACGCGATGTTGTTCAGAAACCTATCCTACATTGCCACTGCATGTTCCCTGACCTCCCCATGCTGAAAGTCCTCGGTGCTTTTCTCCATCCTACATTGCCACTCACTGCCTATCCTAATTCAGACCCTCCGATTCACACAACCCCGTGATGTTTTTCTCACTCCTACTATGGAATGTAATGTAACACACACCCATACAATGCGCACCACCCCGTGATGTTTTTCTCACTCGTACTAGGGAATGTAATGTAACACCCACCAAAACAATGCGCACCGCCCCGTGATGTTTTTCTCACTCCTACTAGTGAATGTAATGTAACACACACCCATACAATGCGCACCACCCCGTGATGTTTTTCTCACTCCTACTAGTGAATGAAATGTAACACACACCCATACAATGCGCACCACCCCGCGATGTTTTTCAGAAACCTATCCTACATTGCCACTGCATGTTCCCTGAGCTCCCCATGCTGACCACCCCGCGGTGCTTTTCTCCATCCTACATTGCCACTCACTGCCTATCCTAATTCAGACCCTCCGATTCACACCACGCCGTGATGTTTTTCTCACTCCTACTAGTGAATGTAATGTAACACACACCCATACAATGCGCACCACCTCGTGATGTTTTTCTCACTCCTACTAGTGAATGTAATGTAACATACACCCATACATTGAGCACGACCCCGTGATGTTTTTCTCACTCCTACTAGTGAATGTCATTTAAAACACACCCATAATGCGCACCACCACGCGATGTTTTTCAGAAACCTATACTACCTTGCCACTGCATGTTCCCTGACCTCCCCATTCTGACCAGTCCGCGGTGCTTTTCTCCATCCTACATTGCTACTCACTGCCTATCCTAATTCAGACCCTCCGATTCACACCACCCCGTGATGGTTTTCTCACTCCTACTAATGAATGTAATGTAACACACACCCATACAATGCGCACCACCCCGTGATGTTTTTCTCACTCGTACTAGTGAATGTTATGTAACACACACCCATACAATGCGCACTGCCCCGTGATGTTTTTCTCACTCCTACTAGTGAATGTAATGTAACAAACACCCATACAATGCGCACCACCCCGCGATGTTTTTCTCAGTCCTACTAGTGAATGTAATGTAACACACACCCATACAATGCGCACCACCCCGTGATGTTTTTCTCACTCCTACTAGTGAATGTAATGTAACACACACCCATACAATGCGCACCACCCCGCGATGTTTTTCAGAAACCTATCCTACATTGACACTGCATGTTCCCTGACCTCCCCATGCTGACCACCCCGCGGTGCTTTTCTCCATCCTACATTGCCACTCACTGCCTATCCTAATTCAGACCCTCCGATTCACACCACTCAGTGATGTTTTTCTCACTACTACTAGTGAATGTAATGTAACACACACCCATACAATGCGCATCAACCCGCAATGTTTTTCAGAAACCTATCCTACATTGCCAGTGCATGTTCCCTGACCTCCCCATGCTGACCACCCGGCGGTGCTTTTCTCCATCCTACATTGCCACTCACTGCCTATCCTAATTCAGAGCCTCCGATTCACACCACCCCGTGATGTTTTTCTCACTCCTACTAGTGAATGTAATGTAACACACACCCATACAATGCGCACCACCCTGTGATGTTTTTCTCACTCCTACTAGTGAATGTAATGTAACAGACACCCATACAATGCGCACCACCCCGTGATATTTTTCTCACTCCTACTAGTGAATGTAATGTAACACACACCCATACAATGCACACCACCCCGCGATGTTTTTCAGAAACCTATCCTACATTGCCACTGCATGTTCCCTGACCTCCCCATGCTGACCACCCCGCGGTGCTTTTCTCCATCCTACATTGCCACTCACTGCCTATCCGAATTCAGACCCTCCGATTCACACCACCCCGTGATGTTTTTCTCACTCCTACTAGTGAATGTAATGTAACAAACACCCATACAATGCGCACCACCCCGCGATATTTTTCAGAAACCTATCCTACATTGCCACTGCATGTTCCCTGACCTCCCCATGCTGACCACCCCGCGGTGCTTTTCTCCATCCTACATTGCCACTCACTGCCTATCCTAATTCAGACCCTCCGATTCACACCACTCCGTGATGTTTTTCTCACTCCTACTAGTGAATGTAATGTAACACACACCCATACAATGCGCACCACCCCGTGATGTTTTTCTCACTCCTACTAGTGAATGTAATGTAACACACACCCATACAATGCGCACCACCCCGCGATGTTTTTCAGAAACCTATCCTACATTGCCACTGCATGTTCCCTGAGCTCCCCATGCTGACCACCCCGCGGTGCTTTTCTCCATCCTACATTGCCACTCACTGCCTATCCTAATTCAGACCCTCCGATTCACACCACGCCGTGATGTTTTTCTCACTCCTACTAGTGAATGTAATGTAACACACACCCATACAATGCGCACCACCTCGTGATGTTTTTCTCACTCCTACTAGTGAATGTAATGTAACATACACCCATACATTGAGCACGACCCCGTGATGTTTTTCTCACTCCTACTAGTGAATGTCATTTAAAACACACCCATAATGCGCACCACCACGCGATGTTTTTCAGAAACCTATCCTACCTTGCCACTGCATGTTCCCTGACCTCCCCATGCTGACCAGTCCGCGGTGCTTTTCTCCATCCTACATTGCTACTCACTGCCTATCCTAATTCAGACCCTCCGATTCACACCACCCCGTGATGGTTTTCTCACTCCTACTAATGAATGTAATGTAACACACACCCATACAATGCGCACCACCCCGTTATGTTTTTCTCACTCGTACTAGTGAATGTTATGTAACACACACCCATACAATGCGCACTGCCCCGTGATGTTTTTCTCACTCCTACTAGTGAATGTAATGTAACAAACACCCATACAATGCGCACCACCCCGCGATGTTTTTCTCAGTCCTACTAGTGAATGTAATGTAACACACACCCATACAATGCGCACCACCCCGTGATGTTTTTCTCACTCCTACTAGTGAATGTAATGTAACACACACCCATACAATGCGCACCACCCCGCGATGTTTTTCAGAAACCTATCCTACATTGCCACTGCATGTTCCCTGACCTCCCCATGCTGACCACCCCGCGGTGCTTTTCTCCATCCTACATTGCCACTCACTGCCTATCCTAATTCAGACCCTCCGATTCACACCACCCCGTGATGTTTTTCTCACTCCTACTAGTGAATGTAATGTAACACACACCCATACAATGCGCATCAACCCGCAATGTTTTTCAGAAACCTATCCTACATTGCCAGTGCATGTTCCCTGACCTCCCCATGCTGACCACCCGGCGGTGCTTTTCTCCATCCTACATTGCCACTCACTGGCTATCCTAATTCAGACCCTCCGATTCACACCACCCCGCGATGTTTTTCTCACTCCAACTAGTGAATGTCATTTAACACACACCCATAATGAGCACCACCACGCGATGTTGTTCAGAAACCTATCCTACATTGCCACTGCATGTTCCCTGACCTCCCCATGCTGACAGTCCTCGGTGCTTTTCTCCATCCTACATTGCCACTCACTGCCTATCCTAATTCAGACCCTCCGATTCACACAACCCCGTGATGTTTTTCTCACTCCTACTATGGAATGTAATGTAACACACACCCATACAATGCGCACCACCCCGTGATGTTTTTCTCACTCGTACTAGTGAATGTTATGTAACACACACCCATACAATGCGCACCGCCCCGTGATGTTTTTCTCACTCCTACTAGTGAATGTAATGTAACAAACACCCATACAATGCGCACCACCCCGCGATGTTTTTCTCAGTCCTACTAGTGAATGTAATGTAACACACACCCATACAATGCGCACCACCCCGTGATGTTTTTCTCACTCCTACTAGTGAATGTAATGTAACACACACCCATACAATGCGCACCACCCCGCGATGTTTTTCAGAAACCTATCCTACATTGCCACTGCATGTTCCCTGACCTCCCCATGCTGACCACCCCGCGGTGCTTTTCTCCATCCTACATTGCCACTCACTGCCTATCCTAATTCAGACCCTCCGATTCACACCACTCAGTGATGTTTTTCTCACTACTACTAGTGAATGTAATGTAACACACACCCATACAATGCGCATCAACCCGCAATGTTTTTCAGAAACCTATCCTACATTGCCAGTGCATGTTCCCTGACCTCCCCATGCTGACCACCCGGCGGTGCTTTTCTCCATCCTACATTGCCACTCACTGCCTATCCTAATTCAGAGCCTCCGATTCACACCACCCCGTGATGTTTTTCTCACTCCTACTAGTGAATGTAATGTAACACACACCCATACAATGCGCACCACCCTGTGATGTTTTTCTCACTCCTACTAGTGAATGTAATGTAACAGACACCCATAAAATGCGCACCACCCCGTGATATTTTTCTCACTCCTACTAGTGAATGTAATGTAACACACACCCATACAATTCACACCACCCCGCGATGTTTTTCAGAAACCTATCCTACATTGCCACTGCATGTTCCCTGACCTCCCCATGCTGACCACCCCGCGGTGCTTTTCTCCATCCTACATTGCCACTCACTGCCTATCCTAATTCAGACCCTCCGATTCACACCACCCCGTGATGTTTTTCTCACTCCTACTAGTGAATGTAATGTAACAAACACCCATACAATGCGCACCACCCCGCGATATTTTTCAGAAACCTATCCTACATTGCCACTGCATGTTCCCTGACCTCCCCATGCTGACCACCCCGCGGTGCTTTTCTCCATCCTACATTGCCACTCACTGCCTATCCTAATTCAGACCCTCCGATTCACACCACTCAGTGATGTTTTTCTCACTACTACTAGTGAATGTAATGTAACACACACCCATACAATGCGCATCAACCCGCAATGTTTTTCAGAAACCTATCCTACATTGCCAGTGCATGTTCCCTGACCTCCCCATGCTGACCACCCGGCGGTGCTTTTCTCCATCCTACATTGCCACTCACTGCCTATCCTAATTCAGACCCTCCGATTCACACCACCCCGTGATGTTTTTCTCACTCCTACTAGTGAATGTAATGTAACACACACCCATACAATGCGCAACACCCTGTGATGTTTTTCTCACTCCTACTAGTGAATGTAATGTAACAGACACCCATAAAATGCGCACCACCCCGTGATATTTTTCTCACTCCTACTAGTGAATGTAATGTAACACACACCCATACAATGCACACCACCCCGCGATGTTTTTCAGAAACCTATCCTACATTGCCACTGCATGTTCCCTGACCTCCCAATGCTGACCACCCCGTGGTGCTTTTCTCCATCCTACATTGCCACTCACTGCCTATCCTAATTCAGACCCTCCGATTCACACCACCCCGTGATGTTTTTCTCACTCCTACTAGTGAATGTAATGTCACAAACACCCATACAATGCGCACCACCCCGCGATATTTTTCAGAAACCTATCCTACATTGGCACTGCATGTTCCATGACCTCCCCATGCTGACCACCCCGCGGTGCTTTTCTCCATCCTACATTGCCACTCACTGCCTATCCTAATTCAGACCCTCCGATTCACACCACTCCGTGATGTTTTTCTCACTCCTACTAGTGAATGTAATGTAACACACACCCATACAATGCGCACCACCCCGTGATGTTTTTCTCACTCCTACTAGTGAATGTAATGTAACACACACCCATACAATGCGCACCACCTCGTGATGTTTTTCTCACTCCTACTAGTGAATGTAATGTAACATACACCCATACATTGAGCACGACCCCGTGATGTTTTTCTCACTCCTACTAGTGAATGTCATTTAAAACACACCCATAATGCGCACCACCACGCGATGTTTTTCAGAAACCTATCCTACCTTGCCACTGCATGTTCCCTGACCTCCCCATGCTGACCAGTCCGCGGTGCTTTTCTCCATCCTACATTGCTACTCACTGCCTATCCAAATTCAGACCCTCCGATTCACACCACCCCGTGATGGTTTTCTCACTCCTACTAATGAATGTAATGTAACACACACCCATACAATGCGCACCACCCCGTGATGTTTTTCTCACTCGTACTAGTGAATGATATGTAACACACACCCATACAATGCGCACTGCCCCGTGATGTTTTTCTCACTCCTACTAGTGAATGTAATGTAACAAACACCCATACAATGCGCACCACCCCGCGATGTTTTTCTCAGTCCTACTAGTGAATGTAATGTAACACACACCCATACAATGCGCACCACCCCGTGATGTTTTTCTCACTCCTACTAGTGAATGTAATGTAACACACACCCATACAATGCGCACCACCCCGCGATGTTTTTCAGAAACCTATCCTACATTGCCACTGCATGTTCCCTGACCTCCCCATGCTGACCACCCCGCGGTGCTTTTCTCCATCCTACATTGCCACTCACTGCCTATCCTAATTCAGACCCTCCGATTCACACCACTCAGTGATGTTTTTCTCACTACTACTAGTGAATGTAATGTAACACACACCCATACAATGCGCATCAACCCGCAATGTTTTTCAGAAACCTATCCTACATTGCCAGTGCATGTTC
This sequence comes from Cavia porcellus, assembly GCF_034190915.1. Classification (NCBI taxonomy): domain Eukaryota; kingdom Metazoa; phylum Chordata; class Mammalia; order Rodentia; family Caviidae; genus Cavia; species Cavia porcellus. The sequence goes on from NW_026947569.1 coordinate 1,358,159, forward strand.
CCTGACCTCCCCATGCTGACCACCCGGCGGTGCTTTTCTCCATCCTACATTGCCACTCACTGCCTATCCTAATTCAGACCCTCCGATTCACACCACCCCGTGATGTTTTTCTCACTCCTACTAGTGAATGTAATGTAACACACACCCATACAATGCGCACCACCCTGTGATGTTTTTCTCACTCCTACTAGTGAATGTAATGTAACAGACACCCATACAATGCGCACCACCCCGTGATATTTTTCTCACTCCTACTAGTGAATGTAATGTAACACACACCCATACAATGCACACCACCCCGCGATGTTTTTCAGAAACCTATCCTACATTGCCACTGCATGTTCCCTGACCTCCCCATGCTGACCACCCCGCGGTGCTTTTCTCCATCCTACATTGCCACTCACTGCCTATCCTAATTCAGACCCTCCGATTCACACCACCCCGTGATGTTTTTCTCACTCCTACTAGTGAATGTAATGTAACAAACACCCATACAATGCGCACCACCCCGCGATATTTTTCAGAAACCTATCCTACATTGCCACTGCATGTTCCCTGACCTCCCCATGCTGACCACCCCGCGGTGCTTTTCTCCATCCTACATTGCCACTCACTGCCTATCCTAATTCAGACCCTCCGATTCACACCACTCCGTGATGTTTTTCTCACTCCTACTAGTGAATGTAATGTAACACACACCCATACAATGCGCACCACCCCGTGATGTTTTTCTCACTCCTACTAGTGAATGTAATGTAACACACACCCATACAATGCGCACCACCCCGCGATGTTTTTCAGAAACCTATCCTACATTGGCACTGCATGTTCCCTGACCTCCCCATGCTGACCACGCCGCGGTGCTTTTCTCCATCCTACATTGCCACTCACTGCCTATCCTAATTCAGACCCTCCGATTCACACCACCCCGTGATGTTTTTCTCACTCCTACTAGTGAATGTAATGTAACACACACCCATACAATGCGCACCACCCCGCGATGTTTTTCAGAAACCTATCCTACATTGCCACTGCATGTTCCCTGACCTCCCCATGCTGACCACCCCGCGGTGCTTTTCTCCATCCTACATTGCCACTCACTGGCTATCCTAATTCAGACCCTCCGATTCACACCACCCCGCGATGTTTTTCTCACTCCTACTAGTGAATGTCATTTAACACACACCCATAATGAGCACCACCACGCGATGTTGTTCAGAAACCTATCCTACATTGCCACTGCATGTTCCCTGACCTCCCCATGCTGACAGTCCAGGGTGCTTTTCTCCATCCTACATTGCCACTCACTGCCTATCCTAATTCAGACCCTCCGATTCACACCACCCCGTGATGTTTTTCTCACTCCTACTATGGAATGTAATGTAACACACACCCATACAATGCGCACCACCCCGTGATGTTTTTCTCACTCGTACTAGGGAATGTAATGTAACAGCCACCAAAACAATGCGCACCGCCCCGTGATGTTTTTCTCACTCCTACTAGTGAATGTAATGTAACACACACCCATACAATGCACACCACCCCGCGGTGTTTTTCAGAAACCTATCCTACATTGCCACTGCATGTTCCCTGACCTCCCCATGCTGACCACCCCGCGGTGCTTTTCTCCATCCTACATTGCCACTCACTGCCTATCCGAATTCAGACCCTCCGATTCACACCACCCCGTGATGTTTTTCTCACTCCTACTAGTGAATGTAATGTAACAAACACCCATACAATGCGCACCACCCCGCGATATTTTTCAGAAACCTATCCTACATTGCCACTGCATGTTCCCTGACCTCCCCATGCTGACCACCCCGCGGTGCTTTTCTCCATCCTACATTGCCACTCACTGCCTATCCTAATTCAGACCCTCCGATTCACACCACTCCGTGATGTTTTTCTCACTCCTACTAGTGAATGTAATGTAACACACACCCATACAATGCGCACCACCCCGTGATGTTTTTCTCACTCCTACTAGTGAATGTAATGTAACACACACCCATACAATGCGCACCACCCCGCGATGTTTTTCAGAAACCTATCCTACATTGCCACTGCATGTTCCCTGAGCTCCCCATGCTGACCACCCCGCGGTGCTTTTCTCCATCCTACATTGCCACTCACTGCCTATCCTAATTCAGACCCTCCGATTCACACCACGCCGTGATGTTTTTCTCACTCCTACTAGTGAATGTAATGTAACACACACCCATACAATGCGCACCACCTCGTGATGTTTTTCTCACTCCTACTAGTGAATGTAATGTAACATACACCCATACATTGAGCACGACCCCGTGATGTTTTTCTCACTCCTACTAGTGAATGTCATTTAAAACACACCCATAATGCGCACCACCACGCGATGTTTTTCAGAAACCTATCCTACCTTGCCACTGCATGTTCCCTGACCTCCCCATGCTGACCAGTCCGCGGTGCTTTTCTCCATCCTACATTGCTACTCACTGCCTATCCTAATTCAGACCCTCCGATTCACACCACCCCGTGATGGTTTTCTCACTCCTACTAATGAATGTAATGTAACACACACCCATACAATGCGCACCACCCCGTTATGTTTTTCTCACTCGTACTAGTGAATGTTATGTAACACACACCCATACAATGCGCACTGCCCCGTGATGTTTTTCTCACTCCTACTAGTGAATGTAATGTAACAAACACCCATACAATGCGCACCACCCCGCGATGTTTTTCTCAGTCCTACTAGTGAATGTAATGTAACACACACCCATACAATGCGCACCACCCCGTGATGTTTTTCTCACTCCTACTAGTGAATGTAATGTAACACACACCCATACAATGCGCACCACCCCGCGATGTTTTTCAGAAACCTATCCTACATTGCCACTGCATGTTCCCTGACCTCCCCATGCTGACCACCCCGCGGTGCTTTTCTCCATCCTACATTGCCACTCACTGCCTATCCTAATTCAGACCCTCCGATTCACACCACTCAGTGATGTTTTTATCACTACTACTAGTGAATGTAATGTAACACACACCCATACAATGCGCATCAACCCGCAATGTTTTTCAGAAACCTATCCTACATTGCCAGTGCATGTTCCCTGACCTCCCCATGCTGACCACCCGGCGGTGCTTTTCTCCATCCTACATTGCCACTCACTGCCTATCCTAATTCAGAGCCTCCGATTCACACCACCCCGTGATGTTTTTCTCACTCCTACTAGTGAATGTAATGTAACACACACCCATACAATGCGCACCACCCTGTGATGTTTTTCTCACTCCTACTAGTGAATGTAATGTAACAGACACCCATACAATGCGCACCACCCCGTGATATTTTTCTCACTCCTACTAGTGAATGTAATGTAACACACACCCATACAATGCACACCACCCCGCGATGTTTTTCAGAAACCTATCCTACATTGCCACTGCATGTTCCCTGACCTCCCCATGCTGACCACCCCGCGGTGCTTTTCTCCATCCTACATTGCCACTCACTGCCTATCCTAATTCAGACCCTCCGATTCACACCACCCCGTGATGTTTTTCTCACTCCTACTAATGAATGTAATGTAACAAACACCCATACAATGCGCACCACCCCGCGATATTTTTCAGAAACCTATCCTACATTGCCACTGCATGTTCCCTGACCTCCCCATGCTGACTACCCCGCGGTGCTTTTCTCCATCCTACATTGCCACTCACTGCCTATCCTAATTCAGACCCTCCGATTCACACCACTCCGTGATGTTTTTCTCACTCCTACTAGTGAATGTAATGTAACACACACCCATACAATGCGCACCACCCCGTGATGTTTTTCTCACTCCTACTAGTGAATGTAATGTAACACACACCCATACAATGCGCACCACCCCGCGATGTTTTTCAGAAACCTATCCTACATTGGCACTGCATGTTCCCTGTCCTCCCCATGCTGACCACGCCGCGGTGCTTTTCTCCATCCTACATTGCCACTCACTGCCTATCCTAATTCAGACCGTCCGATTCACACCACCCCGTGATGTTTTTCTCACTCCTACTAGTGAATGTAATGTAACACACACCCATACAATGCGCACCACCCCGCGATGTTTTTCAGAAACCTATCCTACATTGCCACTGCATGTTCCCTGACTTCCCCATGCTGACCACCCCGCGGTGCTTTTCTCCATCCTACATTGCCACTCACTGGCTATCCTAATTCAGACCCTCCGATTCACACCACCCCGCGATGTTTTTCTCACTCCAACTAGTGAATGTCATTTAACACACACCCATAATGAGCACCACCACGCGATGTTGTTCAGAAACCTATCCTACATTGCCACTGCATGTTCCCTGACCTCCCCATGCTGACAGTCCTCGGTGCTTTTCTCCATCCTACATTGCCACTCACTGCCTATCCTAATTCAGACCCTCCGATTCACACAACCCCGTGATGTTTTTCTCACTCCTACTATGGAATGTAATGTAACACACACCCATACAATGCGCACCACCCCGTGATGTTTTTCTCACTCGTACTAGTGAATGTTATGTAACACACACCCATACAATGCGCACCGCCCCGTGATGTTTTTCTCACTCCTACTAGTGAATGTAATGTAACAAACACCCATACAATGCGCACCACCCCGCCTTGTTTTTCTCAGTCCTACTAGTGAATGTAATGTAACACACACCCATACAATGCGCACCACCCCGTGATGTTTTTCTCACTCCTACTAGTGAATGTAATGTAACACACACCCATACAATGCGCACCACCCCGCGATGTTTTTCAGAAACCTATCCTACATTGCCACTGCATGTTCCCTGACCTCCCCATGCTGACCACCCCGCGGTGCTTTTCTCCATCCTACATTGCCACTCACTGCCTATCCTAATTCAGACCCTCCGATTCACACCACTCAGTGATGTTTTTCTCACTACTACTAGTGAATGTAATGTAACACACACCCATACAATGCGCATCAACCCGCAATGTTTTTCAGAAACCTATCCTACATTGCCAGTGCATGTTCCCTGACCTCCCCATGCTGACCACCCGGCGGTGCTTTTCTCCATCCTACATTGCCACTCACTGCCTATCCTAATTCAGAGCCTCCGATTCACACCACCCCGTGATGTTTTTCTCACTCCTACTAGTGAATGTAATGTAACACACACCCATACAATGCGCACCACCCTGTGATGTTTTTCTCACTCCTACTAGTGAATGTAATGTAACAGACACCCATAAAATGCGCACCACCCCGTGATATTTTTCTCACTCCTACTAGTGAATGTAATGTAACACACACCCATACAATTCACACCACCCCGCGATGTTTTTCAGAAACCTATCCTACATTGCCACTGCATGTTCCCTGACCTCCCCATGCTGACCACCCCGCGGTGCTTTTCTCCATCCTACATTGCCACTCACTGCCTATCCTAATTCAGACCCTCCGATTCACACCACCCCGTGATGTTTTTCTCACTCCTACTAGTGAATGTAATGTAACAAACACCCATACAATGCGCACCACCCCGCGATATTTTTCAGAAACCTATCCTACATTGCCACTGCATGTTCCCTGACCTCCCCATGCTGACCACCCCGCGGTGCTTTTCTCCATCCTACATTGCCACTCACTGCCTATCCTAATTCAGACCCTCCGATTCACACCACTCCGTGATGTTTTTCTCACTCCTACTAGTGAATGTAATGTAACACACACCCATACAATGCGCACCACCCCGTGATGTTTTTCTCACTCCTACTAGTGAATGTAATGTAACACACACCCATACAATGCGCACCACCCCGCGATGTTTTTCAGAAACCTATCCTACATTGGCACTGCATGTTCCCTGACCTCCCCAAGTTGACCACGCCGCGGTGATTTTCTCCATCCTACATTGCCACTCACTGCCTATCCTAATTCAGACCGTCCGATTCACACCACCCCGTGATGTTTTTCTCACTCCTACTAGTGAATGTAATGTAACACACACCCATACAATGCGCACCACCCCGCGATGTTTTTCAGAAACCTATCCTACATTGCCACTGCATGTTCCCTGACCTCCCCATGCTGACCACCCCGCGGTGCTTTTCTCCATCCTACATTGCCACTCACTGGCTATCCTAATTCAGACCCTCCGATTCACACCACCCCGCGATGTTTTTCTCACTCCTCCTAGTGAATGTCATTTAACACACACCCATAATGAGCACCACCACGCGATGTTGTTCAGAAACCTATCCTACATTGCCACTGCATGTTCCCTGACCTCCCCATGCTGACAGTCCTCGGTGCTTTTCTCCATCCTACATTGCCACTCACTGCCTATCCTAATTCAGACCCTCCGATTCACACCACCCCGTGATGTTTTTCTCACTCCTACTAGGGAATGTAATGTAACACACACCCATACAATGCGCACCACCCCGTGATGTTTTTCTCACTGGTACTAGGGAATGTAATGTAACACCCACCAAAATAATGCGCACCGCCCCGTGATGTTTTTCTCACTCCTACTAGTGAATGTAATGTAACACACACCCATACAATGCGCACCACCTCGTGATGTTTTTCTCACTCCTACTAGTGAATGTAATGTAACATACACCCATACATTGAGCACGACCCCGTGATGTTTTTCTCACTCCTACTAGTGAATGTCATTTAAAACACACCCGTAATGCGCACCACCACGCGATGTTTTTCAGAAACCTATCCTACCTTGCCACTGCATGTTCCCTGACCTCCCCATGCTGACCAGTCCGCGGTGCTTTTCTCCATCCTACATTGCTACTCACTGCCTGTCCTAATTCAGACCCTCCGATTCACACCACCCCGTGATGGTTTTCTCACTCCTACTAATGAATGTAATGTAACACACACCCATACAATGCGCACCACCCCGTGATGTTTTTCTCACTCATACTAGTGAATGTTATGTAACACACACCCATACATTGCGCACCGCCCCGTGATGTTTTTCTCACTCCTACTAGTGAATGTAATGTAACAAACACCCATACAATGCGCACCACCCCGCGATGTTTTTCTCAGTCCTACTAGTGAATGTAATGTAACACACACCCATACAATGCGCACCACCCCGTGATGTTTTTCTCACTCCTACTAGTGAATGTAATGTAACACACACCCATACAATGCGCACCACCCCGCGATGTTTTTCAGAAACCTATCCTACATTGCCACTGCATGTTCCCTGACTTCCCCATGCTGACCACCCCGCGGTGCTTTTCTCCATCCTACATTGCCACTCACTGCCTATCCTAATTCAGACCCTCCGATTCACACCACTCAGTGATGTTTTTCTCACTACTACTAGTGAATGTAATGTAACACACACCCATACAATGCGCATCAACCCGCAATGTTTTTCAGAAACCTATCCTACATTGCCAGTGCATGTTCCCTGACCTCCCCATGCTGACCACCCGGCGGTGCTTTTCTCCATCCTACATTGCCACTCACTGCCTATCCTAATTCAGACCCTCCGATTCACACCACCCCGTGATGTTTTTCTCACTCCTACTAGTGAATGTAATGTAACACACACCCATACAATGCGCAACACCCTGTGATGTTTTTCTCACTCCTACTAGTGAATGTAATGTAACAGACACCCATAAAATGCGCACCACCCCGTGATATTTTTCTCACTCCTACTAGTGAATGTAATGTAACACACACCCATACAATGCACACCACCCCGCGATGTTTTTCAGAAACCTATCCTACATTGCCACTGCATGTTCCCTGACCTCCCAATGCTGACCACCCCGTGGTGCTTTTCTCCATCCTACATTGCCACTCACTGCCTATCCTAATTCAGACCCTCCGATTCACACCACCCCGTGATGTTTTTCTCACTCCTACTAGTGAATGTAATGTAACAAACACCCATACAATGCGCACCACCCCGCGATATTTTTCAGAAACCTATCCTACATTGGCACTGCATGTTCCATGACCTCCCCATGCTGACCACCCCGCGGTGCTTTTCTCCATCCTACATTGCCACTCACTGCCTATCCTAATTCAGACCCTCCGATTCACACCACTCCGTGATGTTTTTCTCACTCCTACTAGTGAATGTAATGTAACACACACCCATACAATGCGCACCACCCCGTGATGTTTTTCTCACTCCTACTAGTGAATGTAATGTAACACACACCCATACAATGCGCACCACCTCGTGATGTTTTTCTCACTCCTACTAGTGAATGTAATGTAACATACACCCATACATTGAGCACGACCCCGTGATGTTTTTCTCACTCCTACTAGTGAATGTCATTTAAAACACACCCATAATGCGCACCACCACGCGATGTTTTTCAGAAACCTATCCTACCTTGCCACTGCATGTTCCCTGACCTCCCCATGCTGACCAGTCCGCGGTGCTTTTCTCCATCCTACATTGCTACTCACTGCCTATCCAAATTCAGACCCTCCGATTCACACCACCCCGTGATGGTTTTCTCACTCCTACTAATGAATGTAATGTAACACACACCCATACAATGCGCACCACCCCGTGATGTTTTTCTCACTCGTACTAGTGAATGATATGTAACACACACCCATACAATGCGCACTGCCCCGTGATGTTTTTCTCACTCCTACTAGTGAATGTAATGTAACAAACACCCATACAATGCGCACCACCCCGCGATGTTTTTCTCAGTCCTACTAGTGAATGTAATGTAACACACACCCATACAATGCGCACCACCCCGTGATGTTTTTCTCACTCCTACTAGTGAATGTAATGTAACACACACCCATACAATGCGCACCACCCCGCGATGTTTTTCAGAAACCTATCCTACATTGCCACTGCATGTTCCCTGACCTCCCCATGCTGACCACCCCGCGGTGCTTTTCTCCATCCTACATTGCCACTCACTGCCTATCCTAATTCAGACCCTCCGATTCACACCACTCAGTGATGTTTTTCTCACTACTACTAGTGAATGTAATGTAACACACACCCATACAATGCGCATCAACCCGCAATGTTTTTCAGAAACCTATCCTACATTGCCAGTGCATGTTCCCTGACCTCCCCATGCTGACCACCCGGCGGTGCTTTTCTCCATCCTACATTGCCACTCACTGCCTATCCTAATTCAGACCCTCCGATTCACACCACCCCGTGATGTTTTTCTCACTCCTACTAGTGAATGTAATGTAACACACACCCATACAATGCGCACCACCCTGTGATGTTTTTCTCACTCCTACTAGTGAATGTAATGTAACAGACACCCATACAATGCGCACCACCCCGTGATATTTTTCTCACTCCTACTAGTGAATGTAATGTAACACACACCCATACAATGCACACCACCCCGCGATGTTTTTCAGAAACCTATCCTACATTGCCACTGCATGTTCCCTGTCCTCCCCATGCTGACCACCCCGCGGTGCTTTTCTCCATCCTACATTGCCACTCACTGCCTATCCTAATTCAGACCCTCCGATTCACACCACCCCGTGATGTTTTTCTCACTCCTACTAGTGAATGTAATGTAACAAACACCCATACAATGCGCACCACCCCGCGATATTTTTCAGAAACCTATCCTACATTGCCACTGCATGTTCCCTGACCTCCCCATGCTGACCACCCCGCGGTGCTTTTCTCCATCCTACATTGCCACTCACTGCCTATCCTAATTCAGACCCTCCGATTCACACCACTCCGTGATGTTTTTCTCACTCCTACTAGTGAATGTAATGTAACACACACCCATACAATGCGCACCACCCCGTGATGTTTTTCTCACTCCTACTAGTGAATGTAATGTAACACACACCCATACAATGCGCACCACCCCGCGATGTTTTTCAGAAACCTATCCTACATTGGCACTGCATGTTCCCTGACCTCCCCATGCTGACCACGCCGCGGTGCTTTTCTCCATCCTACATTGCCACTCACTGCCTATCCTAATTCAGACCCTCCGATTCACACCACCCCGTGATGTTTTTCTCACTCCTACTAGTGAATGTAATGTAACACACACCCATACAATGCGCACCACCCCGCGATGTTTTTCAGAAACCTATCCTACATTGCCACTGCATGTTCCCTGACCTCCCCATGCTGACCACCCCGCGGTGCTTTTCTCCATCCTACATTGCCACTCACTGGCTATCCTAATTCAGACCCTCCGATTCACACCACCCCGCGATGTTTTTCTCACTCCTACTAGTGAATGTCATTTAACACACACCCATAATGAGCACCACCACGCGATGTTGTTCAGAAACCTATCCTACATTGCCACTGCATGTTCCCTGACCTCCCCATGCTGACAGTCCTCGGTGCTTTTCTCCATCCTACATTGCCACTCACTGCCTATCCTAATTCAGACCCTCCGATTCACACCACCCCGTGATGTTTTTCTCACTCCTACTATGGAATGTAATGTAACACACACCCATACAATGCGCACCACCCCGTGATGTTTTTCTCACTCGTACTAGGGAATGTAATGTAACAGCCACCAAAACAATGCGCACCGCCCCGTGATGTTTTTCTCACTCCTACTAGTGAATGTAATGTAACACACACCCATACAATGCGCACCACCCCGTGATGTTTTTCTCACTCCTACTAGTGAATGAAATGTAACACACACCCATACAATGCGCACCACCCCGCGATGTTTTTCAGAAACCTATCCTACATTGCCACTGCATATTCCCTGAGCTCCCCATGCTGACCACCCCGCGGTGCTTTTCTCCATCCTACATTGCCACTCACTGCCTATCCTAATTCAGACCCTCCGATTCACACCACGCCGTGATGTTTTTCTCACTCCTACTAGTGAATGTAATGTAACACACACCCATACAATGCGCACCACCTCGTGATGTTTTTCTCACTCCTACTAGTGAATGTAATGTAACATACACCCATACATTGAGCACGACCCCGTGATGTTTTTCTCACTCCTACTAGTGAATGTCATTTAAAACACACCCATAATGCGCACCACCACGCGATGTTTTTCAGAAACCTATCCTACCTTGCCACTGCATGTTCCCTGACCTCCCCATGCTGACCAGTCCGCGGTGCTTTTCTCCATCCTACATTGCTACTCACTGCCTATCCTAATTCAGACCCTCCGATTCACACCGCCCCGTGATGGTTTTCTCACTCCTACTAATGAATGTAATGTAACACACACCCATACAATGCGCACCACCCCGTGATGTTTTTCTCACTCGTACTAGTGAATGATATGTAACACACACCCATACAATGCGCACTGCCCCGTGATGTTTTTCTCACTCCTACTAGTGAATGTAATGTAACAAACACCCATACAATGCGCACCACCCCGCGATGTTTTTCTCAGTCCTACTAGTGAATGTAATGTAACACACACCCATACAATGCGCACCACCCCGTGATGTTTTTCTCACTCCTACTAGTGAATGTAATGTAACAAACACCCATACAATGCGCACCACCCCGCGATGTTTTTCAGAAACCTATCCTACATTGCCACTGCATGTTCCCTGACCTCCCCATGCTGACCACCCCGCGGTGCTTTTCTCCATCCTACATTGCCACTCACTGCCTATCCTAATTCAGACCCTCCGATTCACACCACTCAGTGATGTTTTTCTCACTACTACTAGTGAATGTAATGTAACACACACCCATACAATGCGCATCAACCCGCAATGTTTTTCAGAAACCTATCCTACATTGCCAGTGCATGTTCCCTGACCTCCCCATGCTGACCACCCGGCGGTGCTTTTCTCCATCCTACATTGCCACTCACTGCCTATCCTAATTCAGACCCTCCGATTCACATCACCCCGTGATGTTTTTCTCACTCCTACTAGTGAATGTAATGTAACACACACCCATACAATGCGCACCACCCTGTGATGTTTTTCTCACTCCTACTAGTGAATGTAATGTAACAGACACCCATACAATGCGCACCACCCCGTGATATTTTTCTCACTCCTACTAGTGAATGTAATGTAACACACACCCATACAATGCACACCACCCCGCGATGTTTTTCAGAAACCTATCCTACATTGCCACTGCATGTTCCCTGACCTCCCCATGCTGACCACCCCGCGGTGCTTTTCTCCATCCTACATTGCCACTCACTGCCTATCCTAATTCAGACCCTCCGATTCACACCACCCCGTGATGTTTTTCTCACTCCTACTAGTGAATGTAATGTAACAAACACCCATACAATGCGCACCACCCCGCGATATTTTTCAGAAACCTATCCTACATTGCCACTGCATGTTCCCTGACCTCCCCATGCTGACCACCCCGCGGTGCTTTTCTCCATCCTACATTGCCACTCACTGCCTATCCTAATTCAGACCCTCCGATTCACACCACTCCGTGATGTTTTTCTCACTCCTACTAGTGAATGTAATGTAACACACACCCATACAATGCGCACCACCCCGTGATGTTTTTCTCACTCCTACTAGTGAATGTAATGTAACACACACCCATACAATGCGCACCACCCCGCGATGTTTTTCAGAAACCTATCCTACATTGGCACTGCATGTTCCCTGACCTCCCCATGCTGACCACGCCGCGGTGCTTTTCTCCATCCTACATTGCCACTCACTGCCTATCCTAATTCAGACCCTCCGATTCACACCACCCCGTGATGTTTTTCTCACTCCTACTAGTGAATGTAATGTAACACACACCCATACAATGCGCACCACCCCGCGATGTTTTTCAGAAACCTATCCTACATTGCCACTGCATGTTCCCTGACCTCCCCATGCTGACCACCCCGCGGTGCTTTTCTCCATCCTACATTGCCACTCACTGGCTATCCTAATTCAGACCCTCCGATTCACACCACCCCGCGATGTTTTTCTCACTCCTACTAGTGAATGTCATTTAACACACACCCATAATGAGCACCACCACGCGATGTTGTTCAGAAACCTATCCTACATTGCCACTGCATGTTCCCTGACCTCCCCATGCTGACAGTCCTCGGTGCTTTTCTCCATCCTACATTGCCACTCACTGCCTATCCTAATTCAGACCCTCCGATTCACACCACCCCGTGATGTTTTTCTCACTCCTACTATGGAATGTAATGTAACACACACCCATACAATGCGCACCACCCCGTGATGTTTTTCTCACTCGTACTTGGGAATGTAATGTAACAGCCACCAAAACAATGCGCACCGCCCCGTGATGTTTTTCTCACTCCTACTAGTGAATGTAATGTAACACACACCCATACAATGCGCACCACCCCGTGATGTTTTTCTCACTCCTACTAGTGAATGAAATGTAACACACACCCATACAATGCGCACCACCCCGCGATGTTTTTCAGAAACCTATCCTACATTGCCACTGCATATTCCCTGAGCTCCCCATGCTGACCACCCCGCGGTGCTTTTCTCCATCCTACATTGCCACTCACTGCCTATCCTAATTCAGACCCTCCGATTCACACCACGCCGTGATGTTTTTCTCACTCCTACTAGTGAATGTAATGTAACACACACCCATACAATGCGCACCACCTCGTGATGTTTTTCTCACTCCTACTAGTGAATGTAATGTAACATACACCCATACATTGAGCACGACCCCGTGATGTTTTTCTCACTCCTACTAGTGAATGTCATTTAAAACACACCCATAATGCGCACCACCACGCGATGTTTTTCAGAAACCTATCCTACCTTGCCACTGCATGTTCCCTGACCTCCCCATGCTGACCAGTCCGCGGTGCTTTTCTCCATCCTACATTGCTACTCACTGCCTATCCTAATTCAGACCCTCCGATTCACACCACCCCGTGATGGTTTTCTCACTCCTACTAATGAATGTAATGTAACACACACCCATACAATGCGCACCACCCTGTGATGTTTTTCTCACTCGTACTAGTGAATGATATGTAACACACACCCATACAATGCGCACTGCCCCGTGATGTTTTTCTCACTCCTACTAGTGAATGTAATGTAACAAACACCCATACAATGCGCACCACCCCGCGATGTTTTTCTCAGTCCTACTAGTGAATGTAATGTAACACACACCCATACAATGCGCACCACCCCGTGATGTTTTTCTCACTCCTACTAGTGAATGTAATGTAACACACACCCATACAATGCGCACCACCCCGCGATGTTTTTCAGAAACCTATCCTACATTGCCACTGCATGTTCCCTGACCTCCCCATGCTGACCACCCCGCGGTGCTTTTCTCCATCCTACATTGCCACTCACTGCCTATCCTAATTCAGACCCTCCGATTCACACCACTCAGTGATGTTTTTCTCACTACTACTAGTGAATGTAATGTAACACACACCCATACAATGCGCATCAACCCGCAATGTTTTTCAGAAACCTATCCTACATTGCCAGTGCATGTTCCCTGACCTCCCCATGCTGACCACCCGGCGGTGCTTTTCTCCATCCTACATTGCCACTCACTGCCTATCCTAATTCAGACCCTCCGATTCACACCACCCCGTGATGTTTTTCTCACTCCTACTAGTGAATGTAATGTAACACACACCCATACAATGCGCACCACCCTGTGATGTTTTTCTCACTCCTACTAGTGAATGTAATGTAACAGACACCCATACAATGCGCACCACCCCGTGATATTTTTCTCACTCCTACTAGTGAATGTAATGTAACACACACCCATACAATGCACACCACCCCGCGATGTTTTTCAGAAACCTATCCTACATTGCCACTGCATGTTCCCTGACCTCCCCATGCTGACCACCCCGCGGTGCTTTTCTCCATCCTACATTGCCACTCACTGCCTATCCTAATTCAGACCCTCCTATTCACACCACCCCGTGATGTTTTTCTCACTCCTACTAGTGAATGTAATGTAACAAACACCCATACAATGCGCACCACCCCGCGATATTTTTCAGAAACCTATCCTACATTGCCACTGCATGTTCCCTGACCTCCCCATGCTGACCACCCCGCGGTGCTTTTCTCCATCCTACATTGCCACTCACTGCCTATCCTAATTCAGACCCTCCGATTCACACCACTCCGTGATGTTTTTCTCACTCCTACTAGTGAATGTAATGTAACACACACCCATACAATGCGCACCACCCCGTGATGTTTTTCTCACTCCTACTAGTGAATGTAATGTAACACACACCCATACAATGCGCACCACCCCGCGATGTTTTTCAGAAACCTATCCTACATTGGCACTGCATGTTCCCTGACCTCCCCATGCTGACCACGCCGCGGTGCTTTTCTCCATCCTACATTGCCACTCACTGCCTATCCTAATTCAGACCCTCCGATTCACACCACCCCGTGATGTTTTTCTCACTCCTACTAGTGAATGTAATGTAACACACACCCATACAATGCGCACCACCCCGCGATGTTTTTCAGAAACCTATCCTACATTGCCACTGCATGTTCCCTGACCTCCCCATGCTGACCACCCCGCGGTGCTTTTCTCCATCCTACATTGCCACTCACTGGCTATCCTAATTCAGACCCTCCGATTCACACCACCCCGCGATGTTTTTCTCACTCCTACTAGTGAATGTCATTTAACACACACCCATAATGAGCACCACCACGCGATGTTGTTCAGAAACCTATCCTACATTGCCACTGCATGTTCCCTGACCTCCCCATGCTGACAGTCCTCGGTCCTTTTCTCCATCCTACATTGCCACTCACTGCTTATCCTAATTCAGACCCTCCGATTCACACCACCCCGTGATGTTTTTCTCACTCCTACTATGGAATGTAATGTAACACACACCCATACAATGCGCACCACCCCGTGATGTTTTTCTCACTCGTACTAGGGAATGTAATGTAACAGCCACCAAAACAATGCGCACCGCCCCGTGATGTTTTTCTCACTCCTACTAGTGAATGTAATGTAACACACACCCATACAATGCGCACCACCCCGTGATGTTTTTCTCACTCCTACTAGTGAATGAAATGTAACACACACCCATACAATGCGCACCACCCCGCGATGTTTTTCAGAAACCTATCCTACATTGCCACTGCATGTTCCCTGAGCTCCCCATGCTGACCACCCCGCGGTGCTTTTCTCCATCCTACATTGCCACTCACTGCCTATCCTAATTCAGACCCTCCGATTCACACCACGCCTTGATGTTTTTCTCACTCCTACTAGTGAATGTAATGTAACACACACCCATACAATGCGCACCACCTCGTGATGTTTTTCTCACTCCTACTAGTGAATGTAATGTAACATACACCCATACATTGAGCACGACCCCGTGATGTTTTTCTCACTCCTACTAGTGAATGTCATTTAAAACACACCCATAATGCGCACCACCCCGCGATGTTTTTCTCAGTCCTACTAGTGAATGTAATGTAACACACACCCATACAAAGCGCACCACCCCGTGATGTTTTTCTCACTCCTACTAGTGAATGTAATGTAACACACACCCATACAATGCGCACCACCCCGCGATGTTTTTCAGAAACCTATCCTACATTGCCACTGCATGTTCCCTGACCTCCCCATGCTGACCACCCCGCGGTGCTTTTCTCCATCCTACATTGCCACTCACTGCCTATCCTAATTCAGACCCTCCGATTCACACCACTCAGTGATGTTTTTCTCACTACTACTAGTGAATGTAATGTAACACACACCCATACAATGCGCATCAACCCGCAATGTTTTTCAGAAACCTATCCTACATTGCCAGTGCATGTTCCCTGACCTCCCCATGCTGACCACCCGGCGGTGCTTTTCTCCATCCTACATTGCCACTCACTGCCTATCCTAATTCAGAGCCTCCGATTCACACCACCCCGTGATGTTTTTCTCACTCCTACTAGTGAATGTAATGTAACACACACCCATACAATGCGCACCACCCTGTGATGTTTTTCTCACTCCTACTAGTGAATGTAATGTAACAGACACCCATAAAATGCGCACCACCCCGTGATATTTTTCTCACTCCTACTAGTGAATGTAATGTAACACACACCCATACAATTCACACCACCCCGCGATGTTTTTCAGAAACCTATCCTACATTGCCACTGCATGTTCCCTGACCTCCCCATACTGACCACCCCGCGGTGCTTTTCTCCATCCTACATTGCCACTCACTGCCTATCCTAATTCAGACCCTCCGATTCACACCACCCCGTGATGTTTTTCTCACTCCTACTAGTGAATGTAATGTAACAAACACCCATACAATGCGCACCACCCCGCGATATTTTTCAGAAACCTATCCTACATTGCCACTGCATGTTCCCTGACCTCCCCATGCTGACCACCCCGCGGTGCTTTTCTCCATCCTACATTGCCACTCACTGCCTATCCTAATTCAGACCCTCCGATTCACACCACTCCGTGATGTTTTTCTCACTCCTACTAGTGAATGTAATGTAACACACACCCATACAATGCGCACCACCCCGTGATGTTTTTCTCACTCCTACTAGTGAATGTAATGTAACACACACCCATACAATGCGCACCACCCCGCGATGTTTTTCAGAAACCTATCCTACATTGGCACTGCATGTTCCCTGACCTCCCCATGTTGACCACGCCGCGGTGCTTTTCTCCATCCTACATTGCCACTCACTGCCTATCCTAATTCAGACCGTCCGATTCACACCACCCCGTGATGTTTTTCTCACTCCGACTAGTGAATGTAATGTAAGACACACCCATACAATGCGCACCACCCCGCGATGTTTTTCAGAAACCTATCCTACATTGCCACTGCATGTTCCCTGACCTCCCCATGCTGACCACCCCGCGGTGCTTTTCTCCATCCTACATTGCCACTCACTGGCTATCCTAATTCAGACCCTCCGATTCACACCACCCCGCGATGTTTTTCTCACTCCTACTAGTGAATGTCATTTAACACACACCCATAATGAGCACCACCACGCGATGTTGTTCAGAAACCTATCATACATTGCCACTGCATGTTCCCTGACCTCCACATGCTGACAGTCCTCGGTGCTTTTCTCCATCCTACATTGCCACTCACTGCCTATCCTAATTCAGACCCTCCGATTCACACCACCCCGTGATGTTTTTCTCACTCCTACTAGGGAATGTAATGTAACACACACCCATACAATGCGCACCACCCCGTGATGTTTTTCTCACTCGTACTAGGGAATGTAATGTAACACCCACCAAAACAATGCGCACCGCCCCGTGATGTTTTTCTCACTCCTACTAGTGAATGTAATGTAACACACACCCATACAGTGCGCACCACCTCGTGATGTTTTTCTCACTCCTACTAGTGAATGTAATGTAACATACACCCATACATTGAGCACGACCCCGTGATGTTTTTCTCACTCCTACTAGTGAATGTCATTTAAAACACACCCGTAATGCGCACCACCACGCGATGTTTTTCAGAAACCTATCCTACATTGCCACTGCATGTTCCCTGACCTCCCCATGCTGACCAGTCCGCGGTGCTTTTCTCCATCCTACATTGCTACTCACTGCCTATCCTAATTCAGACCCTCCGATTCACACCACCCCGTGATGGTTTTCTCACTCCTACTAATGAATGTAATGTAACACACACCCATACAATGCGCACCACCCCGTGATGTTTTTCTCACTCGTACTAGTGAATGTTATGTAACACACACCCATACAATGCGCACCGCCCCGTGATGTTTTTCTCACTCCTACTAGTGAATGTAATGTAACAAACACCCATACAATGCGCACCACCCCGCGATGTTTTTCTCAGTCCTACTAGTGAATGTAATGTAACACACACCCATACAATGCGCACCACCCCGTGATGTTTTTCTCACTCCTACTAGTGAATGTAATGTAACACACACCCATACAATGCGCACCACCCCGCGATGTTTTTCAGAAACCTATCCTACATTGCCACTGCATGTTCCCTGACCTCCCCATGCTGACCACCCCGCGGTGCTTTTCTCCATCCTACATTGCCACTCACTGCCTATCCTAATTCAGACCCTCCGATTCACACCACTCAGTGATGTTTTTCTCACTACTACTAGTGAATGTAATGTAACACACACCCATACAATGCGCATCAACCCGCAATGTTTTTCAGAAACCTATCCTACATTGCCAGTGCATGTTCCCTGACCTCCCCATGCTGACCACCCGGCGGTGCTTTTCTCCATCCTACATTGCCACTCACTGCCTATCCTAATTCAGACCCTCCGATTCACACCACCCCGTGATGTTTTTCTCACTCCTACTAGTGAATGTAATGTAACACACACCCATACAATGCGCACCACCCTGTGATGTTTTTCTCACTCCTACTAGTGAATGTAATGTAACAGACACCCATAAAATGCGCACCACCCCGTGATATTTTTCTCACTCCTACTAGTGAATGTAATGTAACACACACCCATACAATGCACACCACCCCGCGATGTTTTTCAGAAACCTATCCTACATTGCCACTGCATGTTCCCTGACCTCCCAATGCTGACCACCCCGCGCTGCTTTTCTCCATCCTACATTGCCACTCACTGCCTATCCTAATTCAGACCCTCCGATTCACACCACCCCGTGATGTTTTTCTCACTCCTACTAGTGAATGTAATGTAACAAACACCCATACAATGCGCACCACCCCGCGATATTTTTCAGAAACCTATCCTACATTGCCACTGCATGTTCCCTGACCTCCCCATGCTGACCACCCCGCGGTGCTTTTCTCCATCCTACATTGCCACTCACTGCCTATCCTAATTCAGACCCTCCGATTCACAGCACTCCGTGATGTTTTTCTCACTCCTAATAGTGAATGTAATGTAACACACACCCATACAATGCGCACCACCCCGTGATGTTTTTCTCACTCCTACTAGTGAATGTAATGTAACACACACCCATACAATGCGCACCACCCCGCGATGTTTTTCAGAAACCTATCCTACATTGCCACTGCATGTTCCCTGAGCTCCCCATGCTGACCACCCGCTGTGCTTTTCTCCATCCTACATTGCCACTCACTGCCTATCCTAATTCAGACCCTCCGATTCACACCACGCCGTGATGTTTTTCTCACTCCTACTAGTGAATGTAATGTAACACACACCCATACAATGCGCACCACCTCGTGATGTTTTTCTCACTCCTACTAGTGAATGTAATGTAACATACACCCATACATTGAGCACGACCCCGTGATGTTTTTCTCACTCCTACTAGTGAATGTCATTTAAAACACACCCATAATGCGCACCACCACGCGATGTTTTTCAGAAACCTATCCTACCTTGCCACTGCATGTTCCCTGACCTCCCCATGCTGACCAGTCCGCGGTGCTTTTCTCCATCCTACATTGCTACTCACTGCCTATCCTAATTCAGACCCTCCGATTCACACCACCCCGTGATGGTTTTCTCACTCCTACTAATGAATGTAATGTAACACACACCCATACAATGCGCACCACCCCGTGATGTTTTTCTCACTCGTACTAGTGAATGTTATGTAACACACACCCGTACAATGCGCACTGCCCCGTGATGTTTTTCTCACTCCTACTAGTGAATGTAATGTAACAAACACCCATACAATGCGCACCACCCCGCGATGTTTTTCTCAGTCCTACTAGTGAATGTAATGTAACACACACCCATACAATGCGCACCACCCCGTGATGTTTTTCTCACTCCTACTAGTGAATGTAATGTAACACACACCCATACAATGCGCACCACCCCGCGATGTTTTTCAGAAACCTATCCTACATTGCCACTGCATGTTCCCTGACCTCCCCATGCTGACCACCCCGCGGTGCTTTTCTCCATCCTACATTGCTACTCACTGCCTATCCTAATTCAGACCCTCCGATTCACACCACCCCGTGATGGTTTTCTCACTCCTACTAATGAATGTAATGTAACACACACCCATACAATGCGCACCACCCCGTGATGTTTTTCTCACTCGTACTAGTGAATGTTATGTAACACACACCCATACAATGCGCACCGCCCCGTGATGTTTTTCTCACTCCTACTAGTGAATGTAATGTAACAAACACCCATACAATGCGCACCACCCCGCGATGTTTTTCTCAGCCCTACTAGTGAATGTAATGTAACACACACCCATACAATGCGCACCACCCCGTGATGTTTTTCTCACTCCTACTAGTGAATGTAATGTAACACACACCCATACAATGCGCACCACCCCGCGATGTTTTTCAGAAACCTATCCTACATTGCCACTGCATGTTCCCTGACCTCCCCATGCTGACCACCCCGCGGTGCTTTTCTCCATCCTACATTGCCACTCACTGCCTATCCTAATTCAGACCCTCCGATTCACACCACTCAGTGATGTTTTTCTCACTACTACTAGTGAATGTAATGTAACACACACCCATACAATGCGCATCAACCCGCAATGTTTTTCAGAAACCTATCCTACATTGCCAGTGCATGTTCCCTGACCTCCCCATGCTGACCACCCGGCGGTGCTTTTCTCCATCCTACATTGCCACTCACTGCCTAACCTAATTCAGACCCTCTGATTCACACCACCCCGTGATGTTTTTCTCACTCCTACTAGTGAATGTAATGTAACACACACCCATACAATGCGCACCACCCTGTGATGTTTTTCTCACTCCTACTAGTGAATGTAATGTAACAGACACCCATAAAATGCGCAAGACCCCGTGATATTTTTCTCACTCCTACTAGTGAATGTAATGTAACACACACCCATACAATGCACACCACCCCGCGATGTTTTTCAGAAACCTATCCTACATTGCCACTGCATGTTCCCTGACCTCCCAATGCTGACCACCCCGCGGTGCTTTTCTCCATCCTACATTGCCACTCACTGCCTATCCTAATTCAGACCCTCCGATTCACACCACCCCGTGATGTTTTTCTCACTCCTACTAGTGAATGTAATGTAACAAACACCCATACAATGCGCACCACCCCGCGATATTTTTCAGAAACCTATCCTACATTGCCACTGCATGTTCCCTGACCTCCCCATGCTGACCACCCCGCGGTGCTTTTCTCCATCCTACATTGCCACTCACTGCCTATCCTAATTCAGACCCTCCGATTCACACCACTCCGTGATGTTTTTCTCACTCCTACTAGTGAATGTAATGTAACACACACCCATACAATGCGCACCACCCCGTGATGTTTTTCTCACTCCTACTAGTGAATGTAATGTAACACACACCCATACAATGCGCACCACCCCGCGATGTTTTTCAGAAACCTATCCTACATTGCCACTGCATGTTCCCTGAGCTCCCCATGCTGACCACCCCGCTGTGCTTTTCTCCATCCTACATTGCCACTCACTGCCTATCCTAATTCAGACCCTCCGATTCACACCACGCCGTGATGTTTTTCTCACTCCTACTAGTGAATGTAATGTAACACACACCCATACAATGCGCACCACCTCGTGATGTTTTTCTCACTCCTACTAGTGAATGTAATGTAACATACACCCATACATTGAGCACGACCCCGTGATGTTTTTCTCACTCCTACTAGTGAATGTCATTTAAAACACACCCATAATGCGCACCACCACGCGATGTTTTTCAGAAACCTATCCTACCTTGCCACTGCATGTTCCCTGACCTCCCCATGCTGACCAGTCCGCGGTGCTTTTCTCCATCCTACATTGCTACTCACTGCCTATCCTAATTCAGACCCTCCGATTCACACCACCCCGTGATGGTTTTCTCACTCCTACTAATGAATGTAATGTAACACACACCCATACAATGCGCACCACCCCGTGATGTTTTTCTCACTCGTACTAGTGAATGTTATGTAACACACACCCATACAATGCGCACTGCCCCATGATGTTTTTCTCACTCCTACTAGTGAATGTAATGTAACAAACACCCATACAATGCGCACCACCCCGCGATGTTTTTCTCAGTCCTACTAGTGAATGTAATGTAACACACACCCATACAATGCGCACCACCCCGTGATGTTTTTCTCACTCCTACTAGTGAATGTAATGTAACACACACCCATACAATGCGCACCACCCCGCGATGTTTTTCAGAAACCTATCCTACATTGCCACTGCATGTTCCCTGACCTCCCCATGCTGACCACCCCGCGGTGCTTTTCTCCATCCTACATTGCCACTCACTGCCTATCCTAATTCAGACCCTCCGATTCACACCACTCAGTGATGTTTTTCTCACTACTACTAGTGAATGTAATGTAACACACACCCATACAATGCGCATCAACCCGCAATGTTTTTCAGAAACCTATCCTACATTGCCAGTGCATGTTCCCTGACCTCCCCATGCTGACCACCCGGCGGTGCTTTTCTCCATCCTACATTGCCACTCACTGCCTATCCTAATTCAGACCCTCCGATTCACACCACCCCGTGATGTTTTTCTCACTCCTACTAGTGAATGTAATGTAACACACACCCATACAATGCGCACCACCCTGTGATGTTTTTCTCACTCCTACTAGTGAATGTAATGTAACAGACACCCATACAATGCGCACCACCCCGTGATATTTTTCTCACTCCTACTAGTGAATGTAATGTAACACACACCCATACAATGCACACCACCCCGCGATGTTTTTCAGAAACCTATCCTACATTGCCACTGCATGTTCCCTGACCTCCCCATGCTGACCACCCCGCGGTGCTTTTCTCCATCCTACATTGCCACTCACTGCCTATCCTAATTCAGACCCTCCGATTCACACCACCCCGTGATGTTTTTCTCACTCCTACTAGTGAATGTAATGTAACAAACACCCATACAATGCGCACCACCCCGCGATATTTTTCAGAAACCTATCCTACATTGCCACTGCATGTTCCCTGACCTCCCCATGCTGACCACCCCGCGGTGCTTTTCTCCATCCTACATGGCCACTCACTGCCTATCCTAATTCAGACCCTCCGATTCACACCACTCCGTGATGTTTTTCTCACTCCTACTAGTGAATGTAATGTAACACACACCCATACAATGCGCACCACCCCGCGATGTTTTTCAGAAACCTATCCTACATTGGCACTGCATGTTCCCTGACCTCCCCATGCTGACCACGCCGCGGTGCTTTTCTCCATCCTACATTGCCACTCACTGCCTATCCTAATTCAGACCCTCCGATTCACACCACCCCGTGATGTTTTTCTCACTCCTACTAGTGAATGTAATGTAACACACACCCATACAATGCGCACCACCCCGCGATGTTTTTCAGAAACCTATCCTACATTGCCACTGCATGTTCCCTGACCTCCCCATGCTGACCACCCCGCGGTGCTTTTCTCCATCCTACATTGCCACTCACTGGCTATCCTAATTCAGACCCTCCGATTCACACCACCCCGCGATGTTTTTCTCACTCCTACTAGTGAATGTCATTTAACACACACCCAAAATGAGCACCACCACGCGATGTTGTTCAGAAACCTATCCTACATTGCCACTGCATGTTCCCTGACCTCCCCATGCTGACAGTCCTCGGTGCTTTTCTCCATCCTACATTGCCACTCACTGCCTATCCTAATTCAGACCCTCCGATTCACACCACCCCGTGATGTTTTTCTCACTCCTACTAGTGAATGTAATGTAACAAACACCCATACAATGCGCACCACCGCGCGATATTTTTCAGAAACCTATCCTACATTGCCACTGCATGTTCCCTGACCTCCCCATGCTGACCACCCCGCGGTGCTTTTCTCCATCCTACATTGCCACTCACTGCCTATCCTAATTCAGACCCTCCGATTCACACCACTCCGTGATGTTTTTCTCACTCCTACTAGTGAATGTAATGTAACACACACCCATACAATGCGCACCACCCCGTGATGTTTTTCTCACTCCTACTAGTGAATGTAATGTAACACACACCCATACAATGCGCACCACCCCGCGATGTTTTTCACAAACCTATCCTACATTGGCACTGCATGTTCCCTGACCTCCCCATGTTGACCACGCCGCGGTGCTTTTCTCCATCCTACATTGCCACTCACTGCCTATCCTTATTCAGACCCTCCGATTCACACCACCCCGTCATGTTTTTCTCACTCCTACTAGTGAATGTAATGTAACACACACCCATACAATGCGCACCACCCCGCGATGTTTTTCAGAAACCTATCCTACATTGCCACTGCATGTTCCCTGACCTCCCCATGCTGACCACCCCGCGGTGCTTTTCTCCATCCTACATTGCCACTCACTGGCTATCCTAATTCAGACCCTCCGATTCACACCACCCCGCGATGTTTTTCTCACTCCTACTAGTGAATGTCATTTAACACACACCCATAATGAGCACCACCACGCGATGTTGTTCAGAAACCTATCCTACATTGCCACTGCATGTTCCCTGACCTCCCCATGCTGACAGTCCTCGGTGCTTTTCTCCATCCTACATTGCCACTCACTGCCTATCCTAATTCAGACCCTCCGATTCACACCACCCCGTGATGTTTTTCTCACTCCTACTAGGGAATGTAATGTAACACACACCCATACAATGCGCACCACCCCGTGATGTTTTTCTCACTCGTACTAGGGAATGTAATGTAACACCCACCAAAACAATGCGCACCGCCCCGTGATGTTTTTCTCACTCCTACTAGTGAATGTAATGTAACACACACCCATACAATGCGCACCACCCCGTGATGTTTTTCTCACTCCTACTAGTGAATGAAATGTAACACACACCCATACAATGCGCACCACCCCGCGATGTTTTTCAGAAACCTATCCTACATTGCCACTGCATGTTCCCTGAGCTCCCCATGCTGACCAACCCGCGGTGCTTTTCTCCATCCTACATTGCCACTCACTGCCTATCCTAATTCAGACCCTCCGATTCACACCACGCCGTGATGTCTTTCTCACTCCTACTAGTGAATGTAATGTAACATACACCCATACATTGAGCACGACCCCGTGATGTTTTTCTCACTCCTACTAGTGAATGTCATTTAAAACACACCCATAATGCGCACCACCACGCGATGTTTTTCAGAAACCTATCCTACCTTGCCACTGCATGTTCCCTGACCTCCCCATGCTGACCAGTCCGCGGTGCTTTTCTCCATCCTAAATTGCTACTCACTGCCTATCCTAATTCAGACCCTCCGATTCACACCACCCCGTGATGGTTTTCTCACTCCTACTACTGAATGTAATGTAACACACACCCATACAATGCGCACCAAACCGTGATGTTTTTCTCACTCGTACTAGTGAATGTTATGTAACACACACCCATACAATGCGCACCGCCCCGTGATGTTTTTCTCACTCCTACTAGTGAATGTAATGTAACAAACACCCATACAATGCGCACCACCCCGCGATGTTTTTCTCAGTCCTACTAGTGAATGTAATGTAACACACACCCATACAATGCGCACCACCCCGTGATGTTTTTCTCACTCCTACTAGTGAATGTAATGTAACACACACCCATACAATGCGCACCACCCCGCGATGTTTTTCAGAAACCTATCCTACATTGCCACTGCATGTTCCCTGACCTCCCCATGCTGACCACCCCGCGGTGCTTTTCTCCATCCTACATTGCCACTCACTGCCTATCCTAATTCAGACCCTCCGATTCACACCACTCAGTGATGTTTTTCTCACTACTACTAGTGAATGTAATGTAACACACACCCATACAATGCGCATCAACCCGCAATGTTTTTCAGAAACCTATCCTACATTGCCAGTGCATGTTCCCTGACTTCCCCATGCTGACCACCCGGCGGTGCTTTTCTCCATCCTACATTGCCACTCACTGCCTATCCTAATTCAGACCCTCCGATTCACACCACCCCGTGATGTTTTTCTCACTCCTACTAGTGAATGTAATGTAACACACACCCATACAATGCGCACCACCCTGTGATGTTTTTCTCACTCCTACTAGTGAATGTAATGTAACAGACACCCATAAAATGCGCACCACCCCATGATATTTTTCTCACTCCTACTAGTGAATGTAATGTAACACACACCCATACAATGCACACCACCCCGCGATGTTTTTCAGAAACCTATCCTACATTGCCACTGCATGTTCCCTGACCTCCCCATGCTGACCACCCCGCGGTGCTTTTCTCCATCCTACATTGCCACTCACTGCCTATCCTAATTCAGACCCTCCGATTCACACCACCCCGTGATGTTTTTCTCACTCCTACTAGTGAATGTAATGTAACAAACACCCATACAATGCGCACCGCCCCGCGATATTTTTCAGAAACCTATCCTACATTGCCACTGCATGTTCCCTGACCTCCCCATGCTGACCACCCCGCGGTGCTTTTCTCCATCCTACATTGCCACTCACTGCCTATCCTAATTCAGACCCTCCGATTCACACCACCCCGTGATGTTTTTCTCACTCCTACTAGTGAATGTAATGTAACACACACCCATACAATGCGCACCACCCCGTAATGATTTTCTCCCTCCTACTAGTGAATGTAATGTAACACACACCCATACAATGCGCACCATCCCGTGATGTTTTTCTCACTCCTACTAGTGAATGTAATGTAACACACACCCCTACAATGCACAACACCCCGCGATGTTTCTCAGAAACCTATCCTACATTGCCACTGCATGTTCCCTGACCTCCTCATGCTGACCACACCGCGGTGCTTTTCTCCATCCTACATTGCTACTCACTGCCTATCCTAATTCAGACCCTCCGATTTACACCACCCCGTGATATTTTTCTCACTCCTACTAGTGAATGTAATGTAACACACACCCATACAATGCGCACCACCCTGTGATGTTTTTCTCACTCCTACTAGTGAATGTAATGTAACACACACCCATACAATGCGCACCACCCCGCGATGTTTTTCAGAAACCTATCCTACATTGCCACTGCATGTTCCCTGACCTCCCCATGCTGACGACCCCGCGGTGCTTTTCTCCATCCTACATTGCCACTCACTGCCTATCCTAATTCAGACCCTCCGATTCACACCACCCCGTGATGTTTTTCTCACTCCTACTAGTGAATGTAATGTAACACACACCCATATAATGCGCACCACCCCCGATGTTTTTCAGAAACCTATCCTACATTGCCACTGCATGTTCCCTGACCTCCCCATGCTGACCACCCCGCGGTGCTTTTCTCCATCCTACATTGCCACTCACTGCCTATCCTAATTCAGACCCTCCGATTCACACCACTCCGTGATGTTTTTCTCACTCCTACTAGTGAATGTAATGTAACACACACCCATACAATGCGCACCACCCCGTGATGTTTTTCTCACTCCTACTAGTGAATGTAATGTAACACACACCCATACAATGCGCACCACCCCGCGATGTTTTTCAGAAACCTATCCTACATTGGCACTGCATGTTCCCTGACCTCCCCATGCTGACCACGCCGCGGTGCTTTTCTCCATCCTACATTGCCACTCACTGCCTATCCTAATTCAGACCCTCCAATTCACACCACCCCGTGATGTTTTTGTCACTCCTACTAGTGAATGTAATGTAACACACACCCATACAATGCGCACCACCCCGCGATGTTTTTCAGAAGCCTATCCTACATTGCCACTGCATGTTCCCTGACCTCCCCATGCTGACCACCCCGCGGTGCTTTTCTCCATCCTACATTGCCACTCACTGGCTATCCTAATTCAGACCCTCCGATTCACACCACCCCGCGATGTTTTTCTCACTCCTACTAGTGAATGTCATTTAACACACACCCATAATGAGCACCACCACGCGATGTTGTTCAGAAACCTATCCTACATTGCCACTGCATGTTCCCTGACCTCCCCATGCTGACAGTCCTCGGTGCTTTTCTCCATCCTACATTGCCACTCACTGCCTATCCTAATTCAGACCCTCCGATTCACACCACCCCGTGATGTTTTTCTCACTCCTACTAGGGAATGTAATGTAACACACACCCATACAATGCGCACCACCCAGTGATGTTTTTCTCACTCGTACTAGGGAATGTAATGTAACACCCACCAAAACAATGCGCACCGCCCCGTGATGTTTTTCTCACTCCTACTATTGAATGTAATGTAACACACACCCATACAATGCGCACCACCCCGTGATGTTTTTCTCACTCCTACTAGTGAATTAAATGTAACACACACCCATACAATGCGCACCACCCCGCGATGTTTTTCAGAAACCTATCCTACATTGCCACTGCATGTTCCCTGAGCTCCCCATGCTGACCACCCCGCGGTGCTTTTCTCCATCCTACATTGCCACTCAATGCCTATCCTAATTCAGACCCTCCGATTCACACCACCCCGTGATGTTTTTCTCACTCCTACTAGTGAATGTAATGTAACACACACCCATACAATGCGCACCACCCCGTGATGATTTTCTCACTCCTACTAGTGAATGTAATGTAACACACACCCATACAATGCACACCACCCCGTGATGTTTTTCTCACTACTATTAGTGAATGTAATGTAACACACACACATACAATGCACAACACCCCGCGATGTTTTTCAGAAACCTGTCCTACATTGCCACTGCAAGTTCCCTGACCTCCCCCTGCTGACCCCACCGCGGTGCTTTTCTCCATCCTACATTGCCACTCACATCCTATCCTAATTCAGATCCTCCGATTCACACCACCCCGTGATGTTTTTCTCACTCCTACTAGTGAATGTAATGTAACACACACCCATACTATGCGCACCACCCCGCGATGTTTTTCACAAACCTATCCTACATTGCCACTGCATGTTCCCTGACCTCCCCATGCTGACCACCCCGCGGTGCTTTTCTGCATCCTACATTGCCACTCACTGCCTATCCTAATTCAGAACCTCCGATTCACACCACCCCGTGATGTTTTTCTCACTCCTACTAGTGAATGTAATGTAACACACACCCATACAATGCGCACCACCCCGCGATGTTTTTCAGAAACCTATCCTACATTGCCACTGCATGTTCCCTGACCTCCCCATGTTGACCACCCCGCGGTGCTTTTCTCCAACCTACATTGCCACTCACTGCCTATCCTAATTCAGACCCTCCGATTCACACCACCCCGTGATGTTTTTCTCACTCCTACTAGTGAATGTAATGTAACACACACCCATACAATGCGCACCACCCTGTGATGTTTTTCTCACTCCTACTAGTGAATGTAATGTAACAGACACCCATACAATGCGCACCACCCCGTGATGATTTTCTCACTCCTACTAGTGAATGTAATGTAACATACACCCATAAAATGCGCACCACCCCGTGATGTTTTTCTCACTCCTACTAGTGAATGTAATGTAAGTCACACCCATACAATGCGCACCACCCCGCGATGTTTTTCATAAACCTATCCTACATTGCCACTGCATGTTCCCTGACCTCCCCATACTGACCACACCGTGGTGCTTTTCTCCATCCTACATTGCCACTCACTGCCTATCCTAATTCAGACCCTCCGATTCACACCACCCCGTGATGTTTTTCTCACTCCTACTAGTGAATGTAATGTAACACACACCCATACAATGCGCACCACCACGTGATGTTTTTCTCACTCCTACTAGTGAATATAATGTAACACACACCCATACAATGCGCACCACCTCTCGATGTTTTTCAGAAACCTATCCTACATTGCCACTGCATGTTCCCTGACTTCCCCATGCTGACCACCCCGCGGTGCTTTTCTCCATCCTACATTGCCACTCACTGCCTATCCTAATTCAGACCCTCCGATTCACACCACCCCGTGATGTTTTTCTCACTCCTACTAGTGAATGTAATGTAACACCCACCCATACAATGAGCACCACCCCGTGATGTTTTTCTCACTCCTACTAGTGAATGTAATGTAACACACACCCATACAATGCGCACCACCACGCGATGTTTTTCAGAAACCTATCCTACATTGCCACGGCATGTTCCCTGACCTACACATGCTGACCACCCCGCGGTGCTTTTCTCCAACCTACATTGCCACTCACTGCTTATCCTAATTCAGACCCTCCGATTCACACCACCCCGTGATGTTTTTCTCACTCCTACTAGTGAATGTAATGTAACACACACCCATACAATGCGCACCACCCTGCGATGTTTTTCAGAAACCTATCCTATATTGCCACTGCATGTTCCCTGAGCTCCCCATGCTTACCACCCCGCGGTGCTTTTCTCATCCTACATTGCCACTCACTGCCTATCCTAATTCAGACTCTCCGATTCACACCACCCCGCGATGTTTTTCTCAGTCCTACTAGTGAATGTCATTTAACACACACACATAATGCGCACCACCACGCGATGTTTTTCAGAAAACTATCCTACATTGCCACTGCATGTTCCCTGACCTCCCCATGCTGACTACCCCGCGGTGCTTTTCTCCATCCTACATTGCCACTCACTGCCTATCCTAATTCAGACCCTTCGATTCACAACACCCCGTGATGTTTTTCTCACTCCTACTAGTGAATGTAATGTAACACACACCCATACAATGCGCACCACCCCGTTATCTTTTTCTCACTCGTGCTAGTTAATGTAATGTAACACACACCCATACAATGCGCACCACCCCGTGATGTTTTACTCACTCCTACTAGTGAATGTAATGTAACACACACCCATACAATGCGCACCACCCCGCGATGTTTTTCAGAACCCTATCCTACTTTGCCACTGCATGTTCCCTGACTTCCCCATGCTGACGGACCCGCGGTGCTTTTCTCCATCCTACATTGCCACTCACTGCCTATCCTAATGCAGAACCTCTGATTCACACCACCCCGTGATGTTTTTCTCACTCCTACTAGTTAATGTAATGTAACACACACCCATACAATGCGCACCACCCCGCGATGTTTTTCAGAAAATTATCCTACATTGCCACTGCCTGTTCCCTGACCTCCCCATGCTGACCACCCCGCGGTGCTTTTCTCCATCCGACATTGCCACTCACTGCCTATCCTAATTCAGACCCTCCGATTCACACCACCCCGTGATGTTTTTCTCACTCCTACTAGTGAATGTAATGTAACACACACCCATACAATGTGCACCACCCCGCGATGTTTTTCACAAACCTATCCTACATTGCCACTGCATGTTCCCTGACCTCCCCATGCTGACCACCCCGCGGTGCTTTTCTCCATCCTACATTGCCACTCACTGCCTATCCTAATTCAGACCCTCCGATTCACACCACCCCGTGATGTTTTTCTCACTCCTACTAGTGAATGTAATGTAACACACACCCATACAATGCGCACCACCCCGCGATGTTTTTCAGAAACCTATCCTACATTGCCACTGCATGTTCCCTGACCTCCCCATGTTGACCACCCCGCGGTGCTTTTCTCCATCCTACATTGCCACTCACTGCCTATCCTAATTCAGACCCTCCGATTCACACCACCCCGTGATGTTTTTCTCACTCCTACTAGTGAATGTAATGTAACACACACCCATACAATGCGCACCACCCTGTGATGTTTTTCTCACTCCTACTAGTGAATGTAATGTAACAGACACCCATACAATGCGCACCACCCCGTGATGATTTTCTCACTCCTACTAGTGAATGTAATGTAACATACACCCATAAAATGCGCACCACCCCGTGATGTTTTTCTCACTCCTACTAGTGAATGTAATGTAAGACACACCCATACAATGCGCACCACCCCGCGATGTTTTTCATAAACCTATCCTACATTGCCACTGCATGTTCCCTGACCTCCCCATACTGACCACACCGTGGTGCTTTTCTCCATCCTACATTGCCACTCACTGCCTATCCTAATTCAGACCCTCCGATTCACACCACACCGTGATGTTTTTCTCACTCCTACTAGTGAATGTAATGTAACACCCACCCATACAATGAGCACCACCCCGTGATGTTTTTCTCACTCCTACTAGTGAATGTAATGTAACACACACCCATACAATGCGCACCACCCCGCGATGTTTTTCAGAAACCTATCCTACATTGCCACGGCATGTTCCCTGACCTACACATGCTGACCACCCCGCGGTGCTTTTCTCCATCCTACATTGCCACTCACTGCCTATCCTAATTCAGACCCTCCGATTAACACCACCCCGTGATGTTTTTCTCACTCCTACCAGTGAATGTAATGTAACACACACCCATACAATGCGCACCACCCTGCGATGTTTTTCAGAAACCTATCCTACATTGCCACTGCATGTTCCCTGAGCTGCCCATGCTTACCACCCCGCGGTGCTTTTCTCCATCCTACATTGCCACTCACTGCCTATCGTAATTCAGACTCTCCGATTCACACCACCCCGCGATGTTTTTCTCAGTCCTACTAGTGAATGTCATTTAACACACACACATAATGCGCACCACCACGCGATGTTTTTCAGAAAACTATCCTACATTGCCACTGCATGTTCCCTGACCTCTCCATGCTGACCACCCCGCGGTGCTTTTCTCCATCCTACATTGCCACTCACTGCCTATCCTAATTCAGACCCTCCGATTCACAACACCCCGTGATGTTTTTCTCACTGCTACTAGTGAATGTAATGTAACACACACCCATACAATGCGCACCACCCCGTTATCTTTTTCTCACTCGTGCTAGTTAATGTAATGTAACACACACCCATACAATGCGCACCACCCCGTGATGTTTTACTCACTCCTATTAGTGAATGTAATGTAACACACACCCATACAATGCGCACCACCCCGCGATGTTTTTCAGAAACCTATCCTACTTTGCCACTGCATGTTCCCTGACCTCCCCATGCTGACCACCCCGCGGTGCTTTTCTCCATCCTACATTGCCACTCACTGCCTATCCTAATTCAGACCCTCTGATTCACACCACCCCGTGATGTTTTTCTCTCTCCTACTAGTTAATGTACTGTAACACACACCCATACAATGCGCACCACCCCGCGATGTTTTTCAGAAAATTATCCTACATTGCCACTGCCTGTTCCCTGACCTCCCCATGCTGAGCACCCCGCGGTGCTTTTCTCCATCCGACATTGCCACTCACTGCCTAACCTAATTCAGACCCTCCGATTCACACCACCCCGTGATGTTTTTCTCACTCCTACTAGTGAATGTAATGTAACACACACCCATACAATGAGAACCACCCCGCGATGTTTTTCACAAACCTATCCTACATTGCCACTGCATGTTCCCTGACCTCCCCATGCTGACCACCCCGCGGTGCTTTTCTCCATCCTACATTGCCACTCACTGCCTATCCTAATTCAGAACCTCCGATTCACACCACCCCGTGATGTTTTTCTCACTCCTACTAGTGAATGTAATGTAACACACACCCATACAATGCGCACCACCCCGCGATGTTTTTCAGAAACCTATCCTACATTGCCACTGCATGTTCCCTGACCTCCCCATGTTGACCACCCCGCGGTGCTTTTCTCCAACCTACATTGCCACTCACTGCCTATCCTAATTCAGACCCTCCGATTCACACCACCCCGTGATGTTTTTCTCACTCCTACTAGTGAATGTAATGTAACACACACCCATACAATGCGCACCACCCTGTGATGTTTTTCTCACTCCTACTAGTGAATGTAATGTAACAGACACCCATACAATGCGCACCACCCCGTGATGATTTTCTCACTCCTACTAGTGAATGTAATGTAACATACACCCATAAAATGCGCACCACCCCGTGATGTTTTTCTCACTCCTACTAGTGAATGTAATGTAAGTCACACCCATACAATGCGCACCACCCCGCGATGTTTTTCAGAAACCTATCCTACATTGCCACTGCTTGTTCCCTGACCTCCCCATGCTGACCACCCCGCGGTGCTTTTCTCCATCCTACATTGCCACTCACTGCCTATCCTAATTCAGACCCTCCGATTCACACCACCCCGTGATGTTTTTCTCACTCCTACTAGTGAATGTAATGTAACACCCACCCATACAATGAGCACCACCCCGTGATGTTTTTCTCACTCCTACTAGTGAATGTAATGTAACACACACCCATACAATGCGCACCACCACGCGATGTTTTTCAGAAACCTATCCTACATTGCCACGGCATGTTCCCTGACCTACACATGCTGACCACCCCGCGGTGCTTTTCTCCAACCTACATTGCCACTCACTGCTTATCCTAATTCAGACCCTCCGATTCACACCACCCCGTGATGTTTTTCTCACTCCTACTAGTGAATGTAATGTAACACACACCCATACAATGCGCACCACCCTGCGATGTTTTTCAGAAACCTATCCTATATTGCCACTGCATGTTCCCTGAGCTCCCCATGCTTACCACCCCGCGGTGCTTTTCTCATCCTACATTGCCACTCACTGCCTATCCTAATTCAGACTCTCCGATTCACACCACCCCGCGATGTTTTTCTCAGTCCTACTAGTGAATGTCATTTAACACACACACATAATGCGCACCACCACGCGATGTTTTTCAGAAAACTATCCTACATTGCCACTGCATGTTCCCTGACCTCCCCATGCTGACTACCCCGCGGTGCTTTTCTCCATCCTACATTGCCACTCACTGCCTATCCTAATTCAGACCCTCCGATTCACAACACCCCGTGATGTTTTTCTCACTCCTACTAGTGAATGTAATGTAACACACACCCATACAATGCGCACCACCCCGTTATATTTTTCTCACTCGTGCTACTTAATGTAATGTAACACACACCCATACAATGCGCACCACCCCGTGATGTTTTACTCACTCCTACTAGTGAATGTAATGTAACACACACCCATACAATGCGCACCACCCCGCGATGTTTTTCAGAACCCTATCCTACTTTGCCACTGCATGTTCCCTGACTTCCCCATGCTGACGGACCCGCGGTGCTTTTCTCCATCCTACATTGCCACTCACTGCCTATCCTAATGCAGAACCTCTGATTCACACCACCCCGTGATGTTTTTCTCACTCCTACTAGTTAATGTAATGTAACACACACCCATACAATGCGCACCACCCCGCGATGTTTTTCAGAAAATTATCCTACATTGCCACTGCCTGTTCCCTGACCTCCCCATGCTGACCACCCCGCGGTGCTTTTCTCCATCCGACATTGCCACTCACTGCCTATCCTAATTCAGACCCTCCGATTCACACCACCCCGTGATGTTTTTCTCACTCCTACTAGTGAATGTAATGTAACACACACCCATACAATGTGCACCACCCCGCGATGTTTTTCACAAACCTATCCTACATTGCCACTGCATGTTCCCTGACCTCCCCATGCTGACCACCCCGCGGTGCTTTTCTCCATCCTACATTGCCACTCACTGCCTATCCTAATTCAGACCCTCCGATTCACACCACCCCGTGATGTTTTTCTCACTCCTACTAGTGAATGTAATGTAACACACACCCATACAATGCGCACCACCCCGCGATGTTTTTCAGAAACCTATCCTACATTGCCACTGCATGTTCCCTGACCTCCCCATGTTGACCACCCCGCGGTGCTTTTCTCCATCCTACATTGCCACTCACTGCCTATCCTAATTCAGACCCTCCGATTCACACCACCCCGTGATGTTTTTCTCACTCCTACTAGTGAATGTAATGTAACACACACCCATACAATGCGCACCACCCTGTGATGTTTTTCTCACTCCTACTAGTGAATGTAATGTAACAGACACCCATACAATGCGCACCACCCCGTGATGATTTTCTCACTCCTACTAGTGAATGTAATGTAACATACACCCATAAAATGCGCACCACCCCGTGATGTTTTTCTCACTCCTACTAGTGAATGTAATGTAAGACACACCCATACAATGCGCACCACCCCGCGATGTTTTTCATAAACCTATCCTACATTGCCACTGCATGTTCCCTGACCTCCCCATACTGACCACACCGTGGTGCTTTTCTCCATCCTACATTGCCACTCACTGCCTATCCTAATTCAGACCCTCCGATTCACACCACCCCGTGATGTTTTTCTCACTCCTAATAGTGAATGTAATGTAACACACACCCATACAATGCTCACCACCACGTGATGTTTTTCTCACTCCTACTAGTGAATATAAAGTAACACACACCCATACAATGCGCACCACCTCTCGATGTTTTTCAGAAACCTATCCTACATTGCCCCTGCATGTTCCCTGACTTCCCCATGCTGACCACCCCGCGGTGCTTTTCTCCATCCTACATTGCCACTCACTGCCTATCCTAATTCAGACCCTCCGATTCACACCACACCGTGATGTTTTTCTCACTCCTACTAGTGAATGTAATGTAACACCCACCCATACAATGAGCACCACCCCGTGATGTTTTTCTCACTCCTACTAGTGAATGTAATGTAACACACACCCATACAATGCGCACCACCCCGCGATGTTTTTCAGAAACCTA
Organism: Cavia porcellus; assembly: GCF_034190915.1. Lineage (NCBI taxonomy): Eukaryota > Metazoa > Chordata > Mammalia > Rodentia > Caviidae > Cavia > Cavia porcellus. Next base: position 1,395,770 of record NW_026947569.1, read on the forward strand.
TCCTACATTGCCACGGCATGTTCCCTGACCTACACATGCTGACCACCCCGCGGTGCTTTTCTCCATCCTACATTGCCACTCACTGCCTATCCTAATTCAGACCCTCCGATTCACAACACCCCGTGATGTTTTTCTCACTCCTACCAGTGAATGTAATGTAACACACACCCATACAATGCGCACCACCCTGCGATGTTTTTCAGAAACCTATCCTACATTGCCACTGCATGTTCCCTGAGCTGCCCATGCTTACCACCCCGCGGTGCTTTTCTCCATCCTACATTGCCACTCACTGCCTATCGTAATTCAGACTCTCCGATTCACACCACCCCGCGATGTTTTTCTCAGTCCTACTAGTGAATGTCATTTAACACACACACATAATGCGCACCACCACGCGATGTTTTTCAGAAAACTATCCTACATTGCCACTGCATGTTCCCTGACCTCTCCATGCTGACCACCCCGCGGTGCTTTTCTCCATCCTACATTGCCACTCACTGCCTATCCTAATTCAGACCCTCCGATTCACAACACCCCGTGATGTTTTTCTCACTGCTACTAGTGAATGTAATGTAACACACACCCATACAATGCGCACCACCCCGTTATCTTTTTCTCACTCGTGCTAGTTAATGTAATGTAACACACACCCATACAATGCGCACCACCCCGTGATGTTTTTCAGAAACCTATCCTACTTTGCCACTGCATGTTCCCTGACTTCCCCATGCTGACGGACCCGCGGTGCTTTTCTCCATCCTACATTGCCACTCACTGCCTATCCTAATGCAGAACCTCTGATTCACACCACCCCGTGATGTTTTTCTCACTCCTACTAGTGAATGTAATGTAACACACACCCATACAATGCGCACCACCCTGCGATGTTTTTCAGAAACCTATCCTACATTGCCACTGCATGTTCCCTGACCTCCCCATGCTGACCACCCCGCGGTGCTTTTCTCCATCCTACATTGCCACTCACTGCCTAACCTAATTCAGACCCTCTGATTCACACCACCCCGTGATGTTTTTCTCTCTCCTACTAGTTAATGTAATGTAACACACACCCATACAATGCGCACCACCCCGCGATGTTTTTCAGAAAATTATCCTACATTGCCACTGCCTGTTCCCTGACCTCCCCATGCTGAGCACCCCGCGGTGCTTTTCTCCATCCGACATTGCCACTCACTGCCTAACCTAATTCAGACCCTCCGATTCACACCACCCCGTGATGTTTTTCTCACTCCTACTAGTGAATGTAATGTAACACACACCCATACAATGAGAACCACCCCGCGATGTTTTTCAGAAACCTATCCTACATTGCCACTGCATGGACCCTGACCTCCCCATGCTGACAACCGCGCGGTGCTTTTCTCCATCCTACATTGCCACTCACTGCCTATCCTAATTCAGACCCTCCGATTCACACCACGCCGTGATGTTTTTCTCACTCCTACTAGTGAATGTAATGTAACACACACCCATACAATGCGCACCACCTCGTGATGTTTTTCTCACTCCTACTAGTGAATGTAATGTAACATACACCCATACATTGAACACGACCCCGTGATGTTTTTCTCACTCCTACTAGTGAATGTCATTTAAAACACACCCATAATGCGCACCACCACGCGATGTTTTTCAGAAACCTATCCTACCTTGCCACTGCATGTTCCCTGACCTCCCCATGCTGACCAGTCCGCGGTGCTTTTCTCCATCCTAAATTGCTACTCACTGCCTATCCTAATTCAGACCCTCCGATTCACACCACCCCGTGATGGTTTTCTCACTCCTACTAATGAATGTAATGTAACACACACCCATACAATGCGCACCACCCCGTGATGTTTTTCTCACTCGTACTAGTGAATGTTATGTAACACACACCCATACAATGCGCACCGCCCCGTGATGTTTTTCTCACTCCTACTAGTGAATGTAATATAACAAACACCCATACAATGCGCACCAACCCGCGATGTTTTTCTCAGTCCTACTAGTGAATGTAATGTAACACACACCCATACAATGCGCAGCACCCCGTGATGTTTTTCTCACTCCTACTAGTGAATGTAATGTAACACACACCCATACAATGCGCACCACCCCGCGATGTTTTTCAGAAACCTATCCTACATTGCCACTGCATGTTCCCTGACCTCCCCATGCTGACCACCCCGCGGTGCTTTTCTCCATCCTACATTGCCACTCACTGCCTATCCTAATTCAGACCCTCCGATTCACACCACTCAGTGATGTTTTTCTCACTACTACTAGTGAATGTAATGTAACACACACCCATACAATGCGCATCAACCCGCAATGTTTTCCAGAAACCTATCCTACATTGCCAGTGCATGTTCCTGGACCTCCCCATGCTGACCACCCGGCGGTGCTTTTCTCCATCCTACATTGCCACTCACTGCCTATCCTAATTCAGACCCTCCGATTCACACCACCCCGTGATGTTTTTCTCACTCCTACTAGTGAATGTAATGTAACACACACCCATACAATGCGCACCACCCTGTGATGTTTTTCTCACTCCTACTAGTGAATGTAATGTAACAGACACCCATACAATGCGCACCACCCCGTGATATTTTTCTCACTCCTACTAGTGAATGTAATGTAACACACACCCATACAATGCACACCACCCCGCCATGTTTTTCAGAAACCTATCCTACATTGCCACTGCATGTTCCCTGACCTCCCCATGCTGACCACCCCGCGGTGCTTTTCTCCATCCTACATTGCCACTCACTGCCTATCCTAATTCAGACCCTCCGATTCACACCACCCCGTGATGTTTTTCTCACTCCTACTAGTGAATGTAATGTAACAAACACCCATACAATGCGCACAACCCCGCGAAATTTTTAAGAAACCTATCCTACATTGCCACTGCATGTTCCCTGACCTCCCCATGCTGACCACCCCGCTGTGCTTTTCTCCATCCTACATTGCCACTCACTGCCTATCCTAATTCAGACCCTCCGATTCACACCACTCCGTGATGTTTTTCGCACTCCTACTAGTGAATGTAATGTAATACACACCCATACAATGCGCACCACCCCGTGATGTTTTTCTCACTCCTACTAGTGAATGTAATGTAACACACACCCATACAATGCGCACCACCCCGCGATGTTTTTCAGAAACCTATCCTACATTGCCACTGCATGTTCCCTGACCTCCCCATGCTGACCACCCCGCGGTGCTTTTCTCCATCCTACATTGCCACTCACTGGCTATCCTAATTCAGACCCTCCGATTCACACCACCCCGCGATGTTTTTCTCACTCCTACTAGTGAATGTCATTTAACACACACCCATAATGAGCACCACCACGCGATGTTGTTCAGAAACCTATCCTACATTGCCACTGCATGTTCCCTGACCTCCCCATGCTGACAGTCCTCGGTGCTTTTCTCCATCCTACATTGCCACTCACTGCCTATCCTAATTCAGACCCTCTGATTCACACCACCCCGTGATGTTTTTCTCACTCCTACTAGTGAATGTAATGTAACACACACCCATACAATGCGCACCACCCCGTGATGTTTTTCTCACTCGTACTAGGGAATGTAATGTAACACCCACCAAAACAATGCGCACCGCCCCGTGATGTTTTTCTCACTCCTACTAGTGAATGTAATGTAACACACACCCATACAATGCGCACCACCCCGTGATGTTTTTCTCACTCCTACTAGTGAATGAAATGTAACACACACCCATACAATGCGCACCACCCCGCGATGTTTTTCAGAAACCTATCCTACATTGCCACTGCATGTTCCCTGAGCTCCCCATGCTGACCACCCCGCGGTGCTTTTCTCCATCCTACATTGCCACTCACTGCCTATCCTAATTCAGACCCTCCGATTCACACCACCCCGTGATGTTTTTCTCACTCCTACTAGTGAATGTAATGTAACACACACCCATACAATGCGCACCACCCCGCGATGTTTTTCAGAAACCTATCCTACATTGCCACTGCATGTTCCCTGACCTCCCCATGTTGACCACCCCGCGGTGCTTTTCTCCATCCTACATTGCCACTCACTGCCTATCCTAATTCAGACCCTCCGATTCACACCACCCCGTGATGTTTTTCTCACTCCTACTAGTGAATGTAATGTAACACACACCCATACAATACGCACCACCCCGTGATGATTTTCTCACTCCTACTAGTGAATGTAATGTAACACACACCCATACAATGCACACCACCCCGTGATGTTTTTCTCACTACTACTAGTGAATGTAATGTAACACACACACATACAATGCACAACACCCCGCGATGTTTTTCAGAAACCTGTCCTACATTGCCACTGCAAGTTCCCTGACCTCCCCATGCTGACCCCACCGCGGTGCTTTTCTCCATCCTACATTGCCACTCACATCCTATCCTAATTCAGATCCTCCGATTCACACCACACCGTGCTGTTTTTCTCACTCCTACTAGTGAATGTAATGTAACACACACCCATACAATGCGCACCACCCCGCGATGTTTTTCACAAACCTATCCTACATTGCCACTGCATGTTCCCTGACCTCCCCATGCTGACCACCCCGCGGTGCTTTTCTCCATCCTACATTGCCACTCACTGCCTATCCTAATTCAGAACCTCCGATTCACACCACCCCGTGATGTTTTTCTCACTCCTACTAGTGAATGTAATGTAACACACACCCATACAATGCGCACCACCCCGCGATGTTTTTCAGAAACCTATCCTACATTGCCACTGCATGTTCCCTGACCTCCCCATGCTGACCACCCCGCGGTGCATTTCTCCAAACTACATTGCCACTCATTGACTATCCTAATTCAGACCTTCTGATTCACACCACCCCGCCATGTTTTTCTCACTCCTACTAGTGAATGTCATTTAACACACACCCATAATGCGCACCACCACGCGATGTTGTTCAGAAACCTATCCTACATTGCCACTGCATGTTCCCTGACCTCCCCATGATGACCAGTCCTCGGTGCTTTTCTCCATCCTACATTGCCACTCACTGCCTATCCTAATTCAGACCCTCCGATTCACACCACCCCGTGATGTTTTTCTCACTCCTACTAGTGAATGTAGTGTAACACACACCCATACAATGCGCACCACCCCGTGATGTTTTTCTCACTCGTACTAGTGAATGTAATGTAACACACACCCATACAATGCGCACCACCCCGTGATGTTTTTCTCACTCCTACTAGTGAATGTAATGTAACACACACCCATACAATGCGCACCACCCCGTGATTTTTTTCTCACTCCTACTAGTGTATGTAGTGTAACACACACCCATACAATGCGCACCACCCCGTGATGTTTTTCTCACTCGTACTAGTGAATGTAATGTAACACACACCCATACAATGCGCACCACCCCGTGATGTTTTTCTCATTCCTACTAGTGAATGTAATGTAACACACACCCATACAATGCGCACCACCCCGTGATTTTTTTCTCACTCCTACTAGTGAATGTAATGTAACACACACCCATACAATGCGCACCACCCCGTGATGTTTTTCTCACTCGTACTATTGAATGTAATATAACACACACCCATACAATGCGCAACGCCCCGTGATGTTTTTCTCACTCCTACTAGTGAATGTAATGTAACACACACCCATACAATGCGCACCACCCCGCGATGTTTTTCAGAAACCTATCCTACATTGCCACAGCATGTTCCCTGACCTCCCCATGCTCACCATCCCGCGGTGCTTTTCTCCACCCTACATTGCCACTCACTGCCTATCCTAATTCAGACCCTCCGATTCACACCACCCCGTGATGTATTTCTCACTCCTACTAGTGAATGTAATGTAACACACACCCATACAATGCGCACCACCCCGTGATGTTTTTCTCACTCCTACTAGTGAATGTAATGTAACACACACCCATACAATGCGCACCACCCCGCGATGCTTTTCTGAAACCTATCTTACATTGCCACTGCATGTTCCCTGACCTCCCCATGCTGACCACCCCGCGGTGCTTTTCTCAATCCTACAGGGTCACTCACTGCCTATCCTAATTCAGACCCTCCGATTCACACCACCCCATGATGTTTTTCTCACTCCTAATAGTGAATGTAATGTAACACACAGCCATACAATGCGCACCACCACGTGATGTTTTTCTCACTCCTACTAGTGAATGTAATGTAACACACACCCATACAATGCACAACACCCCGTGATGTTTTTCTCACTCCTACTAGTGAATGTAATGTAACACACACCCATGCAATGCGCACAACCCCGTGTTGTTTTTCTCACTCCTACTTGTGAATGTAATGTAACACACACCCATACAATGCGCACCACCCCGCGATGTTTTTTAGAAACCTATCCTACATTGCCACTGCATGTTCCCTGACCTCCCCATGCTGACCACCCCGCAGTGCTTTTCTCCATCCTACATTGCCACTCACTGCCTATCCTAATACAGACCCTCCGATTCACATTACCCCGTGATGTTTTTCTCACTCCTACTAGTGAATATAATGTAACACACACCCATACAATGCGCACCACCCCGCGATGTTTTTCAGAAACCTATCCTACATTGCCACTGCATGTTCCCTGACCTCCCCATGCTGACCACTCCACTGTCCTTTTCTCCATCCTACATTGCCACTCACTGCCTATCCTAATTCAGACCCTCCGATTCACACCACCCCGTGATGTTTTTCTCACTCCTACGAGTGAATGTAATGTAACACACACCCATACAATGTGCACCACCCCGGGATGATTTTCGCACTGCTACTAGTGAATGTAATGTAACACACACCCATACAATGCGGAGCACCCCGTGATGTTTTTCTCACTCCTACTAGTGAATGTAATGTAACACACACCCATACAATGCACAACACCCCGCGATGTTTTTCAGAAACCTATCCTACATTGCCACTGCATGTTCCCTGACCTCCCCATGCTGACAACCCCGCGGTGCTTTTCTCCATCCTACATTGCCACTCACTGCCTATCCTCATTCAGACCCTCCGATTCACACCACCCTGTGATGTTTTTCTCACTCCTACTAGTGAATGTAATGTAACACACACCCATACAATGCGCACCACCCCGCGATGTTTTTCACAAACCTATCCTACATTGCCACTGCATGTCCTGACCTCCCCATGCTGACCACCCCGCGGTGCTTTTCTCCATCCTACATTGCCACTCACTGCCTATCCTAATTCAGACGCTCCGATTCACACCACCCCGTGATGTTTTTCTCACTCCTTCTAGTGAATGTCATTTAACACACACCCATAATGCGCACCACCACGCCATGTTGTTCAGAAACCTATCCTACATGGCCACTGCATTTTCCCTGACCTCCCCATGCTGACCAGTCCTCGGTGCTTTTCTTCATCCTACATTGCCACTCACTGCCTATCCTAATTCAGACCCTCCGATTCACACCACCCGTGATGTTTTTCTCACTCCTACTAGTGAATGTAATGTAACACACACCCATACAATGCGCACCACCCCGTGATGTTTTTCTCACTCCTACAAGTGAATGTAATGTAACCCACACCCATACAATGCGCACCACCCCTTGATGTTTTTCTCACTCCTAATAGTGAATGTAATGTAACACACACCCATACAATGCGCACCACCCCATGATGTTTTTCTCACTCCTACTAGTGAATGTAATGTAACACCCACCCATACAATGCGCAGCACCCCACCATGTTTTTCAGAAACCTATCCTACATTGCCACTGCATGTTCCCTGACCACTCCATGCTCACCACCCCGCGGTGCTTTTCTCCATCCTACATTGCCACTCACTGCCTATCCTAATTCAGACCCTCCGATTCACACTACAACGTGATGTTTTTCTCACTCCTACTAGTGAATGCAATGTAACACACACCCATACAATGCGCACCACCCCGCGATGTTTTTCAGCAACCTATCCTAAATTGCCACTGCATGTTCCCTGACCTCCCCATGCTCACCAGCCCGCGGTGTTATTCTCCATCCTACATTGCCACTCACTGCCTATCCTAATTCAGACACTCCGATTCACACCACCCCGTGATGTTTTTCTCGCTCCTACTAGTGAATGTAATGTAACACACACCCATACAATGCGCACCACCCCGTGATGTTTTTCTCACTCCTTCTAGTGAATGTAATGTAACACACACCCATACAATGCGCACCACCCCGCCATGTTTTTCAGAAATATATCCTACATTGCCACTGCATGTTCCCTGACCTCCCCATGCTGACAACCCCGCGGTGCTTTTCTACATCCTACATTGCCACTCACTGCCTATCCTAATTCAGACCTTCCGATTGACACCACCCCGTGATGTTTTTCTCGCTCCTACTAGTGAATGTAATGTAACACACACCCATACAATGCGGAGCACCCCGTGATGTTTTTCTCACTCCTACTAGTGAATGTAATGTAACACACACCCATACAATGCACAACACCCCGCGATGTTTTTCAGAAACCTATCCTACATTGCCACTGCATGTTCCCTGACCTCCCCATGCTGACAACCCCGCGGTGCTTTTCTACATCCTACATTGCCACTCACTGCCTATCCTAATTCAGACCTTCCGATTGACACCACCCCGTGATGTTTTTCTCACTCCTACTAGTGAACGTAATGTAACACACACCCATACAATGCGCACCACCCCGTGATATTTTTCTCACTCGTACTAGTGAATGTAATGTAACAAACACCCATACAATGCGCACCACACCGTGATGTTTGTCGCACTCCTACTAGTGAATCTAATGTAACACCCACCCATACAATGCGCACCACCGCACGATGATTTTCAGAAACCTATCCTACATTGCCACTGCATGTTCCCTGACCTCCCCATGCTGACCACCCCGCGGTGCTTTTCTCCATCCTACATTGCCACTCACTGCCTATCCTAATTCAGACCCTCCGATTAACACCACCCCGTGATGTTTTTCTCACTCCTTCTAGTGAATGTCATTTAACACACACCCATAATGCGCACCACCACGCGATGTTGTTCAGAAACCTATCCTACATGGCCACTGCATTTTCCCTGACCTCCCCATGCTGACCAGTCCTCGGTGCTTTTCTTCATGCTACATTGCCTTTCACTGCCTATCCTAATTCAGACCCTCCGATTCACACCACCCCGTGATGTTTTTCTCACTCCTACTAGTGAATGTAATGTAACACACACCCATACAATGCGCACCACCCCGTGATGTTTTTCTCACTCCTACTAGTGAATGTAATGTAACACCCACCCATACAATGCACACCACCCCGTGATGTTTTTCTCACTCCTACTAGTGAATGTAATGTAACACCCACCCATACAATGCGCAGCACCCCACCATGTTTATCAGAAACCTATCCTACATTGCCACTGCATGTTCCCTGGCCACCCCATGCTCACCACCCCGCGGTGCTTTTCTCCATCCTACATTGCCACTCACTGCCTATCCTAATTCAGTCCCTCCGATTCACACTACAACGTGATGTTTTTCTCACTCCTACTAGTGAATGTAATGTAACACACACCCATACAATGCGCACCACCCCGCGATGTTTTTCAGAAACCTATCCTAAATTGCCACTGCATGTTCCCTGACCTCCCCATGCTCACCAGCCCGCGGTGCTATTCTCCATCCTACATTGCCACTCACTGCATATCCTAATTGAGACCCTCCGATTCACACCACCCCGTGATGTTTTTCTCACTCCTACTAGTGAATGTAATGTAACACACACCCATACAATGCGCAGCACCCCGTGATGTTTTTCTCACTCCTACTAGTGAATGTAATGTAACACACACCCACACAATGCACACCACCCCGTGATGTTTTTCTCACTCCTACTAGTGAATGTAATGTAACGCACACCCATACAATGCACAGCACCCCGCGATGTTTTTCACGAACCTATCCTACATTGAAACTGCATGTTCCCTGACTTCCCAATCCTGACCACCCTGCGGTGCTTTTCTCCATCCTACATTGCCACTCACTGCCTATCCTAATTCAGACCCTCCGATTCACACCACCCCGTGATGTTTTTCTCACTCCTACTAGTGAATGTAATGTAACACACACCCATACAATGCGCACCACCCCGCGATGTTTTTCAGAAACCTATCCTACATTGCCACTGCATGTTCCCTGACCTCCACATGCTGACCACCCCGCGGTGCTTTTCTCCATCCTACATTGCCACTCACTGCCTATCCTAATACAGACCCTCCAATTCACATCACCCCGTGATGTTTTTCTCACTCCTACTAGTGAATGTAATGTAACACACACCCATACAATGCGCACCGCCCCGCGATGTTTTTCAGAAACCTATCCTACATTGCCACTGCATGTTCCCTGACCTCCCCATGCTGACCACTCCGCGGTCCTTTTCTCCATCCTACATTGCCACTCACTGCCTTTCCTAATTAAGACCCTCCGATTCACACCAGCCCGTGATGTTTTTCTCACTCCTACGAGTGAATGTAATGTAACACACACCCATACAATGCGCACCACCCCGGGATGATTTTCGCACTCCTACTAGTGAATGTAATGTAACACACACCCATACAATGCGCAGCACCCCGTGATGTTTTTCTCACTCCTACTAGTGAATGTAATGTAACACACACCCATACAATGCACACAACCCCGCGATGTTTTTCAGAAACCTATCCTACATTGCCACTGCATGTTCCCTGTCCTCCCCATGCTGACCACCCCGCGGTGCTTTTCTCCATCCTACATTGCCACTCACTGCATATCCTAATTCAGACCCTCCGATTCACACCACCCCGTGATGTTTTTCTCACTCCTACTAGTGAATGTATTGTAACACACACCCATACAATGCGCACGACCCCGTAATGATTTTCTCCCTCTTACTAGTGAATGTAATGTAACACACACCCATACAATGCGCACCACCCCGTGATGTTTTTCTCACTCCTACTAGTGAATGTAATGTAACACACACCCATACAATGCGCACCACCCCGCGATGTTTTTCAGAAACCTATCCTACATTGCCACTGCACGTTCCCTGACCTCCCCATGCTGACCACCCCGCGGTGCTTTTCTCCATCCTACATTGCCACTCACTGCCTATCCTAATTCAGTCCCTCCGATTCACACCACCCCGTGATGTTTTTCTCACTCCTACTAGTGAATGTAATGTAACACACACCCATACAATGCGCACCACCCCCGATGTTTTTCAGAAACCTATCCTACATTGCCACTGCATATTCCCTGAGCTCCCCATGCTGACCACCCCGCGGTGCTTATCTCCATCCTACATTGCCACTCACTGCCTAGCCTAATTCAGAACCTCCGATTCACACCACCCCGTGATGTTTTTCTCACTCCTACTAGTGAATGTCATTTAACACACACCCATAAGGCGCACCTCCACGCGATATTTTTCAGAAACCTATCCTACATTGACACTGCATGTTCCCTGACCTCCCCATGCTGACCAGTCCTCGGTGCTTTTCTCCATCCTACATTGCCACTCACTGCCTATCCTAATTCAGACCCTCCGATTCACACCACCCCGTGATGTTTTTCTCACTCCTACTTGTGAATGTAATGTATCACACACCCATACAATGCGCACCACCACGTGATGTTTTTCTCACTCGTACTAGTGAATGTAATGTAACACACACCCATACAATGCGCACTGCCCCGTGATATTTTTCTCACTCCTACTAGTGAATGTAATGTAACACACACCCATATAATGCGCACCACCCCGTGATGTTTTTCTCACTCCTACTAGTGAATGTAATGTAACACACACCCATACAATGCGCACCACCCCGCCATGTTTTTCAGAAATCTATCCTACATTGCCACTGCATATTCCCTGACCTCCCCATGCTAACCACCCCGAGGTGCTTTTCTCCATCCTACAATGCCACTCACTGCCTATCCTAATTCAGACATTCCGATTGACACAACCCCGTGATGTTTTTCTCACTCCTACTAGTGAACGTAATGTAAGACACACCCATACAATGCGCACCACCCCGTGATATTTTTCTCACTCGTACTAGTGAATGTAATGTAACACACACCCATACAATGCGCACCACACCGTGATGTTTGTCGCACTCCTACAAGTGAATCTAATGTAACACCCACCCATACAATGCGCACCACCGCACGATGATTTTCAGAAACCTATCCTACATTGCCACTGCATGTTCCCTGACCTCCCCATGCTGACCACCCCGCGGTGCTTTTCTCCATCCTACATTGCCACTCACTGCCTATCCTAATTCAGACCCTCCGATTCACACCACCCCGTGATGTTTTTCTCACTCCTTCTAGTGAATGTCATTTAACACACACCCATAATGCGCACCACCACGCGATGTTGTTCAGAAACCTATCCTACATGGCCACTGCATTTTCCCTGACCTCCCCATGCTGACCAGTCCTCGGTGCTTTTCTTCATGCTACATTGCCTTTCACTGCCTATCGTAATTCAGACCCTCCGATTCACACCACCCCGTGATGTTTTTCTCACTCCTACTAGTGAATGTAATGTAACACACACCCATACAATGCGCACCACCCCGCGATGTTTTTCAGAAACCTATCTTACATTGCCACTGCATGTTCCCTGACCTCCCCATGCTGACCACCCCGCGGTGCTTTTCTCCATTCTACAAGGCCACTCACTGCCTATCCTAATTCAGACCCTCCGATTCACACCACCCGGTGATGTTTTTCTCACTCCTACTAGTGAATGTAATGTAACACACACCCATACAATGCGCACCACCCCGTGATGTTTTTCTCACTCCTACTAGTGAATGTAATGTAACACCCACACATACAATGCGCAGCACCCCACCATGTTTTTCAGAAACCTATCCTACTTTGTCACTGCATGTTCCCTGACCACCCCATGCTCACCACCCCGCGGTGCTTTTCTCCATCCTACATTGCCACTCACTGCCTATCCTAATTCAGACCCTCCGATTCACACTACACCGTGATGTTTTTCTCACTCCTACTAGTGAATGTAATGTAACACACACCCATACAATGCGCACCACCCCGCGATGTTTTTCAGCAACCTATCCTAAATTGCCACTGCATGTTCCCTGACCTCCCCATGCTCACCACCCCGCGGTGCTTTTCTCCATCCTACATTGCCACTCACTGCCTATCCTAATTGAGACCCTCCGATTCACACAAACCTGTGATGTTTTTCTCACTCCTACTAGTGAATGTAATGTAACACACACCCATACAATGCGCAGCACCCCGTGATATTTTTCTCACTCCTACTAGTGAATGTAATGTAACACACACCCACACAATGCACACCACCCCGTGATGTTTTTCTCACTCCTACTAGTGAATGTAATGTAACGCACACCCATACAATGCACAGCACCCCGCGATACTTTTCACAAACCTATCCTACATTGAAACTGCATGTTCCATGACTTCCCCATGCTGACCAGTCCTCGGTGCTTTTCTTCATGCTACATTGCCTTTCACTGCCTATCGTAATTCAGACCCTCCGATTCACACCACCCCGTGATGTTTTTCTCACTCCTACTAGTGAATGTAATGTAACACACACCCATACAATGCGCACCACCCCGCGATGTTTTTTCAGAAACCTATCCTACATTGCCACTGCATGTTCCCTAACCTCCACATGCTGACCACCCCGCGGTGCTTTTCTCCATCCTACATTGCCACTCACTGCCTATCCTAATACAGACCCTCCGATTCACATCACCCCGTGATGTTTTTCTCACTCCTACTAGTGAATGTAAAGTAACACACACCCATACAATGCGAACCACCCCGCGATGTTTTTCAGAAACCTATCCTACATTGCCACTGCATGTTCCCTGACCTCCCCATGCTGACCACCCCGCGGTGCTTTTCTCCATCCTACATTGCCATTCACTGCCTATCCTAATTCAGACCCTCCGATTCACACCACCCCGTGATGTTTTTCTCACTCCTACGAGTGAATGTAATGTAACACACACCCATACAATGCGCACCACCCCGGGATGATTTTCGCACTCCTACTAGTGAATGTAATGTAACACACACCCATACAATGCGCAGCACCCCGTGATGTTTTTCTCACTCCTACTTGTGAATGTAATGTAACACACACCCATACAATGCACACAACCCCGCGATTTTTTTCAGAAACCTATCCTACTTTGCCACTGCATGTTCCCTGACCTCCCCATGCTGACCACCCCGCGGTGCTTTTCTCCATCCTACATTGCCACTCACTGCCTATCCTAATTCAGACCCTCCGATTCACACCACCCCGTGATGTTTTTCTCACTCCTACTAGTGAATGTATTGTAACACACAACCATACAATGCGCACCACCCCGCGATGTTTTTCAGAAACCTATCCTACATTTCCACTGCATGTTCCCTGACCTCCCCATGCTGACCACCCCGCGGTGCTTTTCTCCATCCTACATTGCCACTCACTGCCTATCCTAATTCAGACCCTCCGATTCACACCACCCCGTGATGTTTTTCTCACTCCTACTAGTGAATGTAATGTAACACACACCCATACAATGCGCACCACCCCGTAATGATTTTCTCACTCCTACTAGTGAATGTAATGTAACACACACCCATACAATGCGCACCACCCCGCGATGTTTTTCAGAAACCTATCCTACATTGCCACTGCACGTTCCCTGACCTCCCCATGCTGACCACCCCGCGGTGCTTTTCTCCATCCTACATTGCCACTCACTGCCTATCCTAATTCAGACCCTCCGATTCACACCACCCCGTGATGTTTTTCCCACTCCTACTAGTGAATGTAATGTAACACACACCCATGCAATGCGCACCACCCCCGATGTTTTTCAGAAACCTATCCTACATTGCCACTGCATATTCCCTGAGCTCCCCATGCTGACCACCCCGCGGTGCTTATCTCCATCCTACATTGCCACTCACTGCCTAGCCTAATTCAGAACCTCCGATTCACACCACCCCGTGATGTTTTTCTCACTCCTACTAGTGAATGTCATTTAACACACACCCATAAGGCGCACCTCCACGCGATGTTTTTCAGAAACCTATCCTACATTGACACTGCATGTTCCCTGACCTCCCCATGCTGACCAGTCCTCGGTGCTTTTCTCCATCCTACATTGCCACTCACTGCCTATCCTAATTCAGACCCTCCGATTCACACCACCCCGTGATGTTTTTCTCACTCCTACTAGTGAATGTAATGTAACACACACCCATACAATGCGCACCACCACGTGATGTTTTTCTCACTCGTACTAGTGAATGTAATGTAACACACACCCATACAATGCGCACCACCCCGCCATGTTTTTCAGAAATCTATCCTACATTGCCACTGCATATTCCCTGACCTCCCCATGCTAACCACCCCGAGGTGCTTTTCTCCATCCTACAATGCCACTCACTGCCTATCCTAATTCGGACATTCCAATTGACACAACCCCGTGATGTTTTTCTCACTCCTACTAGTGAACGTAATGTAAGACACACCCATACAATGCGCACCACCCCGTGATATTATTCTCACTCGTACTAGTGAATGTAATGTAACACACACCCATACAATGCGCACCACACCGTGATGTTTGTCGCACTCCTACAAGTGAATCTAATGTAACACCCACCCATACAATGCGCACCACCGCACGATGATTTTCAGAAACCTATCCTACATTGCCACTGCATGTTCCCTGACCTCCCCATGCTGACCACCCCGCGGTGCTTTTCTCCATCCTACATTGCCACTCACTGCCTATCCTAATTCAGACCCTCCGATTCACACCACCCCGTGATGTTTTTCTCACTCCTTCTAGTGAATGTCATTTAACACACACCCATAATGCGCACCACCACGCGATGTTGTTCAGAAACCTATCCTACATGGCCACTGCATTTTCCCTGACCTCCCCATGCTGACCAGTCCTCGGTGCTTTTCTTCATGCTACATTGCCTTTCACTGCCTATCCTAATTCAGACCCTCCGATTCACACCACCCCGTGATGTTTTTCTCACTCCTACTAGTGAATGTAATGTAACACACACCCATACAATGCGCACCACCCCGTGATGTTTTTCTCACTCCTACTAGTGAATGTAATGTAACACACACCCATACAATGCACACCACCCCGTGATGTTTTTCTCACTCCTACTAGTGAATGTAATGTAACACACACCCATACAATGCGCACCACCCCGCGATGTTTTTCAGAAACCTATCTTACATTGCCACTGCATGTTCCCTGACCTCCCCATGCTGACCACCCCGCGGTGCTTTTCTCCATTCTACAAGGCCACTCACTGCCTATCCTAATTCAGACCCTCCGATTCACACCACCCCGTGATGTTTTTCTCACTCCTACTAGTGAATGTAATGTAACACACACCCATACAATGCGCACCACCCCGTGATGTTTTTCTCACTCCTACTAGTGAATGTAATGTAACACCCACACATACAATGAGCAGCACCCCACCATGTTTTTCAGAAACCTATCCTACATTGTCACTGCATGTTCCCTGACCACCCCATGCTCACCACCCCGCGGTGCTTTTCTCCATCCTACATTGCCACTCACTGCCTATCCTAATTCAGACCCTCCGATTCACACTACACCGTGATGTTTTTCTCACTCCTACTAGTGAATGTAATGTAACACACACCCATACAATGCGCACCACCCCGCGATGTTTTTCAGCAACCTATCCTAAATTGCCACTGCATGTTCCCTGACCTCCCCATGCTCACCACCCCGCGGTGCTTTTCTCCATCCTACATTGCCACTCACTGCCTATCCTAAGTGAGGCCCTCCGATTCACACAACCCTGTGATGTTTTTCTCACTCCTACTAGTGAATGTAATGTAACACACACCCATACAATGCGCAGCACCCCGTGATATTTTTCTCACTCCTACTAGTGAATGTAATGTAACACACACCCACACAATGCACACCACCCCGTGATGTTTTTCTCACTCCTACTAGTGAATGTAATGTAACGCACACCCATACAATGCACAGCACCCCGCGATGCTTTTCACAAACCTATCCTACATTGAAACTGCATGTTCCCTGACTTCCCCATGCTGACCACCCTGCGGTGCTTTTCTCCATCCTACATTGCCACTCACTGCCTATCCTAATTCAGACCCTCCGATTCACACCACCCCGTGATGTTTTTCTCACTCCTACTAGTGAATGTAATGTAACACACACCCATACAATGCGCACCACCCCGCGATGTTTTTCAGAAAGCTATCCTACATTGCCACTGCATGTTCCCTGACCTCCCCATGCTGACCACCCCACGGTGCTTTTCTCCATCCTACATTGCCATTCACTGCCTATCCTAATTCAGACCCTCCGATTCACACCACCCCGTGATGTTTTTCTCACTCCTACGAGTGAATGTAATGTAACACACACCCATACAATGCGCACCACCCCGGGATGATTTTTGCACTCCTACTAGTGAATGTAATGTAACACACACCCATACAATGCGCAGCACCCCGTGATGTTTTTCTCACTCCTACTTGTGAATGTAATGTAACACACACCCATACAATGCACACAACCCCGCGATTTTTTTCAGAAACCTATCCTACATTGCCACTGCATGTTCCCTGACCTCCCCATGCTGACCACCCCGCGGTGCTTTTCTCCATCCTACATTGCCACTCACTGCCTATCCTAATTCAGACCCTCCGATTCACACCACCCCGTGATGTTTTTCTCACTCCTACTAGTGAATGTATTGTAACACACACCCATACAATGCGCACCACCCCGCGATGTTTTTCAGAAACCTATCCTACATTTCCACTGCATGTTCCCTGACCTCCCCATGCTGACCACCCCGCGGTGCTTTTCTCCATCCTACATTGCCACTCACTGCCTATCCTAATTCAGACCCTCCGATTCACACCACCCCGTGATGTTTTTTTCACTCCTACTAGTGAATGTAATGTAACACACACCCATACAATGCGCACCACCCCGTAATGATTTTCTCCCTCCTACTAGTGAATGTAATGTAACACACACCCATACAATGCGCACCATCCCGTGATGTTTTTCTCACTCCTACTAGTGAATGTAATGTAACACACACCCCTACAATGCACAACACCCCGCGATGTTTTTCAGAAACCTATCCTACATTGCCACTGCATGTTCCCTGACCTCCCCATGCTGACAACACCGCGGTGCTTTTCTCCATCCTACATTGCCACTCACTGCCTATCCTAATTCAGACCCTCCGATTTACACCACCCGGTGATGTTTTTCTCGCTCCTACTAGTGAATGTAATGTAACACACACCCATACAATGCGCACCACCCCGTGATGTTTTTCTCACTCCTACTAGTGAATGTAATGTAACACACACCCATACAATGCGCACCACCCCGCGATGTTTTTCAGAAACCTATCCTACATTGCCACTGCACGTTCCCTGACCTCCCCATGCTGACCAGCCCGCGGTGCTTTTCTCCATCCTACATTGCCACTCACTGCCTATCCTAATTCAGACCCTCCGATTCACACCACCCCGTGATGTTTTTCTCACTCCTACTAGTGAATGTAATGTAACACACACCCATACAATGCGCACCACCCCCGATGTTTTTCAGAAACCTATCCTACATTGCCACTGCATATTCCCTGAGCTCCCCATGCTGACCACCCCGGGGTGCTTATCTCCATCCTACATTGCCACTCACTGCCTAGCCTAATTCAGAACCTCCGATTCACACAACCCCGCGATGTTTTTCTCACTCCTACTAGTGAATGTCATTTAACACACACCCATAAGGTGCACCTCCACGCGATGTTTTTCAGAAACCTATCCTACATTGACACTGCATGTTCCCTGACCTCCCCATGCTGACCAGTCCTCAGTGCTTTTCTCCATCCTACATTGCCACTCACTGCCTATCCTAATTCAGACCCTCCGATTCACACCACCCCGTGATGTTTTTCTCACTCCTACTAGTGAATGTAATGTAACACACACCCATACAATGCGCACCACCACGTGATGTTTTTCTCACTCGTACTAGTGAATGTAATGTAACACACACCCATACAATGCGCACCGCCCCGTGATGTTTTTCTCACTCCTACTAGTGAATGTAATGTAACACACACCCATATAATGCGCACCACCCCGTGATGTTTTTCTCACTCCTACTAGTGAATGTAATGTAACACACACCCATACAATGCGCACCACCCCGCCATGTTTTTCAGAAATCTATCCTACATTGCCACTGCATATTCCCTGACCTCCCCATGCTTACCACCCCGAGGTGCTTTTCTCCATCCTACATTGCCACTCACTGCCTATCCTAATTCAGACATTCCGATTGACACAACCCCGTGATGTTTTTCTCACTCCTGCTAGTGAACGTAATGTAAGACACACCCATACAATGCGCACCACCCCGTGATATTTTTCTCACTCGTACTAGTGAATGTAATATAACACACACCCATACAATGCGCACCACACCGTGATGTTTGTCGCACTCCTACAAGTGAATCTAATGTAACACCCACCCATACAATGCGCACCACCGCACGATGTTTTTCAGAAACCTATCCTACATTGTCACTGCATGTTCCCTGACCTCCCCATGCTGACCACCCCTCGGAGTTTTTCTCCATCCTACATTGCCACTCACTGCCTATCCTAATTCAGACCCTCCGATTCACACCACCCCGTGATGTTTTTCTCACTCCTACTGGTGAATGTAATGTAACACACACCCATACAATGCGCACCACCCCGCGATATTTTTCAGAAACCTATCCTACATTGCCAATGCATGTTCCCTGACCTCCCCATGCTCACCACCCCGCGGTGCTTTTCTCCATCCTACATTGCCACTCACTGCCTATCCTAATTCAGACCCTCCGATTCACACCACCCTGTGATGTTTTTCTCACTCCTACTAGTGAATGTAATGTAACACACACCCATACAATGCGCAGCACCCCGTGATGTTTTTCTCACTCCTACTAGTGAATGTAATGTAACACACACCCATACAATGCGCACCACCCCACGATGTTTTTCAGAAACCTATCTTACATTGCCACTGCATGTTCCCTGACCTCCCCATGCTGACCACCCCGCGGTGCTTTTCTCCATCCTACAAGGTCACTCACTGCCTATCCTAATTCAGACCCTCCGATTCACACCACCCCGTGATGTTTTTCTCACTCCTACTAGTGAATGTAATGTAACACACACCCATACAATGCGCACCACCCCGTGATGTTTTTCTCACTCCTACTAGTGAATGTAATGTAACACCCACACATACAATGCGCAGCACCCCACCATGTTTTTCAGAAACCTATCCTACATTGCCACTGCATGTTCCCTGACCACCCCATGCTCACCACCCCGCGGTGCTTTTCTCCATCCTACATTGCCACTCACTGCCTATCCTAATTCAGACCCTCCGATTCACACTACACCGTGATGTTTTTCTCACTCCTACTAGTGAATGTAATGTAACACACACCCATACAATGCGCACCACCCCGCGATGTTTTTCAGCAACCTATCCTAAATTGCCACTGCATGTTCCGTGACCTCCCCATGCTCACCACCCCGCGGTGCTTTTCTCCATCCTACATTGCCACTCACTGCCTATCCTAATTGAGACCCTCCGATTCACACAACCCTGTGATGTTTTTCTCACTCCTATTAGTGAATGTAATGTAACACACACCCATACAATGCGCAGCACCCCGTGATATTTTTCTCACTCCTACTAGTGAATGTAATGTAACACACACCCACACAATGCACACCACCCCGTGATGTTTTTCTCACTCCTACTAGTGAATGTAATGTAACGCACACCCATACAATGCACAGCACCCCGCGATGCTTTTCACAAACCTATGCTACATTGAAACTGCATGTTCCCTGACTTCCCCATGCTGACCACCCTGCGGTGCTTTTCTCCATCCTACATTGCCACTCACTGCCTATCCTAATTCAGACCCTCCGATTCACACCAACCCGTGATGTTTTTCTCACTCCTACTAGTGAATGTAATGTAACACACACCCATACAATGCGCACCACCCCGCGATGTTTTTCAGAAACCTATCCTACATTGCCACTGCATGTTCCCTAACCTCCACATGCTGACCACCCCGCGGTGCTTTTCTCCATCCTACATTGCCACTCACTGCCTATCCTAATACAGACACTCCGATTCACATCACCCCGTGATGTTTTTCTCACTCCTACTAGTGAATGTAAAGTAACACACACCCATACAATGCGAACAATCCCGCGATGTTTTTCAGAAACCTATCCTACATTGCCACTGCATGTTCCCTGACCTCCCCATGCTGACCACCCCGCGGTGCTTTTCTCCATCCTACATTGCCATTCACTGCCTATCCTAATTCCGACCCTCCGATTCACACCACCCCGTGATGTTTTTCTCACTCCTACGAGTGAATGTAATGTAACACACACCCATACAATGCGCACCACCCCGGGATGATTTTCGCACTCCTACTAGTGAATGTAATGTAACACACACCCATACAATGCGCAGCACCCCGTGATGTTTTTCTCACTCCTACTAGTGAATGTAATGTAACACACACCCATACAATGCACACAACCCCGCGATTTTTTTCAGAAACCTATCCTACATTGCCACTGCATGTTCCCTGACCTCCCCATGCTGACCACCCCGCGGTGCTTTTCTCCATCCTACATTGCCACTCACTGCCTATCCTAATTCAGACCCTCCGATTCACACCACCCCGTGATGTTTTTCTCACTCCTACTAGTGAATGTATTGTAACACACACCCATACAATGCGCACCACCCCGCGATGTTTTTCAGAAACCTATCCTACATTTCCACTGCATGTTCCCTGACCTCCCCATGCTGACCACCCCGCGGTGCTTTTCTCCATCCTACATTGCCACTCACTGCCTATCCTAATTCAGACCCTCCGATTCACACCACCCCGTGATGTTTTTCTCACTCCTACTAGTGAATGTATTGTAACACACACCCATACAATGCGCAGCACCCCGCGATGTTTTTCAGAAACCTATCCTACATTTCCACTGCATGTTCCCAAACCTCCCCATGCTGACCACCCCGCGGTGCTTTTCTCCATCCTACATTGCCACTCACTGCCTATCCTAATTCAGACCCTCCGATTCACACCACCCCGTGATGTTTTTCTCACTCCTACTAGTGAATGTATTGTAACACACACCCATACAATGCGCACCAACCCGTAATTATTTTCTCCCTCCTACTAGTGAATGTAATGTAACACACACCCATACAATGCGCACCATCCCGTGATGTTTTTCCTCACTCCTACTAGTGAATGTAATGTAACACACACCCATACAATGCGCAACACCCCGCGATGTTTTTCAGAAACCTATCCTACATTGCCACTGCATGTTCCCTGACCTCACCATGCTGACCACCCCGCGGTGCTTTTCTCCATCCTACATTGCCACTCACTGCCTATCCTAATTCAGACCCTCCGATTCACACCACCCCGTGATGTTTTTCTCACTCCTACTAGTGAATGTAATGTAACACACACCCATACAATGCGCACCACCCCGTGATGTTTTTCTCACTCCTACTAGTGAATGTAATGTAACACCCACACATACAATGCGCAGCACCCCACCATGTTTTTCAGAAACCTATCCTACATTGCCACTGCATGTTCCCTTACCACCCCATGCTCACCACCCCGCGGTGCTTTTCTCCATCCTACATTGCCACTCACTGCCTATCCTAATTCAGACCCTCCGATTCACACTACACCGTGATGTTTTTCTCACTCCTACTAGTGAATGTAATGTAACACACACCCATACAATGCGCACCACCCCGTGATGTTTTTCAGCAACCTATCCTAAATTGCCACTGCATGTTCCCTGACCTCCCCATGCTCACCACCCCGCGGTGCTTTTCTCCATCCTACATTGCCACTCACTGCCTATCCTAATTGAGACCCTCCGATTCACAAAACCCTGTGATGTTTTTCTCACTCCTATTAGTGAATGTAATGTAACACACACCCATACAATGCGCAGCACCCCGTGATATTTTTCTCACTCCTACTAGTGAATGTAATGTAACACACACCCACACAATGCACACCACCCCGTGATGTTTTTCTCACTCCTACTAGTGAATGTAATGTAACGCACACCCATACAATGCACAGCACCCCGCGATGCTTTTCACAAACCTATCCTACATTGAAACTGCATGTTCCCTGACTTCCCCATGCTGACCACCCTGCGGTGCTTTTCTCCATCCTACATTGCCACTCACTGCCTATCCTAATTCAGACCCTTCGATTCACACCACCCCGTGATGTTTTTCTCACTCCTACTAGTGAATGTAATGTAACACACACCCATACAATGCGCACCACCCCGCGATGTTTTTCAGAAACCTATCCTACATTGCCACTGCATGTTCCCTAACCTCCACATGCTGACCACCCCGCGGTGCTTTTCTCCATCCTACATTGCCACTCACTGCCTATCCTAATTCAGACCCTTCGATTCACACCACCCCGTGATGTTTTTCTCACTCCTACTAGTGAATGTAATGTAACACACACCCATACAATGCGCACCACCCCGCGATGTTTTTCAGAAACCTATCCTACATTGCCACTGCATGTTCCCTCACCTCACCATGCTGACCACCCCGCGGTGCTTTTCTCCATCCTACATTGCCATACACTGCCTATCCTAATTCAGACCCTCCGATTCACACCACCCCGTGATGTTTTTCTCACTCCTACGAGTGAATGTAATGTAACACACACCCATACAATGCGCACCACCCCGGGATGATTTTCGCACTCCTACTAGTGAATGTAATGTAACACACACCCATACAATGCGCAGCACCCCGTGATGTTTTTCTCACTCCTACTAGTGAATGTAATGTAACACACACCCATACAATGCACACAACCCCGCGATTTTTTTCAGAAACCTATCCTACATTGCCACTGCATGTTCCCTGACCTCCCCATGCTGACCACCCCGCGGTGCTTTTCTCCATCCTACATTGCCACTCACTGCCTATCCTAATTCAGACCCTCCGATTCACACCACCCCGTGATGTTTTTCTCACTCCTACTAGTGAATGTATTGTAACACACACCCATACAATGCGCACCACCCCGCGATGTTTTTCAGAAACCTATCCTACATTTCCACTGCATGTTCCCTGACCTCCCCATGCTGACCACCCCGCGGTGCTTTTCTCCATCCTACATTGCCACTCACTGCCTATCCTAATTCAGACCCTCCGATTCACACCACCCCGTGATGTTTTTCTCACTCCTACTAGTGAATGTATTGTAACACACACCCATACAATGCGCAACACCCCGCGATGTTTTTCAGAAACCTATCCTACATTGCCACTGCATGTTCCCTGACCTCCCCATGCTGACCACCCCGCGGTGCTTTTCTCCATCCTACATTGCCACTCACTGCCTATCCTAATTCAGACCCTCCGATTCACACCACCCCGTGATGTTTTTCTCACTCCTACTAGTGAATGTAATGTAACACACACCCATACAATGCGCACCACCCCGTGATGTTTTTCTCACTCCTACTAGTGAATGTAATGTAACACCCACACATACAATGCGCAGCACCCCACCATGTTTTTCAGAAACCTATCCTACATTGCCACTGCATGTTCCCTGACCACCCCATGCTCACCACCCCGCGGTGCTTTTCTCCATCCTACATTGCCACTCACTGCCTATCCTAATTCAGACCCTCCCATTCACACTACACCGTGATGTTTTTCTCACTCCTACTAGTGAATGTAATGTAACACACACCCATACAATGCGCACCACCCCGCGATGTTTTTCAGCAACCTATCCTAAATTGCCACTGCATGTTCCCTGACCTCCCCATGCTCACCACCCCGCGGTGCTTTTCTCCATCCTACATTGCCACTCACTGCCTATCCTAATTCAGACCCTCCGATTCACACAACCCTGTGATGTTTTTCTCACTCCTATTAGTGAATGTAATGTAACACACACCCATACAATGCGCAGCACCCCGTGATATTTTTCTCACTCCTACTAGTGAATGTAATGTAACACACACCCACACAATGCACACCACCCCGTGATGTTTTTCTCACTCCTACTAGTGAATGTAATGTAACGCACACCCATACAATGCACAGCACCCCGCGATGCTTTTCACAAACCTATCCTACATTGAAACTGCATGTTCCCTGACTTACCCATGCTGACCACCCTGCGGTGCTTTTCTCCATCCTACATTGCCACTCACTGCCTATCCTAATTCAGACCCTCCGATTCACACCACCCCGTGATGTTTTTCTCACTCCTACTAGTGAATGTAATGTAACACACACCCATACAATGCGCACCACCCCGCGATGTTTTTCAGAAACCTATCCTACATTGCCACTGCATGTTCCCTAACCTCCACATGCTGACCACCCAGCGGTGCTTTTCTCCATCCTACATTGCCACTCACTGCCTATCCTAATACAGACCCTCCGATTCACATCACCCCGTGATGTTTTTCTCACTCCTACTAGTGAATGTAAAGTAACACACACCCATACAATGCGAACCACCCCGCGATGTTTTTCAGAAACCTATCCTACATTGCCACTGCATGTTCCCTGACCTCCCCATGCTGACCACCCCGCGGTGCTTTTCTCCATCCTACATTGCCACTCACTGCCTATCCTAATTCAGACCCTCCGATTCACACCACCCCGTGATGTTTTTCTCACTCCTACTAGTGAATGTATTGTAACACACACCCATACAATGCGCACCACCCCGCGATGTTTTTCAGAAACCTATCCTACATTTCCACTGCATGTTCCCTGACCTCCCCATGCAGACCACCCCGCGGTGCTTTTCTCCATCCTACATTGCCACTCACTGCCTATCCTAATTCAGACCCTCCGATTCACACCACCCCGTGATGTTTTTCTCACTCCTACTAGTGAATGTAATGTAACACACACCCATACAATGCGCACCACCCCGTAATGATTTTCTCCCTCCTACTAGTGAATGTAATGTAACACACACCCATACAATGCGCACCATCCCGTGATGTTTTTCTCACTCCTACTAGTGAATGTAATGTAACACACACCCCTACAATGCACAACACCCCGCGATGTTTTTCAGAAACCTATCCTACATTGCCACTGCATGTTCCCTGACCTCCCCATGCTGACAACACCGCGGTGCTTTTCTCCATCCTACATTGCCACTCACTGCCTATCCTAATTCAGACCCTCCGATTTACACCACCCCGTGATGTTTTTCTCGCTCCTACTAGTGAATGTAATGTAACACACACCCATACAATGCGCACCACCCCGTGAAGTTTTTCTCACTCCTACTAGTGAATGTAATGTAACACACACCCATACAATGCGCACCACCCCGCGATGTTTTTCAGAAACCTATCCTACATTGCCACTGCACGTTCCCTGACCTCCCCATGCTGACCACCCCGCGGTGCTTTTCTCCATCCTACATTGCCACTCACTGCCTATCCTAATTCAGACCCTCCGATTCACACCACCCCGTGATGTTTTTCTCACTCCTACTAGTGAATGTAATGTAACACACACCCATACAATGCGCACCACCCCTGATATTTTTCAGAAACCTATCCTACATTGCCACTGCATATTCCCTGAGCTCCCCATGCTGACCACCCCGCGGTGCTTATCTCCATCCTACATTGCCACTCACTGCCTATCCTAATTCAGACCCTCCGATTCACACCACCCCGTGATGTTTTTCTCACTCCTACTAGTGAATGTAATGTAACACACACCCATACAATGCGCACCGCCCTGTGATGTTTTTCTCACTCCTACTAGTGAATGTAATTTAACACACACCCATACAATGCGCAGCACCCCGTGATGTTTTTCTCACTCCTACTAGTGAATGTAATGTAACACACACCCATACAATGCGCACCACCCCGTGATGTTTTTCTCACTCCTACTAGTGAATGTAATGTAACACCCACACATACAATGCGCAGCACCCCACCATGTTTTTCAGAAACCTATCCTACATTGCCACTGCATGTTCCCTGACCACCCCTTGCTCACCACCCCGCGGTGCTTTTCTCCATCCTACATTGCCACTCACTGCCTATCCTAATTCAGACCCTCCGATTCACACTACACCGTGATGTTTTTCTCACTCCTACTAGTGAATGTAATGTAACACACACCCATACAATGCGCACCACCCCGCGATGTTTTTCAGCAACCTATCCTAAATTGCCACTGCATCATCCCTGACCTCCCCATGCTCACCACCCCGCGGTGCTTTTCTCCATCCTACATTGCCACTCACTGCCTATCCTAATTCAGACCCTCCGATTCACACCACCCCGTGATGTTTTTCTCACTCCTACTAGTGAATGTAATGTAACACACACCCATACAATGCGCACCACCCCGTGATGTTTTTCTCACTCCTACTAGTGAATGTAATGTAACACCCACACATACAATGCGCAGCACCCCACCATGTTTTTCAGAAACCTTTCCTACATTGCCACTGCATGTTCCCTTACCACCCCATGCTCACCACCCCGCGGTGCTTTTCTCCATCCTACATTGCCACTCACTGCCTATCCTAATTCAGACCCTCCGATTCACACTACACCGTGATGTTTTTCTCACTCCTACTAGTGAATGTAATGTAACACACACCCATACAATGCGCACCACCCCGTGATGTTTTTCAGCAACCTATCCTAAATTGCCACTGCATGTTCCCTGACCTCCCCATGCTCACCACCCCGCGGTGCTTTTCTCCATCCTACATTGCCACTCACTGCCTATCCTAATTGAGACCCTCCGATTCACAAAACCCTGTGATGTTTTTCTCACTCCTATTAGTGAATGTAATGTAACACACACCCATACAATGCGCAGCACCCCGTGATATTTTTCTCACTCCTACTAGTGAATGTAATGTAACACACACCCACACAATGCACACCACCCCGTGATGTTTTTCTCACTCCTACTAGTGAATGTAATGTAACGCACACCCATACAATGCACAGCACCCCGCGATGCTTTTCACAAACCTATCCTACATTGAAACTGCATGTTCCCTGACTTCCCCATGCTGACCACCCTGCGGTGCTTTTCTCCATCCTACATTGCCACTCACTGCCTATCCTAATTCAGACCCTTCGATTCACACCACCCCGTGATGTTTTTCTCACTCCTACTAGTGAATGTAATGTAACACACACCCATACAATGCGCACCACCCCGCGATGTTTTTCAGAAACCTATCCTACATTGCCACTGCATGTTCCCTAACCTCCACATGCTGACCACCCCGCGGTGCTTTTCTCCATCCTACATTGCCACTCACTGCCTATCCTAATACAGACCCTCCGATTCACATCACCCCGTGATGTTTTTCTCACTCCTACTAGTGAATGTAAAGTAACACACACCCATACAATGCGAACCACCCCGCGATGTTTTTCAGAAACCTATCCTACATTGCCACTGCATGTTCCCTCACCTCACCATGCTGACCACCCCGCGGTGCTTTTCTCCATCCTACATTGCCATACACTGCCTATCCTAATTCAGACCCTCCGATTCACACCACCCCGTGATGTTTTTCTCACTCCTACGAGTGAATGTAATGTAACACACACCCATACAATGCGCACCACCCCGGGATGATTTTCGCACTCCTACTAGTGAATGTAATGTAACACACACCCATACAATGCGCAGCACGCCGTGATGTTTTTCTCACTCCTACTAGTGAATGTAATGTAACACACACCCATACAATGCACACAACCCCGCGATTTTTTTCAGAAACCTATCCTACATTGCCACTGCATGTTCCCTGACCTCCCCATGCTGACCACCCCGCGGTGCTTTTCTCCATCCTACATTGCCACTCACTGCCTATCCTAATTCAGACCCTCCGATTCACACCACCCCGTGATGTTTTTCTCACTCCTACTAGTGAATGTATTGTAACACACACCCATACAATGCGCACCACCCCGCGATGTTTTTCAGAAACCTATCCTACATTTCCACTGCATGTTCCCTGACCTCCCCATGCTGACCACCCCGCGGTGCTTTTCTCCATCCTACATTGCCACTCACTGCCTATCCTAATTCAGACCCTCCGATTCACACCACCCCGTGATGTTTTTCTCACTCCTACTAGTGAATGTATTGTAACACACACCCATACAATGCGCAACACCCCGCGATGTTTTTCAGAAACCTATCCTACATTGCCACTGCATGTTCCCTGACCTCCCCATGCTGACCACCCCGCGGTGCTTTTCTCCATCCTACATTGCCACTCACTGCCTATCCTAATTCAGACCCTCCGATTCACACCACCCCGTGATGTTTTTCTCACTCCTACTAGTGAATGTAATGTAACACACACCCATACAATGCGCACCACCCCGTGATGTTTTTCTCACTCCTACTAGTGAATGTAATGTAACACCCACACATACAATGCGCAGCACCCCACCATGTTTTTCAGAAACCTATCCTACATTGCCACTGCATGTTCCCTGACCACCCCATGCTCACCACCCCGCGGTGCTTTTCTCCATCCTACATTGCCACTCACTGCCTATCCTAATTCAGACCCTCCCATTCACAATACACCGTGATGTTTTTCTCACTCCTACTAGTGAATGTAATGTAACACACACCCATACAATGCGCACCACCCCGCGATGTTTTTCAGCAACCTATCCTAAATTGCCACTGCATGTTCCCTGACCTCCCCATGCTCACCACCCCGCGGTGCTTTTCTCCATCCTACATTGCCACTCACTGCCTATCCTAATTCAGACCCTCCGATTCACACAACCCTGTGATGTTTTTCTCACTCCTATTAGTGAATGTAATGTAACACACACCCATACAATGCGCAGCACCCCGTGATATTTTTCTCACTCCTACTAGTGAATGTAATGTAACACACACCCACACAATGCACACCACCCCGTGATGTTTTTCTCACTCCTACTAGTGAATGTAATGTAACGCACACCCATACAATGCACAGCACCCCGCGATGCTTTTCACAAACCTATCCTACATTGAAACTGCATGTTCCCTGACTTACCCATGCTGACCACCCTGCGGTGCTTTTCTCCATCCTACATTGCCACTCACTGCCTATCCTAATTCAGACCCTCCGATTCACACCACCCCGTGATGTTTTTCTCACTCCTACTAGTGAATGTAATGTAACACACACCCATACAATGCGCACCACCCCGCGATGTTTTTCAGAAACCTATCCTACATTGCCACTGCATGTTCCCTAACCTCCACATGCTGACCACCCAGCGGTGCTTTTCTCCATCCTACATTGCCACTCACTGCCTATCCTAATACAGACCCTCCGATTCACATCACCCCGTGATGTTTTTCTCACTCCTACTAGTGAATGTAAAGTAACACACACCCATACAATGCGAACCACCCCGCGATGTTTTTCAGAAACCTATCCTACATTGCCACTGCATGTTCCCTGACCTCCCCATGCTGACCACCCCGCGGTGCTTTTCTCCATCCTACATTGCCACTCACTGCCTATCCTAATTCAGACCCTCCGATTCACACCACCCCGTGATGTTTTTCTCACTCCTACTAGTGAATGTATTGTAACACACACCCATACAATGCGCACCACCCCGCGATGTTTTTCAGAAACCTATCCTACATTTCCACTGCATGTTCCCTGACCTCCCCATGCAGACCACCCCGCGGTGCTTTTCTCCATCCTACATTGCCACTCACTGCCTATCCTAATTCAGACCCTCCGATTCACACCACCCCGTGATGTTTTTCTCACTCCTACTAGTGAATGTAATGTAACACACACCCATACAATGCGCACCACCCCGTAATGATTTTCTCCCTCCTACTAGTGAATGTAATGTAACACACACCCATACAATGCGCACCATCCCGTGATGTTTTTCTCACTCCTACTAGTGAATGTAATGTAACACACACCCCTACAATGCACAACACCCCGCGATGTTTTTCAGAAACCTATCCTACATTGCCACTGCATGTTCCCTGACCTCCCCATGCTGACAACACCGCGGTGCTTTTCTCCATCCTACATTGCCACTCACTGCCTATCCTAATTCAGACCCTCCGATTTACACCACCCCGTGATGTTTTTCTCGCTCCTACTAGTGAATGTAATGTAACACACACCCATACAATGCGCACCACCCCGTGAAGTTTTTCTCACTCCTACTAGTGAATGTAATGTAACACACACCCATACAATGCGCACCACCCCGCGATGTTTTTCAGAAACCTATCCTACATTGCCACTGCACGTTCCCTGACCTCCCCATGCTGACCACCCCGCGGTGCTTTTCTCCATCCTACATTGCCACTCACTGCCTATCCTAATTCAGACCCTCCGATTCACACCACCCCGTGATGTTTTTCTCACTCCTACTAGTGAATGTAATGTAACACACACCCATACAATGCGCACCACCCCTGATATTTTTCAGAAACCTATCCTACATTGCCACTGCATATTCCCTGAGCTCCCCATGCTGACCACCCCGCGGTGCTTATCTCCATCCTACATTGCCACTCACTGCCTATCCTAATTCAGACCCTCCGATTCACACCACCCCGTGATGTTTTTCTCACTCCTACTAGTGAATGTAATGTAACACACACCCATACAATGCGCACCGCCCTGTGATGTTTTTCTCACTCCTACTAGTGAATGTAATTTAACACACACCCATACAATGCGCAGCACCCCGTGATGTTTTTCTCACTCCAACTAGTGAATGTAATGTAACACACACCCATACAATGCGCACCACCCCGCGATGTTTTTCAGAAACCTATCTTACATTGCCACTGCATGTTCCCTGACCTCCCCATGCTGACCACCCCGCGGTGCTTTTCTCCATCCTACAAGGCCACTCACTGCCTATCCTAATTCAGACCCTCCGATTCACACCACCCCGTGATGTTTTTCTCACTCCTACTAGTGAATGTAATGTAACACACACCCATACAATGCGCACCACCCCGTGATGTTTTTCTCACTCCTACTAGTGAATGTAATGTAACACCCACACATACAATGCGCAGCACCCCACCATGTTTTTCAGAAACCTATCCTACATTGCCACTGCATGTTCCCTGACCACCCCTTGCTCACCACCCCGCGGTGCTTTTCTCCATCCTACATTGCCACTCACTGCCTATCCTAATTCAGACCCTCCGATTCACACTACACCGTGATGTTTTTCTCACTCCTACTAGTGAATGTAATGTAACACACACCCATACAATGCGCACCACCCCGCGATGTTTTTCAGCAACCTATCCTAAATTGCCACTGCATCATCCCTGACCTCCCCATGCTCACCACCCCGCGGTGCTTTTCTCCATCCTACATTGCCACTCACTGCCTATCCTAATTGAGACCCTCCGATTCACACAACCCTGTGATGTTTTTCTCACTCCTACTAGTGAATGTAATGTAACACACACCCATACAATGCGCAGCACCCCGTGATATTTTTCTCACTCCTACTAGTGAATGTAATGTAACACACACCCACACAATTCACACCACCCCGTGATGTTTTTCTCACTCCTACTAGTGAATGTGATGTAACGCACACCCATACAATGCACAGCACCCCGCGATGCTTTTCACAAACCTATCCTACATTGAAACTGCATGTTCCCTGACTTCCCCATGCTGACCACCCTGCGGTGCTTTTCTCCATCCTACATTGCCACTCACTGCCTATCCTAATTCAGACCCTCCGATTCACACCACCCCGTATTGTTTTTCTCACTCCTACTAGTGAATGTAATGTAACACACACCCATACAATGCGCACCACCGCACGATGTTTTTCAGAAACCTATCCTACATTGCCACTGCATGTTCCCTGACCTCCCCATGCTGACCACCCCTCGGTGCTTTTCTCCATCCTACATTGCCACTCACTGCCTATCCTAATTCAGACCCTCCGATTCACACCACCCCGTGATGTTTTTCTCACTCCTAGTGGTGAATGTAATGTAACACACACCCATACAATGCGCACCACCCCGCGATATTTTTCAGAAACCTATCCTACATTGCCAAAGCATGTTCCCTGACCTCCCCAAGCTCACCACCCCGCGGTGCTTTTCTCCATCCTACATTGCCACTCACTGCCTATCCTAATTCAGACCCTCCGATTCACACCACCCTGTGATGTTTTTCTCACTCCTACTAGTGAATGTAATGTAACACACACCCATACAATGCGCAGCACCCCGTGATGTTTTTCTCACTCCTACTAGTGAATGTAATGTAACACACACCCATACAATGCGCACCACCCCGCGATGTTTTTCAGAAACCTATCTTACATTGCCACTGCATGTTCCCTGACCTCCCCATGCTGACCACCCCGCGGTGCTTTTCTCCATCCTACAAGGCCACTCACTGCCTATCCTAATTCAGACCCTCCGATTCACACCACCCCGTGATGTTTTTCTCACTCCTACTAGTGAATGTAATGTAACACACACCCATACAATGCGCACCACCCCGTGATGTTTTTCTCACTCCTACTAGTGAATGTAATGTAACACCCACACATACAATGCGCAACACCCCACCATGTTTTTCAGAAACCTATCCTACATTGCCACTGCATGTTCCCTGACCACCCCTTGCTCACCACCCCGCGGTGCTTTTCTCCATCCTACATTGCCACTCACTGCCTATCCTAATTCAGACCCTCCGATTCACACTACACCGTGATGTTTTTCTCACTCCTACTAGTGAATGTAATGTAACACATACCCATACAATGCGCACCACCCCGCGATGTTTTTCAGCAACCTATCCTAAATTGCCACTGCATCATCCCTGACCTCCCCATGCTCACCACCCCGCGGTGCTTTTCTCCATCCTACATTGCCACTCACTGCCTATCCTAATTGAGACCCTCCGATTCACACAACCCTGTGATGTTTTTCTCACTCCTACTAGTGAATATAATGTAACACACACCCATACAATGCGCAGCACCCCGTGATATTTTTCTCACTCCTACTAGTGAATGTAATGTAACACACACCCACACAATGCACACCACCCCGTGATGTTTTTCTCACTCCTACTAGTGAATGTAATGTAACGCACACCCATACAATGCACAGCACCCCGCGATGCTTTTCACAAACCTATCCTACATTGAAACTGCATGTTCCCTGACTTCCCCATGCTGACCACCCTGCGGTGCTTTTCTCCATCCTACATTGCCACTCACTGCCTATCCTAATTCAGACCCTCCGATTCACACCACCCCGTATTGTTTTTCTCACTCCTACTAGTGAATGTAATGTAACACACACCCATACAATGCGCACCACCCCGTGATGTTTTTCAGAAACCTATCCTACATTGCCACTGCATGTTCCCTGACCTCCACATGCTGACCACCCCGCGGTGCTTTTCTCCATCCTACATTGCCACTCACTGCCTATCCTAATACAGACCCTCCGATTCACATCACCCCGTGATGTTTTTCTCACTCCTACTAGTGAATGTAAAGTAACACACACCCATACAATGCGAACCACCCCGCGATGTTTTTCAGAAACCTATCCTACATTGCCACTGCATGTTCCCTGACCTCCCCATGCTGACCACCCCGCGGTCCTTTTCTCCATCCTACATTGCCACTCACTGCCTATCCTAATTCAGACCCTCCGATTCACACCACCCCGTGATGTTTTTCTCACTCCTACGAGTGAATGTAATGTAACACACACCCATACAATGCGCACCACCCGGGGATGATTTTCGCACTCCTACTAGTGAATGTAATGTAACACACACCCATACAATGCGCAGCACCCCGTGATGTTTTTCTCACTCCTACTAGTGAATGTAATGTAACACACACCCATACAATGCACACAACCCCGCGATTTTTTTCAGAAACCTATTATACATTGCCACTGCATGTTCCCTGACCTCCCCATGCTGACCACCCCGCGGTGCTTTTCTCCATCCTACATTGCCACTCACTGCCTATCCTAATTCAGACCCTCCGATTCACACCACCCCGTGATGTTTTTCTCACTCCTACTAGTGAATGTATTGTAACACACACCCATACAATGCGCACCACCCCGCGATGTTTTTCAGAAACCTATCCTACATTTCCACTGCATGTTCCCTGACCTCCCCATGCTGACAACCCCGCGGTGCTTTTCTCCATCCTACATTGCCACTCACTGCCTATCCTAATTCAGACCCTCCGATTCACACCACCCCGTGATGTTTTTCTCAATCCTACTAGTGAATGTAATGTAACACACACCCATACAATGCGCACCACCCCGTAATGATTTTCTCCCTCCTACTAGTGAATGTAATGTAACACACACCCATACAATGCGCACCATCCCGTGATGTTTTTCTCACTCCTACTAGTGAATGTAATGTAACACACACCCCTACAATGCACAACACCCCGCGATGTTTCTCAGAAACCTATCCTACATTGCCACTGCATGTTCCCTGACCTCCTCATGCTGACCACACCGCGGTGCTTTTCTCCATCCTACATTGCTACTCACTGCCTATCCTAATTCAGACCCTCCGAGTTACACCACCCCGTGATGTTTTTCTCACTCCTACTAGTGAATGTAATGTAACACACACCCATACAATGCGCACCACCCCGTGATGTTTTTCTCACTCCTACTAGTGAATGTAATGTAACACACACCCATACAATGCGCACCACCCCGCGATGTTTTTCAGAAACCTATCCTACATTGCCACTGCACGTTCCCTGACCTCCCCATGCTGACGACCCCGGGGTGCTTTTCTCCATCCTACATTGCCACTCACTGCCTATCCTAATTCAGACCCTCCGATTCACACCACCCCGTGATGTTTTTCTCACTCCTACTAGTGAATGTAATGTAACACACACCCATATAATGCGCACCACCCCCGATGTTTTTCAGAAACCTATCCTACATTGCCACTGCATGTTCCCTGAGCTCCCCATTCTGACCACCCCGCGGTGCTTTTCTCCATCCTACATTGCCACTCACTGCCTATCCTAATTCAGACCCTCCGATTCAACCACCCCGCGATGTTTTTCTCACTCCTACTAGTGAATGTCATTTAACACACACCCATAAGGCGCACCACCACGCGATGTTTTTCAGAAACCTATCCTACATTGCCACTGCATGTTCCCTGACCTCCCCATGCTGACCAGTCCTCGGTGCTTTTCTCCATCATACATTGCCACTCACTGCCTATCCTAATTCAGACCCTCCGATTCACACCACCCCGTGATGTTTTTCTCACTCCTACTAGTGAATGTAATGTAACACACACCCATACAATGCGCACCACCCCGTGATGTTTTTCTCACTCGTACTAGTGAATGTAATGTAACACACACCCATACAATGCGCACCGCCCCGTGATGTTTTTCTCACTCCTACTAGTGAATGTAATGTAACACACACCCATATAATGCGCACCACCCCGTGATGTTTTTCTCACTCCTACTAGTGAATCTAATGTAACACCCCCCCATACAATGCGCACCACTGCACGATGTTTTTCAGAAACCTATCCTACATTGCCACTGCATGTTCTCTGACCTCCCCATGCTGACCACCCCTCGGTGCTTTTCTCCATCCTACATTGCCACTCACTGCCTATCCTAATTCAGACCCTCCAATTCACACCACCCCGTGATGTTTTTCTCACTCCTACTATTGAATGTAATGTAACACACACCCATACAATGCGCACCACCCCTCGATATTTTTCAGAAACCTATCCTACATTGCCACTGCATGTTCCCTGACCTCCCCATGCTCACCACCCCGCGGTGCTTTTCTCCATCCTACATTGCCACTCACTGCCTATCCAAATTCAGACCCTCCGATTCACACCACCCTGTGATGTTTTTCTCACTCCTACTAGTGAATGTAATGTAACACACACCCATACAATGCGCACCACCCCGCGATGTTTTTCAGAAACCTATCTTACATTGCCACTGCATGTTCCCTGACCTCCAAATGCTGACCACCCCACGGTGCTTTTCTCCATCCTACAAGGCCACTCACTGCCTATCCTAATTCAGACCCTCCGATTCACACCACCACGTGATGTTTTTCTCACTGCTACTAGTGAATGTAATGTAACACACACCCATACAATGCGCACCACCCCGTGATGTTTTTCTCACTTCTACTAGTGAATGTAATGTAACACACAGCCATACAATGCACACCACCCCGCGATGTTTTTCAGAAACCTATCGTACTTTGAAACTGCATGTTTCCTGACCTCCCCATGCTGACCACCCCGCGGTGCTTTTCTCCATCCTACATTGCCACTCACTGTCTATCCTAATTCAGACCCTCCGATTCACACCACACCGTGATGTTTTTCTCACTCCTACTAGTGAATGTAATGTAACACACACCCATACAATGCGCACCACCCCGTGATGATTTTCTCACTCCTACTAGTGAATGTAATGTAACACACACCCATACAATGCGCACCACCCCGCGATGTTTTTCAGAAACCTATCTTACATTGCCACTGCATGTTCCCTGACCTCCCCATGCTGACCACCCCGCGGTGCTTTTCTCCATCCTACAAGGCCACTCACTGCCTATCCTAATTCAGACCCTCCGATTCACACCACCCCGTGATGTTTTTCTCACTCCTAATAGTGAATGTAATGTAACACACACCCATACAATGCGCACCACCCC
Source organism: Cavia porcellus (assembly GCF_034190915.1). Taxonomy (NCBI): domain Eukaryota; kingdom Metazoa; phylum Chordata; class Mammalia; order Rodentia; family Caviidae; genus Cavia; species Cavia porcellus. The sequence continues at coordinate 1,433,911 of NW_026947569.1, forward strand.
GTGATGTTTTTCTCACTCCTACTAGTGAATGTAATGTAACACCCACACATACAATGCGCAGCACCCCACCATGTTTTTCAGAAACCTATCCTACATTGCCACTGCATGTTCCCTGACCACCCCATGCTCACCACCCCGCGGTGCTTTTCTCCATCCTACATTGCCACTCACTGCCTATCCTAATTCAGACCCTCCGATTCACACTACACCGTGATGTTTTTCTCACTCCTACTAGTGAATGTAAGGTAACACACACCCATACAATGCGCACCACCCCGCGATGTTTTTCAGCAACCTATCCTAAATTGCCACTGCATGTTCCCTGACCTCCCCATTCTCACCACCCCGCGGTGCTTTTCTCCATCCTACATTGCCACTCACTGCCTATCCTAATTGAGACCCTCAGATTCACACAACCCTGTGATGTTTTTCTCACTCCTACTAGTGAATGTAATGTAACACACACCCATACAATGCGCAGCACCCCGTGATATTTTTCTCACTCCTACTAGTGAATGTAATGTAACACACACCCACACAATGCACACCACCCGGTGATGTTTTTCTCACTCCTACTAGTGAATGTAATGTAACGCACACCCATACAATGCACAGCACCCCGCGATGCTTTTCACAAACCTATCCTACATTGAAACTGCATGTTCCCTGACTTCCCATGCTGACCACCCTGCGGTGCTTTTCTCCATCCTACATTGCAACTCACTGCCTATCCTAATTCAGACCCTCCGATTCACACCACCCCGTGATGTTTTTCTCACTCCTACTAGTGAATGTAATGTAACACACACCCATACAATGCGCACCACCCCGCGATGTTTTTCAGAAACCTATCCTACATTGCCACTGCATGTTCCCTGACCTCCACATGCTGACCACCCCGCGGTGCTTTTCTCCATCCTACATTGCCACTCACTGCCTATCCTAATACAGAGCCTCTGATTCACATCACCCCGTGATGTTTTTCTCACTCCTACTAGTGAATGTAAAGTAACACACACCCATACAATGCGAACCACCCCGCGATGTTTTTCAGAAACCTATCCTACATTGCCACTGCATGTTCCCTGACCTCCCCATGCTGACCACCCCGCGGTCCTTTTCTCCATCCTACATTGCCACTCACTGCATATCCTAATTCAGACCCTCCGATTCACACCACCCCGTGATGTTTTTCTCACTCCTACGAGTGAATGTAATGTAACACACACCCATACAATGCGCACCACCCCTGGATGATTTTCGCACTCCTACTAGTGAATGTAATGTAACACACACCCATACAATGCGCAGCACCCCGTGATGTTTTTCTCACTCCTACTAGTGAATGTAATGTAACACACACCCATACAATGCACACAACCCCGCGATTTTTTTCAGAAACCTATCCTACATTGCCACTGCATGTTCCCTGACCTCCCCATGCTGACCACCCCGCGGTGCTTTTCTCCATCCTACATTGCCACTCACTGCCTATCCTAATTCAGACCCTCCGATTCACACCACCCCGTGATGTTTTTCTCACTCCTACTAGTGAATGTATTGTAACACACACCCATACAATGCGCACCACCCCGCGATGTTTTTCAGAAACCTATCCTACATTTCCACTGCATGTTCCATGACCTCCCCATGCTGACCACCCCGCGGTGCTTTTCTCCATCCTACATTGCCACTCACTGTCTATCCTAATTCAGACCCTCCGATTCACACCACCCCGTGATGTTTTTCTCACTCCTACTAGTGAATGTAATGTAACACACACCCATACAATGTGCACCACCCCGTAATGATTTTCTCCCTCCTACTAATGAATGTAATGTAACACACACCCATACAATGCGCACCATCCCGTGATGTTTTTCTCACTCCTACTAGTGAATGTAATGTAACACACACCCATACAATGCGCACCACCCCGCGATGTTTTTCAGAAACCTATCCTACATTGCCACTGCACGTTCCCTGACCTCCCCATGCTGACCACCCCGCGGTGCTTTTCTCCATCCTACATTGCCACTCACTGCCTATCCTAATTCAGACCCTCCGATTCACACCACCCCGTGATGTTTTTCTCACTCCTACTAGTGAATGTAATGTAACACACACCCATACAATGCGCACCACCCCGTGAAGTTTTTCTCACTCCTACTAGTGAATGTAATGTAACACACACCCATACAATGCGCACCACCCCGCGATGTTTTTCAGAAACCTATCGTACATTGCCACTGCACGTTCCCTGACCTCCCCATGCTGACCACCCCGCGGTGCTTATCTCCATCCTACATTGCCACTCACTGCCTAGCCTAATTCAGAACCTCCGATTCACACCACCCCGCGATGTTTTTCTCACTCCTACTAGTGAATGTCATTTAACACACACCCATAAGGCGCACCTCGACGCGATGTTTTTCAGAAACCTATCCTACATTGACACTGCATGTTCCCTGACCTCCCCATGCTGACCAGTCCTCGGTGCTTTTCTCCATCCTACATTGCCACTCACTGCCTATCCTAATTCAGACCCTCTGATTCACACCACCCCGTGATGTTTTTCTCACTCCTACTAGTGAATGTAATGTAACACACACCCATACAATGCGCACCGCCCCGTGATGTTTTTCTCACTCCTACTAGTGAATGTAATGTAACACACACCCATATAATGCGCACCACCCCGTGATGTTTTTCTCACTCCTACTAGTGAATGTAATGTAACACACACCCATACAATGCGCACCACCCCGCCATGTTTTTCAGAAATCTATCCTACATTGCCACTGCATATTCCCTAACCTCCCCATGCTTACCACCCCGAGGTGCTTTTCTCCATCCTACATTGCCACTCACTGCCTATCCTAATTCAGACATTCCGATTGACACAACCCCGTGATGTTTTTCTCACTCCTACTAGTGAACGTAATGTAAGACACACCCATACAATGCGAACCACCCCGTGATATTTTTCTCACTCGTACTAGTGAATGTAATGTAACACACACCCATACAATGCGCACCACACCGTGATGTTTGTCGCACTCCTAAAAGTGAATCTAATGTAACACCCACCCATACAATGTGCACCACCGCACGATGTTTTTCAGAAACCTATCCTACATTGCCACTGCATGTTCCCTGACCTCCCCATGCTGACCACCCCTCGGTGATTTTCTCCATCCTACATTGCCACTCACTGCCTATCCTAATTCAGACCCTCCGATTCACACCACCCCGTGATGTTTTTCTCACTCCTAGTGGTGAATGTAATGTAACACACACCCATACAATGCGCACCACCCCGCGATATTTTTCAGAAACCTATCCTACATTGCCAATGCATGTTCCCTGACCTCCCCATGCTCACCACCCCGCGGTGCTTTTCTCCATCCTACATTGCCACTCACTGCCTATCCTAATTCAGACCCTCCGATTCACACCACCCTGTGATGTTTTTCTCACTCCTACTAGTGAATGTAATGTAACACACACCCATACAATGCGCAGCACCCCGTGATGTTTTTCTCACTCCTACTAGTGAATGTAATGTAACACACACCCATACAATGCGCACCACCCCGCGATGTTTTTCAGAAACCTATCTTACATTGCCACTGCATGTTCCTTGACCTCCCCATGCTGACCACCCCGCGGTGCTTTTCTCCATCCTACAAGGCCACTCACTGCCTATCCTAATTCAGACCCTCCGATTCACACCACCCCGTGATGTTTTTCTCACTCCTACTAGTGAATGTAATGTAACACACACCCATACAATGCGCACCACCCCGTGATGTTTTTCTCACTCCTACTAGTGAATGTAATGTAACACCCACACATACAATGCGCAGCACCCCACCATGTTTTTCAGAAACCTATCCTACATTGCCACTGCATGTTCCCTGACCACCGCTTGCTCACCACCCCGTGGTGCTTTTCTCCATCCTACATTGCCACTCACTGCCTATCCTAATTCAGACCCTCCAATTCACACTACACCGTGATGTTTTTCTCACTCCTACTAGTGAATGTAATGTAACACACACCCATACAATGCGCACCACCTTGCGATGTTTTTCAGCAACCTATCCTAAATTGCCACTGCATGTTCCCTGACCTCCCCATGCTCACCACCCCGCGGTGCTTTTCTCCATCCTACATTGCCACTCACTGCCTATCCTAATTGAGACCCTCCGATTCACACAACCCTGTGATGTTTTTCTCACTCCTACTAGTGAATGTAATGTAACACACACCCATACAATGCGCAGCACCCCGTGATATTTTTCTCACTCCTACTAGTGAATGTAATGTAACACACACCCACACAATGCACACCACCCCGTGATGTTTTTCTCACTCCTACTAGTGAATGTAATGTAACGCACACCCATACAATGCACAGCACCCCGCGATGCTTTTCACAAACCTATCCTACATTGAAACTGCATGTTCCCTGACTTCCCCATGCTGACCACCCTGCGGTGCTTTTCTCCATCCTACATTGCCACTCACTGCCTATCCTAATTCAGACCCTCCGATTCACGCCACCCCGTATTGTTTTTCTCACTCCTACTAGTGAATGTAATGTAACACACACCCATACAATGCGCACCACCCCGTGATGTTTTTCAGAAACATATCCTACATTGCCACTGCATGTTCCCTGACCTCCACATGCTGTCCACCCCGCGGTGCTTTTCTCCATCCTACATTGCCACTCACTGCCTATCCTAATACAGACCCTCCGATTCACATCACCCCGTGATGTTTTTCTCACTCCTACTAGTGAATGTAAAGTAACACACACCCATACAATGCGAACCACCCCGCGATGTTTTTCAGAAACCTATCCTACATTGCCACTGCATGTTCCCTGACCTCCCCATGCTGACCACCCCGCCGTCCTTTTCTCCATCCTACATTGCCACTCACTGCCTATCCTAATTCAGACCCTCCGATTCACACCACCACGTGATGTTTTTCTCACTCCTACGAGTGAATGTAATGTAACACACACCCATACAATGCGCACCACCCGGGGATGATTTTCGCACTCCTACTAGTGAATGTAATGTAACACACACCCATACAATGCGCAGCACCCCGTGATGTTTTTCTCACTCCTACTAGTGAATGTAATGTAACACACACCCATACAATGCACACAACCCCGCGATTTTTTTCAGAAACCTATTATACATTGCCACTGCATGTTCCCTGACCTCCCCATGCTGACCACCCCGTGGTGCTTTTCTCCATCCTACATTGCCACTCACTGCCTATCCTAATTCAGACCCTCCGATTCACACCACCCCGTGATGTTTTTCTCACTCCTACTAGTGAATGTATTGTAACACACACCCATACAATGCGCACCACCCCGCGATGTTTTTCAGAAACCTATCCTACATTTCCACTGCATGTTCCCTGACCTCCCCATGCTGACAACCCCGCGGTGCTTTTCTCCATCCTACATTGCCACTCACTGCCTATCCTAATTCAGACCCTCCGATTCACACCACCCCGTGATGTTTTTCTCACTCCTACTAGTGAATGTAATGTAACACACACCCATACAATGCGCACCACCCCGTAATGATTTTCTCCCTCCTACTAGTGAATGTAATGTAACACACACCCATACAATGCGCACCATCCCGTGATGTTTTTCTCACTCCTACTAGTGAATGTAATGTAACACACACCCCTACAATGCACAACACCCCGCGATGTTTTTCAGAAACCTATCCTACATTGCCACTGCATGTTCCCTGACCTCCTCATGCTGACCACACCGCGGTGCTTTTCTCCATCCTACATTGCTACTCACTGCCTATCCTAATTCAGACCCTCCGATTTACACCACCCCGTGATGTTTTTCTCGCTCCTACTAGTGAATGTAATGTAACACACACCCATACAATGCGCACCACCCCGTGATGTTTTTCTCACTCCTACTAGTGAATGTAATGTAACACACACCCATACAATGCGCACCACCCCGCGATGTTTTTCAGAAACCTATCCTACATTGCCACTGCACGTTCCCTGACCTCCCCATGCTGACGACCCCGCGGTGCTTTTCTCCATCCTACATTGCCACTCACTGCCTATCCTAATTCAGACCCTCCGATTCACACCACCCCGTGATGTTTTTCTCACTCCTACTAGTGAATGTAATGTAACACACACCCATATAATGCGCACCACCCCCGATGTTTTTCAGAAACCTATCCTACATTGCCACTGCATGTTCCCTGAGCTCCCCATTCTGACCACCCCGCGGTGCTTTTCTCCATCCTACATTGCCACTCACTGCCTATCCTAATTCAGACCCTCCGATTCACACCACCCCGTGATGTTTTTCTCACTCCTACTAGTGAATGTAATGTAACACACACCCATACAATGCGCACCACCCCGTGATGTTTTTCTCACTCGTACTAGTGAATGTAATGTAACACACACCCATAAAATGCGCACCGCCCCGTGATGTTTTTCTCACTCCTACTAGTGAATGTAATGTAACACACACCCATATAATGCGCACCACCCCGTGATGTTTTTCTCACTCCTACTAGTGAATCTAATGTAACACCCACCCATACAATGCGCACCACCGCACGATGTTTTTCAGAAACCTATCCTACATTGCCACTGCATGTTCCCTGACCTCCCCATGCTGACCACCCCTCGGTGCTTTTCTCCATCCTACATTGCCACTCCCTGCCTATCCTAATTCAGACCCTCCAATTCACACCACCCCGTGATGTTTTTCTCACTCCTACTATTGAATGTAATGTAACACACACCCATACAATGCGCACCACCCCTCGATATTTTTCAGAAACCTATCCTACATTGCCACTGCATGTTCCCTGACCTCCCCATGCTCACCACCCCGCGGTGCTTTTCTCCATCCTACATTGCCACTCACTGCCTATCCAAATTCAGACCCTCCGATTCACAACTCCCTGTGATGTTTTTCTCACTCCTACTAGTGAATGTAATGTAACACATACCCATACAATGCGCACCACCCCGCGATGTTTTTCAGAAACCTATCTTACATTGCCACTGCATGTTCCCTGACCTCCCCATGCTGACCACCCCACGGTGCTTTTCTCCATCCTACAAGGCCACTCACTGCCTATCCTAATTCAGACCCTCCGATTCACACCACCACGTGATGTTTTTCTCACTGCTACTAGTGAATGTAATGTAACACACACCCATACAATTCGCACCACCCCGTGATGTTTTTCTCACTTCTACTAGTGAATGTAATGTAACACACAGCCATACAATGCACACCACCCCGCGATGTTTTTCAGAAACCTATCGTACTTTGAAACTGCATGTTTCCTGACCTCCCCATGCTGACCACCCCGCGGTGCTTTTCTCCATCCTACATTGCCACTCACTGTCTATCCTAATTCAGACCCTCCGATTCACACCACACCGTGATGTTTTTCTCACTCCTACTAGTGAATGTAATGTAACACACACCCATACAATGCGCACCACCCCGTGATGATTTTCTCACTCCTACTAGTGAATGTAATGTAACACACACCCATACAATTCGCACCACCCCGCGATGTTTTTCAGAAACCTATCTTACATTGCCACTGCATGTTCCCTGACCTCCCCATGCTGACCACCCCGCGGTGCTTTTCTCCATCCTACAAGGCCACTCACTGCCTATCCTAATTCAGACCCTCCGATTCACACCACCCTGTGATGTTTTTCTCACTCCTAATAGTGAATGTAATGTAACACACACCCATACAATGCGCACCACCCCGTGATGTTTTTCTCACTCCTACTAGTGAATGTAATGTAACACCCACACATACAATGCGCAGCACCCCACCATGTTTTTCAGAAACCTATCCTACATTGCCACTGCATGTTCCCTGACCACCCCATGCTCACCACCCCGCGGTGCTTTTCTCCATCCTACATTGCCACTCACTGCCTATCCTAATTCAGACCCTCCGATTCACACTACACCGTGATGTTTTTCTCACTCCTACTAGTGAATGTAAGGTAACACACACCCATACAATGCGCACCACCCCGCGATGTTTTTCAGCAACCTATCCTAAATTGCCACTGCATGTTCCCTGACCTCCCCATTCTCACCACCCCGCGGTGCTTTTCTCCATCCTACATTGCCACTCACTGCCTATCCTAATTGAGACCCTCAGATTCACACAACCCTGTGATGTTTTTCTCACTCCTACTAGTGAATGTAATGTAACGCACACCCATACAATGCACAGCACCCCGCGATGCTTTTCACAAACCTATCCTACATTGAAACTGCATGTTCCCTGACTTCCCATGCTGACCACCCTGCGGTGCTTTTCTCCATCCTACATTGCAACTCACTGCCTATCCTAATTCAGACCCTCCGATTCACACCACCCCGTGATGTTTTTCTCACTCCTACTAGTGAATGTAATGTAACACACACCCATACAATGCGCACCACCCCGCGATGTTTTTCAGAAACCTATCCTACATTGCCACTGCATGTTCCCTGACCTCCACATGCTGACCACCCCGCGGTGCTTTTCTCCATCCTACATTGCCACTCACTGCCTATCCTAATTAAGACCCTCCGATTCACATCACCCCGTGATGTTTTTCTCACTCCTACTAGTGAATGTAAAGTAACACACACCCATACAATGCGAACCACCCCGCGATGTTTTTCAGAAACCTATCCTACATTGCCACTGCATGTTCCCTGACCTCCCCATGCTGACCACCCCGCGGTCCTTTTCTCCATCCTACATTGCCACTCACTGCCTATCCTAATTCAGACCCTCCGATTCACACCACCCCGTGATGTTTTTCTCACTCCTACGAGTGAATGTAATGTAACACACACCCATACAATGCGCACCACCCCGGGATGATTTTCGCACTCCTACTAGTGAATGTAATGTAACACACACCCATACAATGCGCAGCACCCCGTGATGTTTTTCTCACTCCTACTAGTGAATGTAATGTAACACACACCCATACAATGCACACAACCCCGCGATTTTTTTCAGAAACCTATCCTACATTGCCACTGCATGTTCCCTGACCTCCCCATGCTGACCACCCCGCGGTGCTTTTCTCCATCCTACATTGCCACTCACTGCCTATCCTAATTCACACCCTCCGATTCACACCACCCCGTGATGTTTTTCTCACTCCTACTAGTGAATGTATTGTAACACACACCCATACAATGCGCACCACCCCGCGATGTTTTTCAGAAACCTATCCTACATTTCCACTGCATGTTCCCTGACCTCCCCATGCTGACCACCCCGCGGTGCTTTTCTCCATCCTACATTGCCACTCACTGTCTATCCTAATTCAGACCCTCCGATTCACACCACCCCATGATGTTTTTCTCACTCCTACTAGTGAATGTAATGTAACACACACCCATACAATGCGCACCACCCCGTAATGATTTTCTCCCTCCTACTAGTGAATGTAATGTAACACACACCCATACAATGCGCACCATCCCGTGATGTTTTTCTCACTCCTACTAGTGAATGTAATGTAACACACACCCATACAATGCGCACCACCCCGCGATGTTTTTCAGAAACCTATCCTACATTGCCACTGCACGTTCCCTGACCTCCCCATGCTGACCACCCCGCGGTGCTTTTCTCCATCCTACATTGCCACTCACTGCCTATCCTAATTCAGACCCTCCGATTCACACCACCCCGTGATGTTTTTCTCACTCCTACTAGTGAATGTAACGTAACACACACCCATACAATGCGCACCACCCCGATGTTTTTCAGAAACCTATCCTACATTGCCACTGCACGTTCCCTGAGCTCCCCATGCTGACCACCCCGCGGTGCTTATCTCCATCCTACATTGCCACTCACTGCCTATCCTAATTCAGACCCTCCGATTCACACCACCCCACGATGTTTTTCTCACTCCTACTAGTGAATGTCATTTAACACACACCCATAAGGCGCACCACCACGCGATGTTTTTCAGAAACCTATCCTACATTGCCACTGCATGTTCCCTGACCTCCCCATGCTGACCAGTCCTCGGTGCTTTTCTCCATCCTACATTGCCACTCACTGCCTATCCTAATTCAGACCCTCCGATTCACACCACCCCGTGATGTTTTTCTCACTCCTACTAGTGACTGTAATGTAACACACACCCATACAATGCGCACCACCCCGTGATGTTTTTCTCACTCGTACTAGTGAATGTAATGTAACACACACCCATACAATGCGCACCGCCCCGTGATGTTTTTCTCACTCCTACTAGTGAATGTAATGTAACACACACCCATACAATGCGCACCACCCCGTGATGTTTTTCTCACTCCTACTAGTGAATCTAATGTAACACCCACCCATACAATGCGCACCACCGCACGATGTTTTTCAGAAACCTATCCTACATTGCCAATGCATGTTCCCTGACCTCCCCATGCTGACCACCCCTCGGTGCTTTTCTCCATCCTACATTGCCACTCACTGCCTATCTTAATTCAGACCCTCCGATTCACACCACCCCGTGATGTTTTTCTCACGCCTACTAGTGAATGTAATGTAACACACACCCATACAATGCGCACGACCCCGCGATATTTTTCAGAAACCTATCCTACATTGCCACTGCATGTTCCCTGACCTCCCCATGCTCACCACACCGCGGTGCTTTTCTCCATCCTACATTGCCACTCACTGCCTATCCAAATTCAGACCCTCCGATTCACACCACCCTGTGATGTTTTTCTCACTCATACTAGTGAATGAAATGTAACACACACCCATACAATGCGCACCACCCCGCGATGTTTTTCAGAAACCTATCTTACATTTCCACTGCATGTTCCCTGACCTCCCCATGCTGACCACCCCACGGTGCTTTTCTCCATCCTACAAGGCCACTCACTGCCTATCCTAATTCAGACCCTCCGAATCACACCACCACGTGATGTTTTTCTCACTGCTACTAGTGAATGTAATGTAACACACACCCATACAATGCGCACCACCCCGTGATGTTTTTCTCACTTCTACTAGTGAATGTAATGTAACACACAGCCATACAATGCACACCACCCCGCGATGTTTTTCAGAAACCTATCGTACTTTGAAACTGCATGTTTCCTGACCTCCCCATGCTGACCACCCCGCGGTGCTTTTCTCCATCCTACATTGCCACTCACTGTCTATCCTAATTCAGACCCTCCGATTCACACCACACCGTGATGTTTTTCTCACTCCTACTAGTGAATGTAATGTAACACACACCGATACAATGCGCACCACCCCGTGATGATTTTCTCACTCCTACTAGTGAATATAATGTAACACACACCCATACAATGCACACCACCGCGCCATGATTTTAAGAAACCTATCCTACATTGCCACTGCATGTTCCCTGACCTCCGCATGCTGACCACCCCGCGGTGCTTTTCTCCATCCTACATTGCCACTCACTGCCTATCCTAATTCACACCCTCCGATTCACACCAACCCGTGATGTTTTTCTCACTCCTACTAGTGAATGTAATGTAACACACACCCATACAATGTGCACCACCCCGCGATGTTTTTCAGAAACCTATCCAACATTGCCACTGCATGTTCCCTGACCACCACATGCTGACCACCCCGCGGTGCTTTTCTCCATCCTACATTGCCACTCACTGGCTATCCTAATTCAGACCCTCCGATTCACACCATCCCGCAATGTTTTTCTCACTCCTACTAGTGAATGTCATTTAACACACACACATAATGCGCACCACCACGCGATGTTGTTCAGAAACCTATCCTACATTGCCACTGCATGTTCCCTGACCTCCCCATGCTGACCAGTCCTCGGTGCTTTTCTCCATCCTACACTGCCACTCACTGCCTATCCTAATTCAGACCATCTGATTCACACCACCCCGTGATGTTTTTCTCACTCCTACTAGTGAATGTAATGTAACACACACCCATACAATGCGCACCACCCCGTGATGTTTTTCTCACTCGTACTAGTGAATGTAATATAACACACACCCAAACAATGCGCACCGCCCCGTGATGTTTTTCTCACTCCTACTAGTGAAGGTAATGTAACACACACCCATACAATGCGCACCACCCCGTGATGTTTTTCTCACTCCTACTAGTGAATGTAATGTAACACACACCCATACAATGCGCACCACCCCGCGATGTTTTTCAGAAACCTATCCTACATTGCCACTGCATGTTCCCTGACCTCCCCATGCTGACCACCCAGCGGTGCTTTTCTCCATCCTACATTGCCACTCACTGCCTATCCTAATTCAGACCTTCCGATTGACACCACCCCGTGATGTTTTTCTCACTCCTACTAGTGAAAGTAATGTAACACACACCCATACAATGCGTACCACCCCGTGATGATTTTCTCACTCCTACTAGTGAATGTAATGTAACACACACCCATACAATGCGCACCACCCCGTGATGTTTTTCCTCACGCCTACTAGTGAATGTAATGTAACACCCACCCATACAATGCGCACCACCCCACGATGTTTTTCAGAAACCTATCCTACATTGAAACTGCATGTTCCCTGACTTCCCCATGCTGACCACCCTGCGGTGCTTTTCTCCATCCTACATTGCCACTCACTGCCTATCCTAATTCAGACCCTCCGATTCACACCACCCTGTGATGTTTTTCTCACTCCTACTAGTGAATGTAATGTAACACACACCCATACAATGCGCACCACCCCGTGATGTTTTTCTCACTCCTACTAGTGAATGTAATTTAACACACACCCACACAATGCGCACCACCCCGTGATGTTTTTCTCACTCCTACTAGTGAATGTAATGTAAGACACACCCATACAATGCACACCACCCCGCGATGTTTTACAGAAATCTATCCTACATTGAAACTGCATGTTCCCTGACTTCCCCATGCTGACCACCCTGCGGTGCTTTTCTCCATCCTACATTGCCACTCACTGCCTATCCTAATTCATACCCTCCGATTCACACCACCCCGTGATGTTTTTCTCACTCCTGCTAGTGAATGTAATGTAACACACACCCATACAATGCGCACCACCCCGTGATGTTTTTCTCACTCCTACTAGTGAATGTAATGTAACACACACCCATACAATGCGCACCACCCCGCGATGTTTTTCAGAAACCTATCCTACATTGCCACTGCATGTTCCCTGACCTCCCCTTGATGACCACGCCGCAGTTCTTTTCTCCATCCTACATTGCCACTCACTGCCTATCTTAATTCAGACCCTCCGATTCACACCACCCCGTGATGTTTTTCTCACTCCTATTAGTGAATGTAATGTAACACACACCCATACAATGCGAACCACCCCGCGATGTTTTTCAGAAACCTATCCTACATTGCCACAGCATGTTCCATGACCTCCCCATGCTGACCAGTCCTCGGTGCTTTTCTCCATCCTACATTGCCACTCACTGCCTATCCTAATTCAGACCCTCCGATTCACACCACCCCGTGATGTTTTTCTCACTCCTACTAGTGAATGTAATGTAACACACACCCATACAATGCGCACCACCCCGTGATGTTTTTCTCACTCGTACTAGTGAATGTAATGTAACACACACCCATACAATGCGCACCGCCCCGTGATGTTTTTCTCACTCCTACTAGTGAATGTAATGTAACACACACCCATACAATGCGCACCACCCCGTGATGTTTTTCTCACTCCTACTAGTAAATCTAATGTAACACCCACCCATACAATGCGCACCACCGCACGATGTTTTTCAGAAACCTATCCTACATTGCCACTGCATGATCCCTGAAATCCCCATGCTCACCACCCCGCGGTGCTTTTCTCCATCCTACATTGCCACTCACTGCCTATCCTAATTCAGACACTCCGATTCACACCACCCTCTGATGTTTTTCTCACTCCTACTAGTGAATGTAATGTAACACACACCCATACCATGCGCAGCACTCCGTGATGTTTTTCTCACTCCTTCTAGTCAATGTAACGTAACACACACCCACACAATGCGCACCACCCCGTGATGTTTTTCTCACTCCTACTAGTGAATGTAATGTAACACACACCCATACAATGCACACCACCCCGCGATGTTTTTCAGAAACCTATCCTACATTGAAACTGCATGTTCCCTGACTTCCCCATGCTGACCACCCTGCGGTGCTTTTCTCCATCCTACATTGCCACTCACTGCCTATCCTAATTCACACCCTCCGATTCACACCACCCCGTGATGTTTTTCTCACTCCCACTAGTGAATGTAATGTAACACACACCCATACAATGCGCACCACCCCGCGATGTTTTTCAGAAACCTATCCTGCATTGCCACTGCATGTTCCCTGACTTCCCCATGCTGACCACCCCTCGGTGCTTTTCTCCTTCCTACATTGCCACTCACTGCATATCTTATTTCAGACCCTCCGATTCACACCACCCTGTGATGTTTTTCTCACTCCTACTAGTGAATGTAATGTAACACACACCCATACAATGCGTACCAGCCCGTGATGTTTTTCAGAAAACTATCCTACATAGCCACTGCAAGTTCCCTGACCTCCCCTTGCTGACCACCCCGCAGTGCTTTTCTCCATCCTACATTGCCACTCACTGCCTTTCCTAATTCACACCCTCCGATTCACACCACCCCGTGATGTTTTTCTCACTCCCACTAGTGAATGTAATGTAACACACACCCATACAATGCGCACCACCCCGCGATGTTTTTCAGAAACCTATCCTGCATTGCCACTGCATATTCCCTGACTTCCCCATGCTGACCACCCCTCGGTGCTTTTCTCGTTCCTACATTGCCACTCACTGCATATCTTATTTCCGACCCTCCGATTCACACCACCCCGTGATGTTATTCTCACTCCTACTAGTGAATGTAATGTAACACACACCCATACAATGCGCACCGCCCCGTGATGTTTTTCTCACTCCTACTAGTGAATGTAATGTAACACACACCCATACAATGCGCACCAACCCGTGATGTTTTTCTCTCTCCTACTAGTGAATGTAATGTAACACACACCCATACAATGCACAACACCCCGCGATGTTTTTCAGAAAC
Organism: Cavia porcellus; assembly: GCF_034190915.1. NCBI lineage: Eukaryota > Metazoa > Chordata > Mammalia > Rodentia > Caviidae > Cavia > Cavia porcellus. Next base: position 1,449,096 of record NW_026947569.1, read on the forward strand.
CTATCCTACATTGCCACTGCATGTTCCCTGACTTCCCCATGCTGACCACCCCTCGGTGCTTTTCTCCTTCCTGCATTGCCAGTCACTGCATATCTTATTTCAGACCCTCCGATTCGCACCACCCCGTGATGTTTTTCTCACTCCTACTAGTGAATGTAATGTAACACACACCCATACAATGCGCACCACCCCGTGATGTTTTTCTCACTCGTACTAGTGAATGTAATGTAACACACACCCAAACAATGCGCACCGCCCCGTGATGTTTTTCTCACTCCTACTAGTGAAGGTCATGTAACACACACCCATACAATGCGCACCACCCCGTGATGTTTTTCTCACTCCTACTAGTGAATGTAATGTAACAAACACCCATACAATGCGCACCACCCCGCGATGTTTTTCAGAAACCTATCCTACATTGCCACTGCATGTTCCCTTACCTCCCCATGCTGACCACCCAGCGGTGCTTTTCTCCATCCTACATTGCCACTCACTGCCTATCCTAATTCAGACCTTCCGATTGACACCACCCCGTGATGTTTTTCTCACTCCTACTAGTGAACGTAATGTAACACACACCCATACAATGCGTACCACCCCGTGATGATTTTCTCACTCCTACTAGTGAATGTAATGTAACACACACCCATACAATGCGCACCACCCCGTGATGTTTTTCCTCACGCCTACTAGTGAATGTAATGTAACACCCACCCATACAATGCGCACCACCCCACGATGTTTTTCAGAAACCTATCCTACATTGAAACTGCATGTTCCCTGACTTCCCCATGCTGACCACCCTGCGGTGCTTTTCTCCATCCTACATTGCCACTCACTGCCTATCCTAATTCAGACCCTCCGATTCACACCACCCTGTGATGTTTTTCTCACTCCTACTAGTGAATGTAATGTAACACACACCCATACAATGCGCACCACCCCGTGATGTTTTTCTCACTCCTACTAGTGAATGTAATGTAACACACACCCACACAATGCGCACCACCCCGTGATGTTTTTCTCACTCCTACTAGTGAATGTAATGTAACACACACCCATACAATGCACACCACCCCGCGATGTTTTTCAGAAACCTATCCTACATTGAAACTGCATGTTCCCTGACTTCCCCATGCTGACCACCCTGCGGTGCTTTTCTCCATCCTACATTGCCACTCACTGCCTATCCTAATTCATACCCTCCGATTCACACCACCCCGTGATGTTTTTCTCACACCTGCTAGTGAATGTAATGTAACACACACCCATACAATGCGCACCACCCCGTGATGTTTTTCTCACTCCTACTAGTGAATGTAATGTAACACACACCCATACAATGCGCACCACCCCGCGATGTTTTTCAGAAACCTATCCTACATTGCCACTGCATGTTCCCTGACCTCCCCTTGCTGACCACGCCGCAGTTCTTTTCTCCATCCTACATTGCCACTCACTGCCTATCTTAATTCAGACCCTCCGATTCACACCACCCCGTGATGTTTTTCTCACTCCTATTAGTGAATGTAATGTAACACACACCCATACAATGCGCACCACCCCGCGATGTTTTTCAGAAACCTATCCTACATTGCCACAGCATGTTCCCTGACCTCCCCATGCTGACCACCCCGCGGTGCTTTTCTCAATCCTACATTGCCACTCACTGCCTATCCTAATTCAGACCCTCCGATTCACACCACCCCGTGATGTTTTTCTCACTCCTACTAGTGAATGTAATGTAACACACACCCATACAATGCGCACCACCCCGCGATGTTTTTCAGAAACCTATGCTACATTGCCACTGCATGTTCCCTGACCTCCCCATGCTCACCACCCCGCGGTGCTTTTCCGTATCCTACATTGCCACTCACTGCCTATCCTAATTCAGACACTCCGATTCACACCACCCTCTGATGTTTTTCTCACTCCTACTAGTGAATGTAATGTAACACACACCCATACAATGCGCAGCACTCCGTGATGTTTTTCTCACTCCTTCTAGTCAATGTAACGTAACACACACCCACACAATGCGCACCACCCCGTGATGTTTTTCTCACTCCTACTAGTGAATGTAATGTAACACACACCCATACAATGCACACCACCCCGCGATGTTTTTCAGAAACCTATCCTACATTGAAACTGCATGTTCCCTGACTTCCCCATGCTGACCACCCTGCGGTGCTTTTCTCCATCCTACATTGCCACTCACTGCCTATCCTAATTCACACCCTCCGATTCACACCACCCCGTGATGTTTTTCTCACTCCCACTAGTGAATGTAATGTAACACACACCCATACAATGCGCACCACCCCGCGATGTTTTTCAGAAACCTATCCTGCATTGCCACTGCATGTTCCCTGACTTCCCCATGCTGACCACCCCTCGGTGCTTTTCTACTTCCTACATTGCCACTCAATGCATATCTTATTTCAGACCCTCCGATTCACACCACCCTGTGATGTTTTTCTCACTCCTACTAGTGAATGTAATGTAACACACACCCATACAATGCGTACCAGCCCGTGATGTTTTTCAGAAAACTATCCTACATAGCCACTGCAAGTTCCCTGACCTCCCCTTGCTGACCACCCCGCAGTGCTTTTCTCCATCCTACATTGCCACTCACTGCCTTTCCTAATTCACACCCTCCGATTCACACCACCCCGTGATGTTCTTCTCACTCCCACTAGTGAATGTAATGTAACACACACCCATACAATGCGCACCACCCCGCGATGTTTTTCAGAAACCTATCCTGCATTGCCACAGCATATTCCCTGACTTCCCAATGCTGACCACCCTTCGGTGCTTTTCTCCTTCCTACATTGCCACTCACTGCATATCTTATTTCCGACCCTCCGATTCACACCACCCCGTGATGTTATTCTCACTCCTACTAGTGAATGTAATGTAACACACACCCATACAATGCGCACCGCCCCGTGATGTTTTTCTCACTCCTACTAGTGAATGTAATGTAACACACACCCATACAATGCGCACCAACCCGTGATGTTTTTCTCTCTCCTACTAGTGAATGTAATGTAACACACACCCATACAATGCACAACACCCCGCGATATTTTTCAGAAACCTATCCTACATTGCCACTGCATGTTCCCTGACTTCCCCATGTTGACCACCCCTCGGTGCTTTTCTCCTTCCTGCATTGCCAGTCACTGCATATCTTATTTCAGACCCTCCGATTCGCACCACCCCGTGATGTTTTTCTCACTCCTACTAGTGAATGTAATGTAACACACACCCATACAATGCGCACCACCCCGTGATGTTTTTCTCACTCGTACTAGTGAATGTAATGTAACACACACCCATACAATGCGCACCGCCCCGTGATGTTTTTCTCACTCCTACTAGTGAATGTAATGTAACACACACCCATATAATGCGCACCACCCCGTGATGTTTTTCTCACTCCTACTAGTGAATCTAATGTAACACCCACCCATACAATGCGCACCACCGCACGATGTTTTTCAGAAACCTATCCTACTTTGCCACTGCATGTTCCCTGACCTCCCCATGCTGACCACCCGTCGGTGCTTTTCTCCATCCTACATTGCCACTCACTGCCTATCCTAATTCAGACCCTCCGATTCACACCACCCCGTGATGTTTTTCTCACTCCTACTAGTGAATGTAATGTAACACACACCCATACAATGCGCACCACGCCGCGATATTTTTCAGAAACCTATCCTACATTGCAACTGCATGTTCCCTGACCTCCCCATGCTCACCACCCCGCGGTGCTTTTCTCCATCCTACATTGCCACTCACTGCCTATGCAAATTCAGACCCTCCGATTCACACCACCCTGTGATGTTTTTCTCACTCCTACTAGTGAATGTAATGTAACACACACCCATACAATGCGCAGCAGCCAGTGATGTTTTTCTCACTCCTACTAGTGAATGTAATGTAACACACACCCATACAATGCGCACCACCCCGCGATGTTTTTCAGAAACCTATCTTACATTGCCACTGCATGTTCCCTGACCTCCCCATGCTGACCACCCCGCGGTGCTTTTCTCCATCCTACAAGGCCACTCACTGCCTATCCTAATTCAGACCCTCCGATTCACACCATCCCGTGATGTTTTTCTCACTGCTACTAGTGAATGTAATGTAACACACACCCATACAATGTGCACCACCCCGTGATGTTTTTCTCACTTCTACTAGTGAATGTAATGTAACACACAGCCATACAATGCACACCACCCCGCGATGTTTTTTCAGAAACCTATCGTACTTTGAAACTGCATGTTTCCTGACCTCCCCATGCTGATCACCCCTGGGTGCTTTTCTCCATCCTACATTGCCACTCACTGCCTATCTTAATTCAGACCCTCCGATTCACACCACCCCGTGATGTTTTTCTCACTCCTACTAGTGAATGTAATGTAACACACACCCATACAATGCGCACCACCCCGTGATGATTTTCTCACTTCTACTAGTGAATATAATGTAACACACACCCATACAATGCACACCACCGCGCGATGATTTTAAGAAACCTATCCTACATTGCCACTGCATGTTCCCTGACCTCCGCATGCTGACCACCCCGCGGTGCTTTTCTCCATCCTACATTGCCACTCACTGCCTATCCTAATTCACACCCTCCGATTCACACCAACCCGTGATGTTTTTCTCACTCCTACTAGTGAATGTAATGTAACACACACCCATACAATGTGCACCACCCCGCGATGTTTTTCAGAAACCTATCCAACATTGCCACTGCATGTTCCCTCACCACCCCATGCTGACCACCCCGCGGTGCTTTTCTCCATCCTACATTGCCACTCACTGGCTATCCTAATTCAGACCCTCCGATTCACACCATCCCGCAATGTTTTTCTCACTCCTACTAGTGAATGTCATTTAACACACACACATAATGCGCACCACCACGCGATGTTGTTCAGAAACCTATCCTATATTGCCACTGCATGTTCCCTGACCTCCCCATGCTGACCACCCCGCGGTGCTTTTCTCCATCCTACATTGCCACTCACTGCCTATCCTAATTCAGACACTCCGATTCACACCACCCTCTGATGTTTTTCTCACTCCTACTAGTGAATGTAATGTAACACACACCCATACAATGCGCAGCACTCCGTGATGTTTTTCTCACTCCTTCTAGTCAATGTAACGTAACACACACCCACACAATGCGCACCACCCCGTGATGTTTTTCTCACTCCTACTAGTGAATGTAATGTAACACACACCCATACAATGCACACCACCCCGCGATGTTTTTCAGAAACCTATCCTACATTGAAACTGCATGTTCCCTGACTTCCCCATGCTGACCACCCTGCGGTGCTTTTCTCCATCCTACATTGCCACTCACTGCCTATCCTAATTCACACCCTCCGATTCACACCACCCCGTGATGTTTTTCTCACTCCCACTAGTGAATGTAATGTAACACACACCCATACAATGCGCACCACCCCGCGATGTTTTTCAGAAACCTATCCTGCATTGCCACTGCATGTTCCCTGACTTCCCCATGCTGACCACCCCTCGGTGCTTTTCTCCTTCCTACATTGCCACTCACTGCATATCTTATTTCAGACCCTCCGATTCACACCACCCTGTGATGTTTTTCTCACTCCTACTAGTGAATGTAATGTAACACACACCCATACAATGCGTACCAGCCCGTGATGTTTTTCAGAAAACTATCCTACATAGCCACTGCAAGTTCCCTGACCTCCTCTTGCTGACCACCCCGCAGTGCTTTTCTCCATCCTACATTGCCACTCACTGCCTTTCCTAATTCACACCCTCCGATTCACACCACCCCGTGATGTTTTTCTCACTCCCACTAGTGAATGTAATGTAACACACACCCATACAATGCGCACCACCCCGCGATGTTTTTCAGAAACCTATCCTGCATTGCCACTGCATATTCCCTGACTTCCCCATGCTGACCACCCCTCGGTGCTTTTCTCGTTCCTACATGGCCACTCACTGCATATCTTATTTCCGACCCTCCGATTCACACCACCCCGTGATGTTATTCTCACTCCTACTAGTGAATGTAATGTAACACACACCCATACAATGCGCACCGCCCCGTGATGTTTTTCTCACTCCTACTAGTGAATGTAATGTAACACACACCCATACAATGCGCACCAACCCGTGATGTTTTTCTCTCTCCTACTAGTGAATGTAATGTAACACACACCCATACAATGCACAACACCCCGCGATGTTTTTCAGAAACCTATCCTACATTGCCACTGCATGTTCCCTGACTTCCCCATGCTGACCACCCCTCGGTGCTTTTCTCCTTCCTGCATTGCCAGTCACTGCATATCTTATTTCAGACCCTCTGATTCGCACCACCCCGTGATGTTTTTCTCACTCCTACTAGTGAATGTAATGTAACACACACCCATACAATGCGCACCACCCCGTGATGTTTTTCTCACTCGTACTAGTGAATGTAATGTAACACACACCCATACAATGCGCACCGCCCCGTGATGTTTTTCTCACTCCTACTAGTGAAGGTCATGTAACACACACCCATACAATGCGCACCACCCCGTGATGTTTTTCTCACTCCTACTAGTGAATGTAATGTAACAAACACCCATACAATGCGCACCACCCCGCGATGTTTTTCAGAAACCTATCCTACATTGCCACTGCATGTTCCCTTACCTCCCCATGCTGACCACCCAGCGGTGCTTTTCTCCATCCTACATTGCCACTCACTGCCTATCCTAATTCAGACCTTCCGATTGACACCACCCCGTGATGTTTTTCTCACTCCTACTAGTGAACGTAATGTAACACACACCCATACAATGCGTACCACCCCGTGATGATTTTCTCACTCCTACTAGTGAATGTAATGTAACACACACCCATACAATGCGCACCACCCCGTGATGTTTTTCCTCACGCCTACTAGTGAATGTAATGTAACACCCACCCATACAATGCGCACCACCCCACGATGTTTTTCAGAAACCTATCCTACATTGAAACTGCATGTTCCCTGACTTCCCCAGGCTGACCACCCTGCGGTGCTTTTCTCCATCCTACATTGCCACTCACTGCCTATCCTAATTCAGACCCTCCGATTCACACCACCCTGTGATGTTTTTCTCACTCCTACTAGTGAATGTAATGTAACACACACCCATACAATGCGTACCAGCCCGTGATGTTTTTCAGAAAACTATCCTACATAGCCACTGCAAGTTCCCTGACCTCCCCTTGCTGACCACCCCGCAGTGCTTTTCTCCATTCTACATTGCCACTCACTGCCTTTCCTAATTCACACCCTCCGATTCACACCACCCCGTGATGTTCTTCTCACTCCCACTAGTGAATGTAATGTAACACACACCCATACAATGCGCACCACCCCGCGATGTTTTTCAGAAACCTATCCTGCATTGCCACAGCATATTCCCTGACTTCCCAATGCTGACCACCCTTCGGTGCTTTTCTCCTTCCTACATTGCCACTCACTGCATATCTTATTTCCGACCCTCCGATTCACACCACCCCGTGATGTTATTCTCACTCCTACTAGTGAATGTAATGTAACACACACCCATACAATGCGCACCGCCCCGTGATGTTTTTCTCACTCCTACTAGTGAATGTAATGTAACACACACCCATACAATGCGCACCAACCCGTGATGTTTTTCTCTCTCCTACTAGTGAATGTAATGTAACACACACCCATACAATGCACAACACCCCGCGATGTTTTTCAGAAACCTATCCTACATTGCCACTGCATGTTCCCTGACTTCCCCATGTTGACCACCCCTCGGTGCTTTTCTCCTTCCTGCATTGCCAGTCACTGCATATCTTATTTCAGACCCTCCGATTCGCACCACCCCGTGATGTTTTTCTCACTCCTACTAGTGAATGTAATGTAACACACACCCATACAATGCGCACCACCCCGTGATGTTTTTCTCACTCGTACTAGTGAATGTAATGTAACACACACCCATACAATGCGCACCGCCCCGTGATGTTTTTCTCACTCCTACTAGTGAATGTAATGTAACACACACCCATATAATGCGCACCACCCCGTGATGTTTTTCTCACTCCTACTAGTGAATCTAATGTAACACCCACCCATACAATGCGCACCACCGCACGATGTTTTTCAGAAACCTATCCTACTTTGCCACTGCATGTTCCCTGACCTCCCCATGCTGACCACCCGTCGGTACTTTTCTCCATCCTACATTGCCACTCACTGCCTATCCTAATTCAGACCCTCCGATTCACACCACCCCGTGATGTTTTTCTCACTCCTACTAGTGAATGTAATGTAACACACACCCATACAATGCGCACCACGCCGCGATATTTTTCAGAAACCTATCCTACATTGCAACTGCATGTTCCCTGACCTCCCCATGCTCACCACACCGCGGTGCTTTTCTCCATCCTACATTGCCACTCACTGCCTATGCAAATTCAGACCCTCCGATTCACACCACCCTGTGATGTTTTTCTCACTCCTACTAGTGAATGTAATGTAACACACACCCATACAATGCGCAGCAGCCAGTGATGTTTTTCTCACTCCTACTAGTGAATGTAATGTAACACACACCCATACAATGCGCACCACCCCGCGATGTTTTTCAGAAACCTATCTTACATTGCCACTGCATGTTCCCTGACCTCCCCATGCTGACCACCCCGCGGTGCTTTTCTCCATCCTACAAGGCCACTCACTGCCTATCCTAATTCAGACCCTCCGATTCACACCATCCCGTGATGTTTTTCTCACTGCTACTAGTGAATGTAATGTAACACACACCCATACAATGTGCACCACCCCGTGATGTTTTTCTCACTTCTACTAGTGAATGTAATGTAACACACAGCCATACAATGCACACCACCCCGCGATGTTTTTTCAGAAACCTATCGTACTTTGAAACTGCATGTTTCCTGACCTCCCCATGCTGATCACCCCGCGGTGCTATTCTCCATCCTACATTGCCACTCACTGTCTATCCTAATTCAGACCCTTCGATTCACACCATCCCGTGATGTTTTTCTCACTGCTACTAGTGAATGTAATGTAACACACACCCATACAATGCGCACCACCCCGTGATGATTTTCTCACTCCTACTAGTGAATATAATGTAACACACACCCATACAATGCACACCACCGCGCGATGATTTTAAGAAACCTATCCTACATTGCCACTGCATGTTCCCTGACCTCCGCATGCTGACCACCCCGCGGTGCTTTTCTCCATCCTACATTGCCACTCACTGCCTATCCTAATTCACACCCTCCAATTCACACCAACCCGTGATGTTTTTCTCACTCCTACTAGTGAATGTAATGTAACACACACCCATACAATGTGCACCACCCCGCGAAGTTTTTCAGAAACCTATCCAACATTGCCACTTCATGTTCCCTGACCACCCCATGCTGACCACCCCGCGGTGCTTTTCTCCATCCTACATTGCCACTCACTGGCTATCCTAATTCAGACCCTCCGATTCACACCATCCCGCAATGTTTTTCTCACTCCTACTAGTGAATGTCATTTAACACACACACATAATGCGCACCACCACGCGATGTTTTTCAGAAACCTATCCTACATTGCCACTGCATGTTCCCTGACCTCCCCATGCTGACCACCCAGCGGTGCTTTTCTCCATCCTACATTGCCACTCACTGCCTATCCTAATTCAGACCTTCCGATTGACACCACCCCGTGATGTTTTTCTCACTCCTACTAGTGAACGTAATGTAACACACACCCATACAATGCGTACCACCCCGTGATGATTTTCTCACTCCTACTAGTGAATGTAATGTAACACACACCCATACAATGCGCACCACCCCGTGATGTTTTTCCTCACGCCTACTAGTGAATGTAATGTAACACCCACCCATACAATGCGCACCACCCCACGATGTTTTTCAGAAACCTATCCTACATTGAAACTGCATGTTCCCTGACTTCCCCATGCTGACCACCCTGCGGTGCTTTTCTCCATCCTACATTGCCACTCACTGCCTATCCTAATTCAGACCCTCCGATTCACACCACCCTGTGATGTTTTTCTCACTCCTACTAGTGAATGTAATGTAACACACACCCATACAATGCGCACCACCCCGTGATGTTTTTCTCACTCCTACTAGTGAATGTAATGTAACACACACCCACACAATGCGCACCACCCCGTGATGTTTTTCTCACTCCTACTAGTGAATGTAATGTAACACACACCCATACAATGCACACCACCCCGCGATGTTTTTCAGAAATCTATCCTACATTGAAACTGCATGTTCCCTGACTTCCCCATGCTGACCACCCTGCGGTGCTTTTCTCCATCCTACATTGCCACTCACTGCCTATCCTAATTCATACCCTCCGATTCACACCACCCCGTGATGTTTTTCTCACTCCTGCTAGTGAATGTAATGTAACACACACCCATACAATGCGCACCACCCCGTGATGTTTTTCTCACTCCTACTAGTGAATGTAATGTAACACACACCCATACAATGCGCACCACCCCGCGATGTTTTTCAGAAATCTATCCTACATTGAAACTGCATGTTCCCTGACTTCCCCATGCTGACCACCCTGCGGTGCTTTTCTCCATCCTACATTTCCACTCACTGCCTATCCTAATTCATACACTCCGATTCACACCACCCCGTGATGTTTTTCTCACTCCTGCTAGTGAATGTAATGTAACACACACCCATACAATGCGCACCACCCCGTGATGTTTTTCTCACTCCTACTAGTGAATGTAATGTAACACACACCCATACAATGCGCACCACCCCGCGATGTTTTTCAGAAACCTATCCTACATTGCCACTGCATGTTCCCTGACCTCCCCTTGCTGACCACGCCGCAGTTCTTTTCTCCATCCTACATTGCCACTCACTGCCTATCTTAATTCAGACCCTCCGATTCACACCACCCCGTGATGTTTTTCTCACTCCTATTAGTGAATGTAATGAAACAGACACCCATACAATGCGCACCACCCCGCGATGTTTTTCAGAAACCTATCCTACATTGCCACAGTATGTTCCCTGACCTCCCCATGCTGACCAGTCCTCGGTGCTTTTCTCCATCCTACATTGCCACTCACTGCCTATCCTAATTCAGACCCTCAGATTCACACCACCCCGTGATGTTTTTCTCACTCCTACTAGTGAATGTAATGTAACACACACCCATACAATGCGCACCACCCCGTGATGTTTTTCTCACTCGTACTAGTGAATGTAATGTAACACACACCCATACAATGCGCACCGCCCCGTGATTTTTTTCTCACTCCTACTAGTGAATGTAATGTAACACACACCCATACAATGCGCACCACCCCGTGATGTTTTTCTCACTCCTACTAGTAAATCTAATGTAACACCCACCCATAAAATGCGCACCACCGCACGATGTTTTTCAGAAACCTATCCTACATTGCCACTGCATGTTCCCTGACCTCCCCATGCTGACCACCCCTGGGTGCTTTTCTCCATCCTACATTGCCACTCACTGCCTATCTTAATTCAGACCCTCCGATTCACACCACCCCGTGATGTTTTTCTCACTCCTACTAGTGAATGTAATGTAACACACACCCATACAATGCGCACGACCCCGCGATATTTTTCAGAAACCTATCCTACATTGCCACTGCATGTTCCCTGACCTCCCCATGCTCACCACCCCTCGGTGCTTTTCTCCATCCTACATTGCCACTCACTGCCTATCCAAATTCAGACCCTCCGATTCACACCACCCTGTGATGTTTTTCTCACTCATACTAGTGAATGAAATGTAACACACACCCATACAATGCGCACCACCCCGCGATGTTTTTCAGAAACCTATCTTACATTGCCACAGCATGTTCCCTGACCTCCCCATGCTGACGACCCCACGGTGCTTTTTTCCATCCTACAAGGCCACTCACTGCCTATCCTAATTCAGACCCTCCGATTCACACCACCACGTGATGTTTTTCTCACTGCTACTAGTGAATGTAATGTAACACACACCCATACAATGCGCACCACCCCGTGATGTTTTTCTCACTTCTACTAGTGAATGTAATGTAACACACAGCCATACAATGCACACCACCCCGCGATGTTTTTCAGAAACCTATCGTACTTTGAAACTGCATGTTTCCTGACCTCCCCATGCTGACCACCCCGCGGTGCTTTTCTCCATCCTACATTGCCACTCACTGTCTATCCTAATTCAGACCCTCCGATTCACACCACACCGTGATGTTTTTCTCACTCCTACTAGTGAATGTAATGTAACACACACCCATACAATGCGCACCACCCCGTGATGATTTTCTCACTCCTACTAGTGAATATAATGTAACACACACCCATACAATGCACACCACCGCGCGATGATTTTAAGAAACCTATCCTACATTGCCACTGCATGTTCCCTGACCTCCGCATGCTGACCACCCCGCGGTGCTTTTCTCCATCCTACATTGCCACTCACTGCCTATCCTAATTCACACCCTCCGATTCACACCAACCCGTGATGTTTTTCTCACTCCTACTAGTGAATGTAATGTAACACACACCCATACAATGTGCACCACCCCGCGATGTTTTTCAGAAACCTATCCAACATTGCCACTGCATGTTCCCTCACCACCCCATGCTGACCACCCCGCGGTGCTTTTCTCCATCCTACATTGCCACTCACTGGCTATCCTAATTCAGACCCTCCGATTCACACCATCCCGCAATGTTTTTCTCACTCCTACTAGTGAATGTCATTTAACACACACACATAATGCGCACCACCACGCGATGTTGTTCAGAAACCTATCCTACATTGCCAGTGCATGTTCCCTGACCTCCCCATGCTGACCAGTCCTCGGTGCTTTTCTCCATCCTACACTGCCACTCACTGCCTATCCTAATTCAGACCATCTGATTCACACCACCCCGTGATGTTTTTCTCACTCCTACTGGTGAATGTAATGTAACACACACCCATACAATGCGCTCCACCCCGTGATGTTTTTCTCACTCGTACTAGTGAATGTAATGTAACACACACCCAAACAATGCGCACCGCCCCGTGATGTTTTTCTCACTTGTACTAGTGAATGTAATGTAACACACACCCATACAATGCGCACCACCCCGTGATGTTTTTCCTCACGCCTACTAGTGAATGTAATGTAACACCCACCCATACAATGCGCACCACCCCACAATGTTTTTCAGAAACCTATCCTACATTGAAACTGCATGTTCCCTGACTTCCCCATGCTGACCACCCTGCGGTGCTTTTCTCCATCCTACATTGCCACTCACTGCCTATCCTAATTCAGACCCTCCGATTCACACCACCCTGTGATGTTTTTCTCACTCCTACTAGTGAATGTAATGTAACACACACCCATACAATGCGCACCACCCCGTGATGTTTTTCTCACTCCTACTAGTGAATGTAATGTAACACACACCCACACAATGCGCACCACCCCGTGATGTTTTTCTCACTCCTACTAGTGAATGTAATGTAACACACACCCATACAATGCACACCACCCCGCGATGTTTTTCAGAAACCTATCCTACATTGAAACTGCATGTTCCCTGACTTCCCCATGCTGACCACCCTGCGGTGCTTTTCTCCATCCTACATTGCCACTCACTGCCTATCCTAATTCATACCCTCCGATTCACACCACCCCGTGATGTTTTTCTCACTCCTGCTAGTGAATGTAATGTAACACACACCCATACAATGCGCACCACCCCGTGATGTTTTTCTCACTCCTACTAGTGAATGTAATGTAACACACACCCATACAATGCGCACCACCCCGCGATGTTTTTCAGAAACCTATCCTACATTGCCACTGCATGTTCCCTGACCTCCCATTGCTGACCACGCCGCAGTTCTTTTCTCCATCCTACATTGCCACTCACTGCCTATCTTAATTCAGACCCTCCGATTCACACCACCCCGTGATGTTTTTCTCACTCCTATTAGTGAATGTAATGTAACACACACCCATACAATGCGCACAACCCCGCGATGTTTTTCAGAAACCTATCCTACATTGCCACAGCATGTTCCCTGACCTCCCCATGCTGACCACCCCGCGGTGCTTTTCTCAATCCTACATTGCCACTCACTGCCTATCCAAATTCAGACCCTCCGATTCACACCACCCCGTGATGTTTTTCTCACTCCTACTAGTGAATGTAATGTAACACACACCCATACAATGCGCACCACCCCGCGATGTTTTTCAGAAACCTATCCTACATTGCCACTGCATGTTCCCTGACCTCCCCATGCTCACCACCCCGCGGTGCTTTTCTCCATCCTACATTGCCACTCACTGCCTATCCTAATTCAGACACTCCGATTCACACCACCCTCTGATGTTTTTCTCACTCCTACTAGTGAATGTAATGTAACACACACCCATACAATGCGCAGCACTCCGTGATGTTTTTCTCACTCCTTCTAGTCAATGTAACGTAACACACACCCACACAATGCGCACCACCCCGTGATGTTTTTCTCACTCCTACTAGTGAATGTAATGTAACACACACCCATACAATGCACACCACCCCGCGATGTTTTTCAGAAACCTATCCTACATTGAAACTGCATGTTCCCTGACTTCCCCATGCTGACCACCCTGCGGTGCTTTTCTCCATCCTACATTGCCACTCACTGCCTATCCTAATTCACACCCTCCAATTCACACCACCCCGTGATGTTTTTCTCACTCCCACTAGTGAATGTAATGTAACACACACCCATACAATGCGCACCACCCCGCGATGTTTTTCAGAAACCTATCCTGCATTGCCACTGCATGTTCCCTGACTTCCCCATGCTGACCACCCCTCGGTGCTTTTCTCCTTCCTACATTGCCACTCACTGCATATCTTATTTCAGACCCTCCGATTCACACCACCCTGTGATGTTTTTCTCACTCCTACTAGTGAATGTAATGTAACACACACCCATACAATGCGTACCAGCCCGTGATGTTTTTCAGAAAACAATCCTACATTGCCACTGCAAGTTCCCTGACCTCCCCTTGCTGACCACCCCGCAGTGCTTTTCTCCATCCTACATTGCCACTCACTGCTTTTCCTAATTCACACCCTCCGATTCACACCACCCCGTGATGTTTTTCTCACTCCCACTAGTGAATGTAATGTAACACACACCCATACAATGCGCACCACCCCGCGATGTTTTTCAGAAACCTATCGTGCATTGCCACTGCATATTCCCTGACTTCCCCATGCTGACCACCCCTCGGTGCTTTTCTCCTTCCTACATTGCCACTCACTGCATATCTTATTTCCGACCCTCCGATTCACACCACCCCGTGATGTTATTCTCACTCCTACTAGTGAATGTAATGTAACACACACCCATACAGTGCGCACCGCCCCGTGATGTTTTTCTCACTCCTACTAGTGAATGTAATGTAACACACACCCATACAATGTGCACCACCCCGCGATGTTTTTCAGAAACCTATCCAACATTGCCACTGCATGTTCCCTCACCACCCCATGCTGACCAGGCCGCGGTGCTTTTCTCCATCCTACATTGCCACTCACTGGCTATCCTAATTCAGACCCTCAGATTCACACCATCCCGCAATGTTTTTCTCACTCCTACTAGTGAATGTCATTTAACACACACACATAATGCGCACCACCACGCGATGTTGTTCAGAAACCTATCCTACATTGCCACTGCATGTTCCCTGACCTCCCCATGCTGACCAGTCCTCGGTGCTTTTCTCCATCCTACACTGCCACTCACTGCCTATCCTAATTCAGACCATCTGATTCACACCACCCCGTGATGTTTTTCTCACTCCTACTGGTGAATGTAATGTAACACACACCCATACAATGCGCACCACCCCGTGATGTTTTTCTCACTCGTACTAGTGAATGTAATGTAACACACACCCAAACAATGCGCACCGCCCCGTGATGTTTTTCTCACTCGTACTAGTGAATGTAATGTAACACACACCCATACAATGCGCACCACCCCGTGATGTTTTTCCTCACGCCTACTAGTGAATGTAATGTAACACCCACCCATACAATGCGCACCACCCCACGATGTTTTTCAGAAACCTATCCTACATTGAAACTGCATGTTCCCTGACTTCCCCATGCTGACCACCCTGCGGTGCTTTTCTCCATCCTACATTGCCACTCACTGCCTATCCTAATTCAGACCCTCCGATTCACACCACCCTGTGATGTTTTTCTCACTCCTACTAGTGAATGTAATGTAACACACACCCATACAATGCCCACCACCACGTGATGTTTTTCTCACTCCTACTAGTGAATGTAATGTAACACACACCCACACAATGCGCACCACCCCGTGATGTTTTTCTCACTCCTACTAGTGAATGTAATGTAACACACACCCATACAATGCACACCACCCCGCGATGTTTTTCAGAAACCTATCCTACATTGAAACTGCATGTTCCCTGACTTCCCCATGCTGACCACCCTGCGGTGCTTTTCTCCATCCTACATTGCCACTCACTGCCTATCCTAATTCATACCCTCCGATTCACACCACCCCGTGATGTTTTTCTCACTCCTGCTAGTGAATGTAATGTAACACACACCCATACAATGCGCACCACCCCGTGATGTTTTTCTCACTCCTACTAGTGAATGTAATGTAACACACACCCATACAATGCGCACCACCCCGCGATGTTTTTCAGAAACCTATCCTACATTGCCACTGCATGTTCCCTGACCTCCCATTGCTGACCACGCCGCAGTTCTTTTCTCCATCCTACATTGCCACTCACTGCCTATCTTAATTCAGACCCTCCGATTCACACCACCCCGTGATGTTTTTCTCACTCCTATTAGTGAATGTAATGTAACACACACCGATACAATGCGCACAACCCCGCGATGTTTTTCAGAAACCTATCCTACATTGCCACAGCATGTTCCCTGACCTCCCCATGCTGACCACCCCGCGGTGCTTTTCTCAATCCTACATTGCCACTCACTGCCTATCCTAATTCAGACCCTCCGATTCACACCACCCCGTGATGTTTTTCTCACTCCTACTAGTGAATGTAATGTAACACACACCCATACAATGCGCACCACCCCGCGATGTTTTTCAGAAACCTATCCTACATTGCCACTGCATGTTCCCTGACCTCCCCATGCTCACCACCCCACGGTGCTTTTCTCCATCCTACATTGCCACTCACTGCCTATCCTAATTCAGACACTCCGATTCACACCACCCTCTGATGTTTTTCTCACTCCTACTAGTGAATGTAATGTAACACACACCCATACAATGCGCAGCACTCTGTGATGTTTTTCTCACTCCTTCTAGTCAATGTAACGTAACACACACCCACACAATGCGCACCACCCCGTGATGTTTTTCTCACTCCTACTAGTGAATGTAATGTAACACACACCCATACAATGCACACCACCCCGCGATGTTTTTCAGAAACCTATCCTACATTGAAACTGCATGTTCCCTGACTTCCCCATGCTGACCACCCTGCGGTGCTTTTCTCCATCCTACATTGCCACTCACTGCCTATCCTAATTCACACCCTCCAATTCACACCACCCCGTGATGTTTTTCTCACTCCCACTAGTGAATGTAATGTAACACACACCCATACAATGCGCACCACCCCGCGATGTTTTTCAGAAACCTATCCTGCATTGCCACTGCATGTTCCCTGACTTCCCCATGCTGACCACCCCTCGGTGCTTTTCTCCTTCCTACATTGCCACTCACTGCATATCTTATTTCAGACCCTCTGATTCACACCACCCTGTGATGTTTTTCTCACTCCTACTAGTGAATGTAATGTAACACACACCCATACAATGCGTACCAGCCCGTGATGTTTTTCAGAAAACAATCCTACATTGCCACTGCAAGTTCCCTGACCTCCCCTTGCTGACCACCCCGCAGTGCTTTTCTCCATCCTACATTGCCACTCACTGCTTTTCCTAATTCACACCCTCCGATTCACACCACCCCGTGATGTTTTTCTCACTCCCACTAGTGAATGTAATGTAACACACACCCATACAATGTGCACCACCCCGCGATGTTTTTCAGAAACCTATCCTGCATTGCCACTGCATATTCCCTGACTTCCCCATGCTGACCACCCCTCGGTGCTTTTCTCCTTCCTACATTGCCACTCACTGCATATCTTATTTCCGACCCTCCGATTCACACCACCCCGTGATGTTATTCTCACTCCTACTAGTGAATGTAATGTAACACGCACCCATACAGTGCGCACCGCCCCGTGATGTTTTTCTCACTCCTACTAGTGAATGTAATGTAACACACACCCATACAATGCGCACCAACCCGTGATGTTTTTCTCTCTCCTACTAGTGAATGTAATGTAACACACACCCATACAATGCACAACACCCCGCGATGTTTTTCAGAAACCTATCCTACATTGCCACTGCATGTTCCCTGACTTCCCCATGCTGACCACCCCTCGGTGCTTTTCTCCTTCCTGCATTGCCAGTCACTGCATATCTTATTTCAGACCCTCCGATTCGCACCACCCCGTGATGTTTTTCTCACTCCTACTAGTGAATGTAATGTAACACACACCCATACAATGCGCACCACCCCGTGATGTTTTTCTCACTCGTACTAGTGAATGAAATGTAACACACACCCATACAATGCGCACCGCCCCGTGATGTTTTTCTCACTCCTACTAGTGAATGTAATGTAACACACACCCATATAATGCGCACCACCCCGTGATGTTTTTCTCACTCCTACTAGTGAATCTAATGTAACACCCACCCATACAATGCGCACCACCGCACGATGTTTTTCAGAAACCTATCCTACTTTGCCACTGCATGTTCCCTGACCTCCCCATGCTGACCACCCCTCGGTGCTTTTCTCCATCCTACATTGCCACTCACTGCCTATCCTAATTCAGACACTCCGATTCACACCACCCTCTGATGTTTTTCTCACTCCTACTAGTGAATGTAATGTAACACACACCCATACAATGCGCAGCACTCCGTGATGTTTTTCTCACTCCTTCTAGTCAATGTAACGTAACACACACCCACACAATGCGCACCACCCCGTGATGTTTTTCTCACTCCTACTAGTGAATGTAATGTAACACACACCCATACAATGCACACCACCCCGCGATGTTTTTCAGAAACCTATCCTACATTGAAACTGCATGTTCCCTGACTTCCCCATGCTGACCACCCTGCGGTGCTTTTCTCCATCCTACATTGCCACTCACTGCCTATCCTAATTCACACCCTCCAATTCACACCACCCCGTGATGTTTTTCTCACTCCCACTAGTGAATGTAATGTAACACACACCCATACAATGCGCACCACCCCGTGATGTTTTTCCTCACGCCTACTAGTGAATGTAATGTAACACCCACCCATACAATGCGCACCACCCCACGATGTTTTTCAGAAACCTATCCTACATTGAAACTGCATGTTCCCTGACTTCCCCATGCTGACCACCATGCGGTGCTTTTCTCCATCCTACATTGCCACTCACTGCCTATCCTAATTCAGACCCTCCGATTCACACCACCCTGTGATGTTTTTCTCACTCCTACTAGTGAATGTAATGTAACACCCACCCATACAATGCGCACCACCCCACGATGTTTTTCAGAAACCTATCCTACATTGAAACTGCATGTTCCCTGACTTCCCCATGCTGACCACCCCTCGGTGCTTTTCTCCTTCCTGCATTGCCAGTCACTGCATATCTTATTTCAGACCCTCCGATTCGCACCACCCCGTGATGTTTTTCTCACTCCTACTAGTGAATGTAATGTAACACACACCCATACAATGCGCACCACCCCGTGATGTTTTTCTCACTCGTACTAGTGAATGAAATGTAACACACACCCATACAATGCGCACCGCCCCGTGATGTTTTTCTCACTCCTACTAGTGAATGTAATGTAACACACACCCATATAATGCGCACCACCCCGTGATGTTTTTCTCACTCCTACTAGTGAATCTAATGTAACACCCACCCATACAATGCGCACCACCGCACGATGTTTTTCAGAAACCTATCCTACTTTGCCACTGCATGTTCCCTGACCTCCCCATGCTGACCACCCCTCGGTGCTTTTCTCCATCCTACATTGCCACTCACTGCCTATCCTAATTCAGACACTCCGATTCACACCACCCTCTGATGTTTTTCTCACTCCTACTAGTGAATGTAATGTAACACACACCCATACAATGCGCAGCACTCCGTGATGTTTTTCTCACTCCTTCTAGTCAATGTAACGTAACACACACCCACACAATGCGCACCACCCCGTGATGTTTTTCTCACTCCTACTAGTGAATGTAATGTAACACACACCCATACAATGCACACCACCCCGCGATGTTTTTCAGAAACCTATCCTACATTGAAACTGCATGTTCCCTGACTTCCCCATGCTGACCAACCTGCGGTGCTTTTCTCCATCCTACATTGCCACTCACTGCCTATCCTAATTCACACCCTCCAATTCACACCACCCCGTGATGTTTTTCTCACTCCCACTAGTGAATGTAATGTAACACACACCCATACAATGCGCACCACCCCGCGATGTTTTTCAGAAACCTATCCTGCATTGCCACTGCATGTTCCCTGACTTCCCCATGCTGACCACCCCTCGGTGCTTTTCTCCTTCCTACATTGCCACTCACTGCATATCTTATTTCAGACCCTCCGATTCACACCACCCTGTGATGTTTTTCTCACTCCTACTAGTGAATGTAATGTAACACACACCCATACAATGCGTACCAGCCCGTGATGTTTTTCAGAAAACAATCCTACATTGCCACTGCAAGTTCCCTGACCTCCCCTTGCTGACCACCCCGCAGTGCTTTTCTCCATCCTACATTGCCACTCACTGCTTTTCCTAATTCACACCCTCCGATTCACACCACCCCGTGATGTTTTTCTCACTCCCACTAGTGAATGTAATGTAACACACACCCATACAATGCGCACCACCCCGCGATGTTTTTCAGAAACCGATCCTGCATTGCCACTGCATATTCCCTGACTTCCCCATGCTGACCACCCCTCGGTGCTTTTCTCCTTCCTACATTGCCACTCACTGCATATCTTATTTCCGACCCTCCGATTCACACCACCCCGTGATGTTATTCTCACTCCTACTAGTGAATGTAATGTAACACACACCCATACAGTGCGCACCGCCCCGTGATGTTTTTCTCACTCCTACTAGTGAATGTAATGTAACACACACCCATACAATGCGCACCAACCCGTGATGTTTTTCTCTCTCCTACTAGTGAATGTAATGTAACACACACCCATACAATGCACAACACCCCGCGATGTTTTTCAGAAACCTATCCTACATTGCCACTGCATGTTCCCTGACTTCCCCATGCTGACCACCCCTCGGTGCTTTTCTCCTTCCTGCATTGCCAGTCACTGCATATCTTATTTCAGACCCTCCGATTCGCACCACCCCGTGATGTTTTTCTCACTCCTACTAGTGAATGTAATGTAACACACACCCATACAATGCGCACCACCCCGTGATGTTTTTCTCACTCGTACTAGTGAATGAAATGTAACACACACCCATACAATGCGCACCGCCCCGTGATGTTTTTCTCACTCCTACTAGTGAATGTAATGTAACACACACCCATATAATGCGCACCACCCCGTGATGTTTTTCTCACTCCTACTAGTGAATCTAATGTAACACCCACCCATACAATGCGCACCACCGCACGATGTTTTTCAGAAACCTATCCTACTTTGCCACTGCATGTTCCCTGACCTCCCCATGCTGACCACCCCTCGGTGCTTTTCTCCATCCTACATTGCCACTCACTGCCTATCCTAATTCAGACCCTCCGATTCACACCACCCCGTGATGTTTTTCTCACTCCTACTAGTGAATGTAATGTAACACACACCCATACAATGCGCAGCACTCCGTGATGTTTTTCTCACTCCTTCTAGTCAATGTAACGTAACACACACCCACACAATGCGCACCACCCCGTGATGTTTTTCTCACTCCTACTAGTGAATGTAATGTAACACACACCCATACAATGCACACCACCCCGCGATGTTTTTCAGAAACCTATCCTACATTGAAACTGCATGTTCCCTGACTTCCCCATGCTGACCACCCTGCGGTGCTTTTCTCCATCCTACATTGCCACTCACTGCCTATCCTAATTCACACCCTCCAATTCACACCACCCCGTGATGTTTTTCTCACTCCCACTAGTGAATGTAATGTAACACACACCCATACAATGCGCACCACCCCGCGATGTTTTTCAGAAACCTATCCTGCATTGCCACTGCATGTTCCCTGACTTCCCCATGCTGACCACCCCTCGGTGCTTTTCTCCTTCCTACATTGCCACTCACTGCATATCTTATTTCAGACCCTCCGATTCACACCACCCTGTGATGTTTTTCTCACTCCTACTAGTGAATGTAATGTAACACACACCCATACAATGCGTACCAGCCCGTGATGTTTTTCAGAAAACAATCCTACATTGCCACTGCAAGTTCCCTGACCTCCCCTTGCTGACCACCCCGCATTGCTCTTCTCCATCCTACATTGCCACTCACTGCTTTTCCTAATTCACACCCTCCGATTCACACCACCCCGTGATGTTTTTCTCACTCCCACTAGTGAATGTAATGTAACACACACCCATACAATGCGCACCACCCCGCGATGTTTTTCAGAAACCTATCCTGCATTGCCACTGCATATTCCCTGACTTCCCCATGCTGACCACCCCTCGGTGCTTTTCTCCTTCCTACATTGCCACTCACTGCATATCTTATTTCCGACCCTCCGATTCACACCACCCCGTGATGTTATTCTCACTCCTACTAGTGAATGTAATGTAACACACACCCATACAGTGCGCACCGCCCCGTGATGTTTTTCTCACTCCTACTAGTGAATGTAATGTAACACACACCCATACAATGCGCACCAACCCGTGATGTTTTTCTCTCTCCTACTAGTGAATGTAATGTAACACACACCCATACAATGCACAACACCCCGCGATGTTTTTCAGAAACCTATCCTACATTGCCACTGCATGTTCCCTGACTTCCCCATGCTGACCACCCCTCGGTGCTTTTCTCCTTCCTGCATTGCCAGTCACTGCATATCTTATTTCAGACCCTCCGATTCGCACCACCCCGTGATGTTTTTCTCACTCCTACTAGTGAATGTAATGTAACACACACCCATACAATGCGCACCACCCCGTGATGTTTTTCTCACTCGTACTAGTGAATGAAATGTAACACACACCCATACAATGCGCACCGCCCCGTGATGTTTTTCTCACTCCTACTAGTGAATGTAATGTAACACACACCCATATAATGCGCACCACCCCGTGATGTTTTTCTCACTCCTACTAGTGAATCTAATGTAACACCCACCCATACAATGCGCACCACCGCACGATGTTTTTCAGAAACCTATCCTACTTTGCCACTGCATGTTCCCTGACCTCCCCATGCTGACCACCCCTCGGTGCTTTTCTCCATCCTACATTGCCACTCACTGCCTATCCTAATTCAGACCCTCCGATTCACACCACCCCGTGATGTTTTTCTCACTCCTACTAGTGAATGTAATGTAACACACACCCATACAATGCGCACCACGCCGCGATATTTTTCAGAAACCTATCCTACATTGCAACTGCATGTTCCCTGACCTCCCCATGCTCACCACCCCGCGGTGCTTTTCTCCATCCTACATTGCCACTCACTGCCTATGCAAATTCAGACCCTCCGATTCACACCACCCTGTGATGTTTTTCTCACTCCTACTAGTGAATGTAATGTAACACACACCCATACAATGCGCAGCAGCCAGTGATGTTTTTCTCACTCCTACTAGTGAATGTAATGTAACACACACCCATACAATGCGCACCACCCCGCGATGTTTTTCAGAAACCTATCTTACATTGCCACTGCATGTTCCCTGACCTCCCCATGCTGACCACCCCGCGGTGCTTTTCTCCATCCTACAAGGCCACTCACTGCCCATCCTAATTCAGACCCTCCGATTCACACCATCCCGTGATGTTTTTCTCACTGCTACTAGTGAATATAATGTAACACACACCCATACAATGTGCACCACCCCGTGATGTTTTTCTCACTTCTACTAGTGAATGTAATGTAACACACAGCCATACAATGCACACCACCCCGCGATGTTTTTTCAGAAACCTATCGTACTTTGAAACTGCATGTTTCCTGACCTCCCCATGCTGATCACCCCGCAGTGCTATTCTCCATCCTACATTGCCACTCACTGTCTATCCTAATTCAGACCCTTCGATTCACACCACACCGTGATGTTTTTCTCACTCCTACTAGTGAATGTAATGTAACACACACCCATACAATGCGCACGACCCCGCGATATTTTTCAGAAACCTATCCTACATTGCCACTGCATGTTCCCTGACCTCCCCATGCTCACCACCCCGCGGTGCTTTTCTCCATCCTACATTGCCACTCACTGCCTATCCAAATTCAGACCCTCCGATTCACACCACCCTGTGATGTTTTTCTCACTCGTACTAGTGAATGAAATGTAACACACACCCATACAATGCGCACCACCCCGCGATGTTTTTCAGAAACCTATCTTACATTGCCACTGCATGTTCCCTGACCTCCCCATGCTGACCACCCCACGGTGCTTTTCTCCATCCTACAAGGCCACTCACTGCCTATCCTAATTCAGACCCTCCGATTCACACCACCACGTGATGTTTTTCTCACTCCTACTAGTGAATGTAATGTAACACACACCCATACAATGCGCACCACCCCGTGATGATTTTCTCACTCCTACTAGTGAATATAATGTAACACACACCCATACAATGCACACCACCGCGCGATGATTTTAAGAAACCTATCCTACATTGCCACTGCATGTTCCCAGACCTCCGCATGCTGACCACCCCGCGGTGCTTTTCTCCATCCTACATTGCCACTCACTGCCTATCCTAATTCACACCCTCCGATTCACACCAACCCGTGATGTTTTTCTCTCTCCTACTAGTGAATGTAATGTAACACACACCCATACAATGTGCACCACCCCGCGATGTTTTTCAGAAACCTATCCAACATTGCCACTGCATGTTCCCTGACCACCCCATGCTGACCACCCCGCGGTGCTTTTCTCCATCCTACATTGCCACTCACTGGCTATCCTAATTCAGACCCTCCGATTCACACCATCCCGCAATGTTTTTCTCACTCCTACTAGTGAATGTCATTTAACACACACACATAATGCGCACCACCACGCGATGTTGTTCAGAAACCTATCCTACATTGCCACTGCATGTTCCCTGACCTCCCCATGCTGACCAGTCCTCGGTGCTTTTCTCCATCCTACACTGCCACTCACTGCCTATCCTAATTCAGACCATCTGATTCACACCACCCCGTGATGTTTTTCTCACTCCTACTAGTGAATGTAATGTA
Organism: Cavia porcellus; assembly: GCF_034190915.1. Lineage (NCBI taxonomy): Eukaryota > Metazoa > Chordata > Mammalia > Rodentia > Caviidae > Cavia > Cavia porcellus. The sequence continues at coordinate 1,474,885 of NW_026947569.1, forward strand.
ACACACACCCATACAATGCGCACCACCCCGTGATGTTTTTCTCACTCGTACTAGTGAATGTAATGTAACACACACCCAAACAATGCGCACCGCCCCGTGATGTTTTTCTCACTCCTACTAGTGAACGTAATGTAACACACACCCATACAATGCGCACCACCCCATGATGTTTTTCTCACTCCTACTAGTGAATGTAATGTAACACACACCCATACAATGCGCACCACCCCGCGATGTTTTTCAGAAACCTATCCTACATTGCCACTGCATGTTCCCTGACCTCCCCATGCTGACCACCCAGCGGTGCTTTTCTCCATCCTACATTGCCACTCACTGCCTATCCTAATTCAGACCTTCCGATTGACACCACCCCGTGATGTTTTTCTCACTCCTACTAGTGAACGTAATGTAACACACACCCATACAATGCGTACCACCCCGTGATGATTTTCTCACTCCTACTAGTGAATGTAATGTAACACACACCCATACAATGCGCACCACCCCGTGATGTTTTTCCTCACGCCTACTAGTGAATGTAATGTAACACCCACCCATACAATGCGCACCACCCCACGATGTTTTTCAGAAACCTATCCTACATTGAAACTGCATGTTCCCTGACTTCCCCATGCTGACCACCCTGCGGTGCTTTTCTCCATCCTACATTACCACTCACTGCCTATCCTAATTCCGACCCTCCGATTCACACCACCCTGTGATGTTTTTCTCACTCCTACTAGTGAATGTAATGTAACACACACCCACACAATGCGCACCACCCCGTGATGTTTTTCTCACTCCTACTAGTGAATGTAATATAACACACACCCATACAATGCACACCACCCCGCGATGTTTTTCAGAAACCTATCCTACATTGAAACTGCATGTTCCCTGACTTCCCCATGCTGACCACCCAGCGGTGCTTTTCTCCATCCTACATTGCCACTCACTGCCTATCCTAATTCATACCCTCCGATTCACACCACCCCGTGATGTTTTTCTCACTCCTGCTAGTGAATGTAATGTAACACACACCCATACAATGCGCACCAACCCGTGATGTTTTTCTCACTCCTACTAGTGAATGTAATGTAACACACACCCATACAATGCGCACCACCCCGCGATGTTTTTCAGAAACCTATCCTACATTGCCACTGCATGTTCCCTGACCTCCCATTGCTGACCACGCCGCAGTTCTTTTCTCCATCCTACATTGCCACTCACTGCCTATCTTAATTCAGACCCTCCGATTCACACCACCCCGTGATGTTTTTCTCACTCCTATTAGTGAATGTAATGTAACACACACCCATACAATGCGCACAACCCCGCGATGTTTTTCAGAAACCTATCCTACATTGCCACAGCATGTTCCCTGACCTCCCCATGCTGACCACCCCGCGGTGCTTTTCTCAATCCTACATTGCCACTCACTGCCTATCCTAATTCAGACCCTCCGATTCACACCACCCCGTGATGTTTTTCTCACTCCTACTAGTGAATGTAATGTAACACACACCCATACAATGCGCACCACCCCGCGATGTTTTTCAGAAACCTATCCTACATTGCCACTGCATGTTCCCTGACCTCCCCATGCTCACCACCCCGCGGTGCTTTTCTCCATCCTACATTGCCACTCACTGCCTATCCTAATTCAGACACTCCGATTCACACCACCCTCTGATGTTTTTCTCACTCCTACTAGTGAATGTAATGTAACACACACCCATACAATACGCAGCACTCCGTGATGTTTTTCTCACTCCTTCTAGTCAATGTAACGTAACACACACCCACACAATGCGCACCACCCCGTGATGTTTTTCTCACTCCTACTAGTGAATGTAATGTAACACACACCCATACAATGCACACCACCCCGCGATGTTTTTCAGAAACCTATCCTACATTGAAACTGCATGTTCCCTGACTTCCCCATGCTGACCACCCTGCGCTGCTTTTCTCCATCCTACATTGCCACTCACTGCCTATCCTAATTCACACCCTCCGATTCACACCACCCCGTGATGTTTTTCTCACTCCCACTAGTGAATGTAATGTAACACACACCCATACAATGCGCACCACCCCGCGATGTTTTTCAGAAACCTATCCTGCATTGCCACTGCATGTTCCCTGACTTCCCCATGCTGACCACCCCTCGGTGCTTTTCTCCTTCCTACATTGCCACTCACTGCATATCTTATTTCAGACCCTCCGATTCACACCACCCTGTGATGTTTTTCTCACTCCTACTAGTGAATGTAATGTAACACACACCCATACAATGCGTACCAGCCCGTGATGTTTTTCAGAAAACAATCCTACATTGCCACTGCAAGTTCCCTGACCTCCCCTTGCTGACCACCCCGCAGTGCTTTTCTCCATCCTACATTGCGACTCACTGCTTTTCCTAATTCACACCCTCCGATTCACACCACCCCGTGATGTTTTTCTCACTCCCACTAGTGAATGTAATGTAACACACACCCATACAATGCGCACCACCCCGCGATGTTTTTCAGAAACCTATCCTGCATTGCCACTGCATATTCCCTGACTTCCCCATGCTGACCACCCCTCGGTGCTTTTCTCCTTCCTACATTGCCACTCACTGCATATCTTATTTCCGACCCTCTGATTCACACCACCCCGTGATGTTATTCTCACTCCTACTAGTGAATGTAATGTAACACACACCCATACAGTGCGCACCGCCCCGTGATGTTTTTCTCACTCCTACTAGTGAATGTAATGTAACACACACCCATACAATGCGCACCAACCCGTGATGTTTTTCTCTCTCCTACTAGTGAATGTAATGTAACACACACCCATACAATGCACAACACCCCGCGATGTTTTTCAGAAACCTATCCTACATTGCCACTGCATGTTCCCTGACTTCCCCATGCTGACCACCCCTCGGTGCTTTTCTCCTTCCTGCATTGCCAGTCACTGCATATCTTATTTCAGACCATCCGATTCGCACCACCCCGTGATGTTTTTCTCACTCCTACTAGTGAATGTAATGTAACACACACCCATACAATGCGCACCACCCCGTGTTTTTCTCACTCGTACTAGTGAATGTAATGTAACACACACCCATACAATGCGCACCGCCCCGTGATGTTTTTCTCACTCCTACTAGTGAATGTAATGTAACACACACCCATATAATGCGCACCACCCCGTGATGTTTTTCTCACTCCTACTAGTGAATCTAATGTAACACCCAACCATACAATGCGCACCACCGCACGATGTTTTTCAGAAACCTATCCTACTTTGCCACTGCATGTTCCCTGACCTCCCCATGCTGACCACCCCTCGGTGCTTTTCTCCATCCTACATTGCCACTCACTGCCTATCCTAATTCAGACCCTCCGATTCACACCACCCCGTGATGTTTTTCTCACTCCTACTAGTGAATGTAATGTAACACACACCCATACAATGCGCACCACGCCGCGATATTTTTCAGAAACCTATCCTACATTGCAACTGCATGTTCCCTGACCTCCCCATGCTCACCACCCCGCGGTTCTTTTCTCCATCCTACATTGCCACTCACTGCCTATGCAAATTCAGACCCTCCGATTCACACCACCCTGTGATGTTTTTCTCACTCCTACTAGTGAATGTAATGTAACACACACCCATACAATGCGCAGCAGCCAGTGATGTTTTTCTCACTCCTACTAGTGAATGTAATGTAACACACACCCATACAATGCGCACCACCCCGCGATGTTTTTCAGAAACCTATCTTACATTGCCACTGCATGTTCCCTGACCTCCCCATGCTGACCACCCCGCGGTGCTTTTCTCCATCCTACAAGGCCACTCACTGCCTATCCTAATTCAGACCCTCCGATTCACACCACCCCGTGATGTTTTTCTCACTCCTACTAGTGAATGTAATGTAACACACACCCATACAATGCGCACCACCCCGTGATGTTTTCTCACTCGTACTAGTGAATGAAATGTAACACACACCCAAACAATGCGCACCGCCCCGTGATGTTTTTCTCACTCCTACTAGTGAAGGTAATGTAACACACACCCATACAATGCGCACCACCCCGTGATGTTTTTCTCACTCCTACTAGTGAATGTAATGTAACACACACCCATACAATGCGCACCACCCCGCGATGTTTTTCAGAAACCTATCCTACATTGCCACTGCATGTTCCCTGACCTCCCCATGCTGACCACCCAGCAGTGCTTTTCTCCATCCTACATTGCCACTCACTGCCTATCCTAATTCAGACCTTCCGATTGACACCACTCCGTGATGTTTTTCTCACTCCTACTAGTGAACGTAATGTAAGACACACCCATACAATGCGTACCACCCCGTGATGATTTTCTCACTCCTACTAGTGAATGAAATGTAACACACACCCATACAATGCGCACCACCCCGTGATGTTTTTCCTCACTCCTACTAGTGAATGTAATGTAACACCCACCCATACAATGTGCACCATCCCACGATGTTTTTCAGAAACCTATCCTACATTGCCACTGCATGTTCCCTGACCTCCCCATGCTGACCACCCCGCGGTGCTTTTCTCCTTCCTACATTGCCACTCACTGCCTATCCTAATTCAGACCCTCCAATTCACACCACCCCTTGATGTTTTTCTCACTCCTACTAGTGAATGTAATGTAACACACACCCATACAATGCGCACCACTCCGTGATGTTTTTCTCACTCCTACTAGTGAATGTAATGTAACACACACCCATACAATGCGCACCACCCCGCGATGTTTTTCAGAAACCTATCCTACATTGCCACTGCATGTTCCCTGACCTCCCCTTGCTGACCACCCCGCAGTGCTTTTCTCCATCCTACATTGCCACTCACTGCCTATCCTAATTCAGACCCTCCGATTAACACCACCCCGTGATCTTTTTCTCACTCCTACTAGTGAATGTAATGTAACACACACCCATACAATGCGCACCACCCCGCGATGTTTTTCAGAAACCTATCCTACATTGCCACTGCATGTTCCCTGACCTTCCCATGCTCACCACCCCGCGGTGCTTTTCTCCATCCTACATTGCCACTCACTGGCTATCCTAATTCAGACCCTCCGATTCACACCACCCTGTGATGTTTTTCTCACTCCTACTAGTGAATGTAATGTAACACACACCCATACAATGCGCAGCACCCTGTGATGATTTTCTCACTCCTTCTAGTCAATGTAATGTAACACACACCCACACAATGCGCACCACCCCGTGATGTTTTTCTCACTCCTACTAGTGAATGTAATGTAACACACACCCATACAATGCACACCACCCCGCGATGTTTTTCAGAAACCTATCCTACATTGAAACTGCATGTTCGCTGACTTCCCCATGCTGACAACCCTGCGGTGCTTTTCTCCATCCTACATTGCCACTCACTGCCTATCCTAATTCATACCCTCCGATTCACACCACCCCGTGATGTTTTTCTCACTCCTGCTAGTGAATGTAATGTAACACACACCCATACAATGCGCACCACCCCGTGATCTTTTTCTCACTCCTACTAGTGAATGTAATGTAACACACACCCATACAATGCGCACCATCCCGCGATGTTTTTCAGAAACCTATCCTACATTGCCACTGCATGTTCCCTGACCTCCCCATGCTCACCACCCCGCGGTGCTTTTCTCCATCCTACATTGCCACTCACTGCCTATCCTAATTCAGACCCTCCGATTCACACCACCCTGTGATGTTTTTCTCACTCCTTCTAGTCAATGTAATGTAACACACACCCACACAATGCGCACAACCCCGTGATGTTTTTCTCACTCCTACTAGTGAATGTAATGTAACACACACCCATACAATGCGCACCACCCCGCGATGTTTTTCAGAAACCTATCTTACATTGCCACTGCATTTTCCCTGACCTCCCCATGCTGACCACCCCGCGGTGCTTTTCTCCATCCTACAAGGCCACTCACTGCCTATCCTAATTCAGACCCTCCGATTCACACCATCCTGTGATGTTTTTCTCACTGCTACTAGTGAATGTAATGTAACACACACCCATACAATGCGCACCACCCCGTGATGTTTTTCTCACTCCTACTAGTGAATGTAATGTAACACACAGCCATACAATGCACACCACCCCGCGATGTTTTTCAGAAACCTATCGTACTTTGAAACTGCATGTTTCCTGACCTCCCCATGCTGATCACCCCGCGGTGCTATTCTCCATCCTACATTGCCACTCACTGTCTATCCTAATTCAGACCCTCCGATTCACACCACACCGTGATGTTTTTCTCACTCCTACTAGTGAATGTAATGTAACACACACCCATACAATGCGCACCACCCCGTGATGTTTTTCTCACTCCTACTAGTGAATGTAATGTAACACACACCCATACAATGCGCACCACCGCGCTATGTTTTTAAGAAACCTATCCTACATTGCCACTGCATGTTCCCTGACCTCCGCATGCTGACCACCCCGCGGTGCTTTTCTCCATCCTACATTGCCACTCACTGCATATCCTAATTCACACACTCCGATTCACACCAACCCGTGATGTTTTTCTCACTCCTACTAGTGAATGTAATGTAACACACACCCATACAATGCGCACCACCCCGCGATGTTTTTCAGAAACCTATCCTACATTGCCACTGCATGTTCCCTGACCTCCCCATGCTGACCACCCCGCGGTGCTTTTCTCCATCCTACATTGCCACTCACTGGCTATCCTAATTCAGACCCTCCGATTCACACCATCCCGCGATGTTTTTCTCACTCCTACTAGTGAATGTCATTTAACACACCCATAATGCGCACCACCACGCGATGTTGTTCAGAAACCTATCCTACATTGCCACTGCATGTTCCCTGACCTCCCCATGCTGACCAGTCCTCGGTGCTTTTCTCCATCCTACACTGCCACTCACTGCCTATCCTAATTCAGACCATCTGATTCACACCACCCCGTGATGTTTTTCTCACTCGTACTACTGAATGTAATGTAACACTCACCCATACAATGCGCACCACCCCGTGATGTTTTTCTCACTCGTACTAGTGAATGTAATGTAACACACACCCAAACAATGTGCACCGCCCCGTGACGTTTTTCTCACTCCTACTAGTGAAGGTAATGTAACACACACCCATACAATGCGCACCACCCCGTGATGTTTTTCTCACTCCTACTAGTGAATGTAATGTAACACACACCCATACAATGCGCACCACCCCGCGATGTTTTTCAGAAACCTATCCTACATTGCCACTGCATGTTCCCTGACCTCCCCATGCTGACCAGTCCTCGGTGCTTTTCTCCATCCTACACTGCCACTCACTGCCTATCCTAATTCAGACCATCTGATTCACACCACCCCGTGATGTTTTTCTCACTCGTACTAGTGAATGTAATGTAACACACACCCATACAATGCGCACCACCCCGTGATGTTTTTCTCACTCGTACTAGTGAATGTAATGTAACACACACCCAAACAATGTGCACCGCCCCGTGATGTTTTTCTCACTCCTACTAGTGAAGGTAATGTAACACACACCCATACAATGCGCACCACCCCGTGATGTTTTTCTCACTCCTACTAGTGAATGTAATGTAACACACACCCATACAATGCGCACCACCCCGCGATGTTTTTCAGAAACCTATCCTACATTGCCACTGCATGTTCCCTGACCTCCCCATGCTGACCACCCAGCAGTGCTTTTCTCCATCCTACATTGCCACTCACTGCCTATCCTAATTCAGACCTTCCGATTGACACCACTCCGTGATGTTTTTCTCACTCCTACTAGTGAAGGTAATGTAACACACACCCATACAATGCGCACCACCCCGTGATGATTTTCTCACTCCTACTAGTGAATGTAATGTAACACACACCCATACAATGCGCAGCACCCCGTGATGTTTTGCTCACTCCTACTAGTGAATGTAATGTAACACACACCAACACAATGCGCACCACCCCATGATATTTTTCTCACTCCTACTAGTGAATGTAATGTAACACACACCCATACAATGCACACCACCCCGCGATGTTTTTCAGAAACCTATCCTACATTGAAACTGCAAGTTCCCTGAATTCCCCATGCTGACCACCCTGCGGTGTTTTCTCCATCCTACATTGCCACTCACTGCCTATCCTAATTCATACCCTCCGATTCACACCACCCCGTGATGTTTTTCTCACTCCTACTAGTGAATGTAATGTAACACACACCCATACAATGCGCACCACTCCGTGATGTTTTTCTCACTCCTACTAGTGAATGTAATGTAACACACACCCATACAATGCGCACCACCCCGCGATGTTTTTCAGAAACCTATCCTACATTGCCACTGCATGTTCCCTGACCTCCCCTTGCTGACCACCCCGCAGTGCTTTTCTCCATCCTACATTGCCACTCACTGCCTATCCTAATTCAGACCCTCCGATTCACACCACCCCGTGATGTTTTTCTCACTCCTACTAGTGAATGTAATATAACACACACCCATACAATGCGCACCACCCCGCAATGTTTTTCAGAAACCTATCCTACATTGCCACTGCATGTTCCCTGACCTCCCCATGCTCACCACCCCGCGGTGCTTTTCTCCATCCTACATTGCCAGTCACTGCCTATCCTAATTCAGACCCTCCGATTCACACCACCCTGTGATGTTTTTCTCACTCCTACTAGTTAATGTAATGTAACACACACCCATACAATGCGCAGCACCCCGTGATGATTTTCTCACTCCTTCTAGTCAATGTAATGTAACACACATCCACACAATGCGCACCACCCCGTGATGTTTTTCTCACTCCTACTAGTGAATGTAATGTAACACACACCCATACAATGCACACCACCCCGCGATGTTTTTTCAGAAACCTATCGTACTTTGAAACTGCATGTTTCCTGACCTCCCCATGCTGATCACCCCGCGGTGCTATTCTCCATCCTACATTGCCACTCACTGTCTATCCTAATTCAGACCCTCCGATTCACACCACACCGTGATGTTTTTCTCACTCCTACTAGTGAATGTAATGTAACACACACCCATACAATGCGCACCACCCCGTGATGTTTTTCTCACTCCTACTAGTGAATGTAATGTAACACACACCCATACAATGCGCACCACCGCGCGATGTTTTTAAGAAACCTATCCTACATTGCCACTGCATGTTCCCTGACCTCCGCATGCTGACCACCATGCGGTGCTTTTCTCCATCCTACATTGCCACTCACTGCCTATCCTAATTCACACACTCCGATTCACACCAACCCGTGATGTTTTTCTCACTCCTACTAGTGAATGTAATGTAACACACACCCATACAATGCGCACCACCCCGCGATGTTTTTCAGAAACCTATCCTACATTGCCACTGCATGTTCCCTGACCTCCCCATGCTGACCAGTCCTCGGTGCTTTTCTCCATCCTACACTGCCACTCACTGCCTATCCTAATTCAGACCATCTGATTCACACCACCCCGTGATGTTTTTCTCACTCGTACTAGTGAATGTAATGTAACACACACCCATACAATGCGCACCACCCCGTGATGTTTTTCTCACTCGTACTAGTGAATGTAATGTAACACACACCCAAACAATGTGCACCGCCCCGTGATGTTTTTCTCACTCCTACTAGTGAAGGTAATGTAACACACACCCATACAATGCGCACCACCCCGTGATGTTTTTCTCACTCCTACTAGTGAATGTAATGTAACACACACCCATACAATGCGCACCACCCCGCGATGTTTTTCAGAAACCTATCCTACATTGCCACTGCATGTTCCCTGACCTCCCCATGCTGACCACCCAGCAGTGCTTTTCTCCATCCTACATTGCCACTCACTGCCTATCCTAATTCAGACCTTCCGATTGACACCACTCCGTGATGTTTTTCTCACTCCTACTAGTGAAGGTAATGTAACACACACCCATACAATGCGCACCACCCCGTGATGATTTTCTCACTCCTACTAGTGAATGTAATGTAACACACACCCATACAATGCGCAGCACCCCGTGATGTTTTGCTCACTCCTACTAGTGAATGTAATGTAACACACACCAACACAATGCGCACCACCCCATGATATTTTTCTCACTCCTACTAGTGAATGTAATGTAACACACACCCATACAATGCACACCACCCCGCGATGTTTTTCAGAAACCTATCCTACATTGAAACTGCAAGTTCCCTGAATTCCCCATGCTGACCACCCTGCGGTGTTTTCTCCATCCTACATTGCCACTCACTGCCTATCCTAATTCATACCCTCCGATTCACACCACCCCTTGATGTTTTTCTCACTCCTACTAGTGAATGTAATGTAACACACACCCATACAATGCGCACCACTCCGTGATGTTTTTCTCACTCCTACTAGTGAATGTAATGTAACACACACCCATACAATGCGCACCACCCCGCGATGTTTTTCAGAAACCTATCCTACATTGCCACTGCATGTTCCCTGACCTCCCCTTGCTGACCACCCCGCAGTGCTTTTCTCCATCCTACATTGCCACTCACTGCCTATCCTAATTCAGACCCTCCGATTCACACCACCCCGTGATGTTTTTCTCACTCCTACTAGTGAATGTAATGTAACACACACCCATACAATGCGCACCACCCCGCAATGTTTTTCAGAAACCTATCCTACATTGCCACTGCATGTTCCCTGACCTCCCCATGCTCACCACCCCGCGGTGCTTTTCTCCATCCTACATTGCCAGTCACTGCCTATCCTAATTCAGACCCTCCGATTCACACCACCCTGTGATGTTTTTCTCACTCCTACTAGTTAATGTAATGTAACACACACCCATACAATGCGCAGCACCCCGTGATGATTTTCTCACTCCTTCTAGTCAATGTAATGTAACACACATCCACACAATGCGCACCACCCCGTGATGTTTTTCTCACTCCTACTAGTGAATGTAATGTAACACACACCCATACAATGCACACCACCCCGCGATGTTTTTTCAGAAACCTATCGTACTTTGAAACTGCATGTTTCCTGACCTCCCCATGCTGATCACCCCGCGGTGCTATTCTCCATCCTACATTGCCACTCACTGTCTATCCTAATTCAGACCCTCCGATTCACACCACACCATGATGTTTTTCTCACTCCTACTAGTGAATGTAATGTAACACACACCCATACAATGCGCACCACCCCGTGATGTTTTTCTCACTCCTACTAGTGAATGTAATGTAACACACACCCATACAATGCGCACCACCGCGCGATGTTTTTAAGAAACCTATCCTACATTGCCACTGCATGTTCCCTGACCTCCGCATGCTGACCACCATGCGGTGCTTTTCTCCATCCTACATTGCCACTCACTGCCTATCCTAATTCACACACTCCGATTCACACCAACCCGTGATGTTTTTCTCACTCCTACTAGTGAATGTAATGTAACACACACCCATACAATGCGCACCACCCCGCGATGTTTTTCAGAAACCTATCCTACATTGCCACTGCATGTTCCCTGACCTCCACATGCTGACCACCCCGCATTGCTTTTCTCCATCCTACATTGCCACTCACTGCCTATCCTAATTCAGACCCTCCGATTCACACCACCCCGTGATGTTTTTCTCACTCCTACTAGTGAATGTAATGTAACACACACCCATACAATGCGCACCACCCCGCGATGTTTTTCAGAAACCTATCCTACATTGCCACAGCATGTTCCCTGACCTCCCCATGCTGACCACCCCGCGGTGCTTTTCTCCATCCTACATTGTCACTCAGTGCCTATCCTAATTCAGACCCTCCGATTCACACCACCCCGTGATGTTTTTCTCACTCCTACTAGTGAATGTAATGTAACACACACCCATACAATGCGCACCATCCCGCGATGTTTTTCAGAAACCTATCCTACATTGCCACTGCATGTTCCCTGACCTCCCCATGCTCACCACCCCGCGGTGCTTTTCTCCATCCTACATTGCCACTCACTGCCTATCCTAATTCAGACCCTCCGATTCACACGACCCTGTGATGTTTTTCACACTCCTTCTAGTCAATGTAATGTAACACACACCCACACAATGCGCACAACCCCGTGATGTTTTTCTCACTCCTACTAGTGAATGTAATGTAACACACACCCATACAATGCGCACCACCCCGCGATGTTTTTCAGAAACCTATCTTACATTGCCACTGCATTTTCCCTGACCTCCCCATGCTGACCACCCCGTGGTGCTTTTCTCCATCCTACAAGGCCACTCACTGCCTATCCTAATTCAGACCCTCCGATTCACACCATCCCGTGATGTTTTTCTCACTGCTACTAGTGAATGTAATGTAACACACACCCATACAATGCGCACCACCCCGTGATGTTTTTCTCACTTCTACTAGTGAATGTAATGTAACACACAGCCATACAATGCACACCACCCCGCGATGTTTTTCAGAAACCTATCGTACTTTGAAACTGCATGTTTCCTGACCTCCCCATGCTGATCACCCCGCGGTGCTATTCTCCATCCTACATTGCCACTCACTGTCTATCCTAATTCAGACCCTCCGATTCACACCACACCGTGATGTTTTTCTCACTCCTACTAGTGAATGTAATGTAACACACACCCATACAATGCGCACCACCGCGCTATGTTTTTAAGAAACCTATCCTACATTGCCACTGCATGTTCCCTGACCTCCGCATGCTGACCACCCCGCGGTGCTTTTCTCCATCCTACATTGCCACTCACTGCCTATCCTAATTCACACACTCCGATTCACACCAACCCGTGATGTTTTTCTCACTCCTACTAGTGAATGTAATGTAACACACACCCATACAATGCGCACCACCCCGCGATGTTTTTCAGAAACCTATCCTACATTGCCACTGCATGTTCCCTGACCTCCCCATGCTGACCACCCCGCGGTGCTTTTCTCCATCCTACATTGCCACTCACTGGCTATCCTAATTCAGACCCTCCGATTCACACCATCCCGCGATGTTTTTCTCACTCCTACTAGTGAATGTCATTTAACACACCCATAATGCGCACCACCACGCGATGTTGTTCAGAAACCTATCCTACATTGCCACTGCATGTTCCCTGACCTCCCCATGCTGACCAGTCCTCGGTGCTTTTCTCCATCCTACACTACCACTCACTGCCTATCCTAATTCAGACCATCTGATTCACACCACCCCGTGATGTTTTTCTCACTCGTACTAGTGAATGTAATGTAACACACACCCATACAATGCGCACCACCCCGTGATGTTTTTCTCACTCGTACTAGTGAATGTAATGTAACACACACCCAAACAATGTGCACCGCCCCGTGATGTTTTTCTCACTCCTACTAGTGAAGGTAATGTAACACACACCCATACAATGCGCACCACCCCGTGATGTTTTTCTCACTCCTACTAGTGAATGTAATGTAACACACACCCATACAATGCGCACCACCCCGCGATGTTTTTCAGAAACCTATCCTACATTGCCACTGCATGTTCCCTGACCTCCCCATGCTGACCACCCAGCAGTGCTTTTCTCCATCCTACATTGCCACTCACTGCCTATCCTAATTCAGACCTTCCGATTGACACCACTCCGTGATGTTTTTCTCACTCCTACTAGTGAAGGTAATGTAACACACACCCATACAATGCGTACCACCCCGTGATGATTTTCTCACTCCTACTAGTGAATGTAATGTAACACACACCCATACAATGCGCAGCACCCCGTGATGTTTTGCTCACTCCTACTAGTGAATGTAATGTAACACACACCCATACAATGCGCACCACCCCGCGATGTTTTTCAGAAACCTATCCTACATTGCCACTGCATATTCCCTGACCTCCCCTTGCTAACCACCCCGCAGTGCTTTTCTCCATCCTACATTGCCACTCACTGCCTATCCTAATTCAGACCCTCCGATTCACACCACCCCGTGATGTTTTTCTCACTCCTACTAGTGAATGTAATGTAACACACACCCATACAATGCGCACCACCCCGCGATGTTTTTCAGAAACCTATCCTACATTGCCACTGCATGTTCCCTGACCTCCCCATGCTCACCACCCCGCGGTGCTTTTCTCCATCCTACATTGCCAGTCACTGCCTATCCTAATTCAGACCCTCCGATTCACACCACCCTGTGATGTTTTTCTCACTCCTACTAGTGAATGTAATGTAACACACACCCATACAATGCGCAGCACCCCGTGATGATTTTCTCACTCCTTCTAGTCAATGTAATGTAACACACACCCACACAATGCGCACCACCCCGTGATGTTTTTCTCACTCCTACTAGTGAATGTAATGTAACACACACCCATACAATGCACACCACCCCGCGATGTTTTTTCAGAAACCTATCGTACTTTGAAACTGCATGTTTCCTGACCTCCCCATGCTGATCACCCCACGGTGCTATTCTCCATCCTACATTGCCACTCACTGTCTATCCTAATTCAGACCCTCCGATTCACACCACACCGTGATGTTTTTCTCACTCCTACTAGTGAATGTAATGTAACACACACCCATACAATGCGCACAACCCCGTGATGTTTTTCTCACTCCTACTAGTGAATGTAATGTAACACACACCCATACAATGCGCACCACCGCGCGATGTTTTTAAGAAACCTATCCTACATTGCCACTGCATGTTCCCTGACCTCCACATGCTGACCACCCCGCGGTGCTTTTCTCCATCCTACATTGCCACTCACTGCCTATCCTAATTCACACACTCCGATTCACACCAACCCGTGATGTTTTTCTCACTCCTACTAGTGAATGTAATGTAACACACACCCATACAATGCGCACCACCCCGCGATGTTTTTCAGAAACCTATCCTACATTGCCACTGCATGTTCCCTGACCTCCCCATGCTGACCACCCCGCGGTGCTTTTCTCCATCCTACATTGCCTCTCACTGGCTATCCTAATTCAGACCCTCCGATTCACACCATCCCGCGATGTTTTTCTCACTCCTACTAGTGAATGTCATTTAACACACACCCATAATGCGCACCACCACGCGATGTTGTTCAGAAACCTATCCTCCATTGCCACTGCATGTTCCCTGACCTCCCCATGCTGACCAGTCCTCGGTGCTTTTCTCCATCCTACACTGCCACTCACTGCCTATCCTAATTCAGACCATCTGATTCACACCACCCCGTGATGTTTTTCTCACTCGTACTAGTGAATGTAATGTAACACACACCCAAACAATGCGCACCGCCCCGTGATGTTTTTCTCACTCCTACTAGTGAAGGTAATGTAACACACACCCATACAATGCGCACCACCCCGTGATGTTTTTCTCACTCCTACTAGTGAATGTAATGTAACACACACCCATACAATGCGCACCACCCCGCGATGTTTTTCAGAAACCTATCCTACATTGCCACTGCATGTTCCCTGACCTCCCCATGCTGACCACCCAGCAGTGCTTTTCTCCATCCTACATTGCCACTCACTGCCTATCCTAATTCAGACCTTCCGATTGACACCACTCCGTGATGTTTTTCTCACTCCTACTAGTGAACGTAATGTAAGACACACCCATACAATGCGTACCACCCCGTGATGATTTTCTCACTCCTACTAGTGAATGAAATGTAACACACACCGATACAATGCGCACCACCCCGTGATGTTTTTCCTCACTCCTACTAGTGAATGTAATGTAACACCCACCCATACAATGTGCACCACCCCACGATGTTTTTCAGAAACCTATCCTACATTGCCACTGCATGTTCCCTGACCTCCCCATGCTGACCACCCCGCGGTGCTTTTCTCCTTCCTACATTGCCACTCACTGCCTATCCTAATTCATACCCTCCGATTCACACCACCCCGTGATGTTTTTCTCACTCCTACTAGTGAATGTAATGTAACACACACCCATACAATGCGCACCACTCCGTGATGTTTTTCTCACTCCTACTAGTGAATGTAATGTAACACACACCCATACAATGCGCACCACCCCGCGATGTTTTTCAGAAACCTATCCTACATTGCCACTGCATGTTCCCTGACCTCCCCTTGCTGACCACCCCGCAGTGCTTTTCTCCATCCTACATTGCCACTCACTGCCTATCCTAATTCAGACCCTCCGATTAACACCACCCCGTGATGTTTTTCTCACTCCTACTAGTGAATGTAATGTAACACACACCCATACAATGCGCACCACCCCGCGATGTTTTTCAGAAACCTATCCTACATTGCTACTGCATGTTCCCTGACCTTCCCATGCTCACCACCCCGCGGTGCTTTTCTCCATCCTACATTGCCACTCACTGCCTATCCTAATTCAGACCCTCCGATTCACACCACCCTGTGATGTTTTTCTCACTACTACTAGTGAATGTAATGTAACACACACCCATACAATGCGCAGCACCCCGTGATGATTTTCTCACTCCTTCTAGTCAATGTAATGTAACACACACCCACACAATGCGCACCACCCCGTGATGTTTTTCTCACTCCTACTAGTGAATGTAATGTAACACACACCCATACAATGCACACCACCCCGCGATGTTTTTCAGAAACCTATCCTACATTGAAACTGCATGTTCGCTGACTTCCCCATGCTGACAACCCTGCGGTGCTTTTCTCCATCCTACATTGCCACTCACTGCCTATCCTAATTCATACCCTCCGATTCACACCACCCCGTGATGTTTTTCTCACTCCTGCTAGTGAATCTAATGTAACACACACCCATACAATGCGCACCACCCCGTGATCTTTTTCTCACTCCTACTAGTGAATGTAATGTAACACACACCCATACAATGCGCACCACCCCTCGATGTTTTTCAGAAACCTATCCTACATTGCCACTGCATGTTCCCTGACCTCCCCTTGCTGACCACCCCGCAGTGCTTTTCTCCATCCTACATTGCCACTCACTGCCTATCCTAATTCAGACCCTCCGATTCACACCACCCCGTGATGTTTTTCTCACTCCTACTAGTGAATGTAATGTAACACAAACCCATACAATGCGCACCACCCCGCGATGTTTTTCAGAAACCTATCCTACATTGCCACAGCATGTTCCCTGACCTCCCCATGATGACCACCCCGCGGTGCTTTTCTCCATCCTACATTGTCACTCAGTGCCTATCCTAATTCAGTCCCTCCGATTCACACCACCCCGTGATGTTTTTCTCACTCCTACTAGTGAATGTAATGTAACACACACCCATACAATGCGCACCACCCCGCGATGTTTTTCAGAAACCTATCTTACATTGCCACTGCATGTTCCCTGACCTCCCCATGCTGACCACCCCGCGGTGCTTTTCTCCATCCTACAAGGCCACTCACTGCCTAACCTAATTCAGACCCTCCGATTCACACCATCCCGTGATGTTTTTCTCACTGCTACTAGTGAATGTAATGTAACACACACCCATACAATGCGCACCACCCCGTGATGTTTTTCTCACTTCTACTAGTGAATGTAATGTAACACACAGCCATACAATGCACACCACCCCGCGATGTTTTTCAGAAACCTATCGTACTTTGAAACTGCATGTTTCCTGACCTCCCCATGCTGATCACCCCGCGGTGCTATTCTCCATCCTACATTGCCACTCACTGTCTATCCTAATTCAGACCCTCCGATTCACACCACACCGTGATGTTTTTCTCACTCCTACTAGTGAATGTAATGTAACACACACCCATACAATGCGCACCACCCCGTGATGTTTTTCTCACTCCTACTAGTGAATGTAATGTAACACACACCCATACAATGCGCACCACCACGCTATGTTTTTAAGAAACCTATCCTACATTGCCACTGCATGTTCCCTGACCTCCGCATGCTGACAACCCCGCGGTGCTTTTCTCCATCCTACATTGCCACTCACTGCCTATCCTAATTCACACACTCCGATTCACACCAACCCGTGATGTTTTTCTCACTCCTACTAGTGAATGTAATGTAACACACACCCATACAATGCGCACCACCCCGCGATGTTTTTCACAAACCTATCCTACATTGCCACTGCATGTTCCCTGACCTCCCCATGCTGACCACCCCGCGGTGCTTTTCTCCATCCTACATTGCCACTCACTGGCTATCCTAATTCAGACCCTCCGATTCACACCATCCCGCGATGTTTTTCTCACTCCTACTAGTGAATGTCATTTAACACACCCATAATGCGCACCACCACGCGATGTTGTTCAGAAACCTATCCTACATTGCCACTGCATGTTCCCTGACCTCCCCATGCTGACCAGTCTTCGGTGCTTTTCTCCATCCTACACTGCCACTCACTGCCTATCCTAATTCAGACCATCTGATTCACACCACCCCGTGATGTTTTTCTCACTCCTACTAGTGAATGTAATGTAACACACACCCATACAATGCGCACCACCCCGTGATGTTTTTCTCACTCGTACTAGTGAATGTAATGTAACACACACCCAAACAATGTGCACCGCCCCGTGATGTTTTTCTCACTCCTACTAGTGAAGGTAATGTAACACACACCCATACAATGCACACCACCCCGTGATGATTTTCTCACTCCTTCTAGTCAATGTAATGTAACACACACCCACACAATGCGCACCACCCCGTGATGTTTTTCTCACTCCTACTAGTGAATGTAATGTAACACACACCCATACAATGCACACCACCCCGCGATGTTTTTCAGAAACCTACCCTACATTGAAACTGCATGTTCCCTGACTTCCCCATGCTGACAACCCTGCGGTGCTTTTCTCCATCCTACATTGCCACTCACTGCCTATCCTAATTCATACCCTTCGATTCACACCACCCCGTGATGTTTTTCTCACTCCTGCTAGTGAATGTAATGTAACACACACCCATACAATGCGCACCACCCCGTGATCTTTTTCTCACTCCTACTAGTGAATGTAATGTAACACACACCCATACAATGCGCACCACCCCGCGATGTTTTTCAGAAACCTATCCTACATTGCCACTGCATGTTCCCTGACCTCCCCTTGCTGACCACCCCGCAGTGCTTTTCTCCATCCTACATTGCCACTCACTGCCTATCCTAATTCAGACCCTCCGATTCACACCACCCCGTGATGTTTTTCTCACTCCTACTAGTGAATGTAATGTAACACACACCCATACAATGCGCACCACCCCGCGATGTTTTTCAGAAACCTATCCTACATTGCCACAACATGTTCCCTGACCTCCCCATGCTGACCACCCCGCGGTGCTTTTCTCCATCCTACATTTCCACTCAGTGCCTATCCTAATTCAGAACCTCCGATTCACACCACCCCGTGATGTTTTTCTCACTCCTACTAGTGAATGTAATGTAACACACACCCATACAATGTGCACCACCCCGCGATGTTTTTCAGAAACCTATCCTACATTGCCACTGCATGGTCCCTGACCTCCCCATGCTCACCACCCCGCGGTGCTTTTCTCCATCCTACATTGCCACTCACTGCCTATCCTAATTCAGACCCTCCGATTCACACCACCCTGTGATGTTTTTCTCACTCCTAGTCAATGTAATGTAACACACACCCACAAAATGCGCACCACCCCGTGATGTTTTTCTCACTCCTACTAGTGAATGTAATGTAACACACACCCATACAATGCACACCACACCGCGATGTTTTTCAGAAACCTATCCTACATTGAAACTGCATGTTCCCTGACTTCCCCATGCTGACCACCCTGCGGTGCTTTTCTCCATCCTACATTGCCACTCACTGCCTATCCTAATTCACACCCTCCGATTCACACCACCCCGTGATGTTTTTCTCACTCCTACTAGTGAATGTAATGTAACACACACCCATACAATGCGCACCACCCCGCGATGTTTTTCAGAAACCTATCCTACATTGCCACTGCATGTTCCCTGACCTCTCCTTGCTGACCACCCCGCAGTGCTTTTCTCCATCCTACATTGCCACTCACTGCCTATCCTAATTCAGACCCTCCGATTCACACCACCCCGTGATGTTTTTCTCACTCCTACTAGTGAATGTAATGTAACACACACCCATACAATGCGCACCACCCCGCGATGTTTTTCAGAAACCTATCCTACATTGCCACTGCATGTTCCCTGACCTCCCCATGCTCACCACCCCGCGGTGCTTTTCTCCATCCTACATTGCCACTCACTGCCTATCCTAATTCAGACCCTCCGATTCACACCACCCTGTGATGTTTTTCTCACTCCTTCTAGTCAATGTAATGTAACACACACCCACACAATGCGCACCACCCCGTGATGTTTTTCTCACTCCTACTAGTGAATGTAATGTAACACACACCCATACAATGCACACCACCCCGCGATGTTTTTCAGAAACCTATCCTACATTGAAACTGCATGTTCCCTGACTTCCCCATGCTGACCACCCTGCGGTGCTTTTCTCCATCCTACATTGCCACTCACTGCCTATCCTAATTCACACCCTCCGATTCACACCACCCCGTGATGTTTTTCTCACTCCCACTAGTGAATGTAATGTAACACACACCCATACAATGCGCACCACCCCGCGATGTTTTTCAGAATCCT
Organism: Cavia porcellus; assembly: GCF_034190915.1. Taxonomy (NCBI): domain Eukaryota; kingdom Metazoa; phylum Chordata; class Mammalia; order Rodentia; family Caviidae; genus Cavia; species Cavia porcellus. Next base: position 1,495,616 of record NW_026947569.1, read on the forward strand.
ATCCTGCATTGCCACTGCATGTTCCCTGACTTCGCATGCTGACCACCCCTCGGTGCTTTTCTCCTTCCTACATTGCCACTCACTGCATATCTTATTTCAGACCCTCCGATTCACACCACCCTGTGATGTTTTTCTAACCCCTACTAGTGAATGTAATGTAACACACACCCATACAATGCGTACCACCCCGTGATGTTTTTCAGAAAACTATCCTACATTGCCACTGCATGTTCCCTGACCTCCCCTTGCTGACCACCCCGCAGTGCTTTTCTCCATCCTACATTGCCACTCACTGCCTATCCTAATTCACACCCTCCGATTCACACCACCCCGTGATGTTTTTCACACTCCCACTAGTGAATGTAATGTAACACACACCCATACAATGCGCACCACCCCGCGATGTTTTTCAGAAACCTATCATGCATTGCCACTGCATGTTCCCTGACTTCCCCATGCTGACCACCCCTCGGTGCTTTTCTCCTTCCTACATTGCCACTCACTGCATATCTTATTTCAGACCCTCCAATTCACACCACCCCGTGATGTTATTCTCACTCCTACTAGTGAATGAAATGTAACACACACCCATACAATGCGCACTGCCCCGTGATGTTTTTCTCACTCCTACTAGTGAATGTAATGTAACACACACCCATACAATGCGCACCAACCCGTGATGTTTTTCTCTCTCCTACTAGTGAATGTAATGTAACACAGACCCATACAATGCACAACACCCCGCGATGTTTTTCAGAAACCTATCCTACATTGCCACTGCATGTTCCCTGACCTCCCCATGCTGACCCCACCGCGGTGCTTTTCTCCATCCTACATTGCCACTCACTGCCTATCCTAATACAGACCCTCCGATTCACACCAACCCGTGATGTTTTTTTCACTCCCACTAGTGAATGTAATGTAACACACACCCATACAATGCGCACCACCCCGCGATGTTTTTCAGAAACCTATCCTGCATTGCCACTGCATATTCCCTGACTTCCCCATGCTGACCACCCCTCGGTGCTTTTCTCCTTCCTACATTGCCAGTCACTGCATATCTTATTTCAGACCCTCCGATTCACACCACCCCGTGATGTTTTTCTCACTCCTACTAGTGAATGTAATGTAACACACACCCATACAATGCGCACCACCCCGTGATGTATTTCTCACTCCTACTAGTGAATGTAATGTAACACACACCCATACAATGCGCACCACCCCTTGATGTTTTTCTCACTCCTACTAGTGAATCTAATGTAACACCCACCCATACAATGCGCACCACCCCGTGATGTTTTTCTCACTCCTACTAGTGAATGTAATGTAACACACACCCATACAATGCGCACCACCCCGCGATGTTTTTCAGAAACCTATCTTACATTGCACTGCATGTTCCCTGACCTCCCCATGCTGACCACCCCGCGGTGCTTTTCTCCATCCTACAAGGCCACTCACTGCCTATCCTAATTCAGACCATACGATTCATACCACCCCGTGATGTTTTTCTCACTGCTACTAGTGAATGTAATGTAACACACACCCATACAATGCGCACCACCCCGTGATGTTTTTCTCACTTCTACTAGTGAATGTAATGTAACACACAGCCATACAATGCACACCACCCCGCGATGTTTTTCAGAAACCTATCGTACTTTGAAACTGCATGTTTCCTGACCTCCCCATGCTGACCACCCCGCGGTGCTTTTCTCCATCCTACATTGCCACTCACTGTCTATCCTAATTCAGACCCTCCGATTCACACCACACCGTGATGTTTTTCTCACTCCTACTAGTGAATGTAATGTAACACACACCCATACAATGCGCACCACCCCGTGATGTTTTTCTCACTCCTACTAGTGAATGTAATGTAACACACACCCATACAATGCGCACCACCGCGCGATGTTTTTAAGAAACCTATCCTACATTGCCACTGCATGTTCCCTGACCTCCGCATGCTGACCACCCCGCGGTGCTTTTCTCCATCCTACATTGCCACTCACTGCCTATCCTAATTCACACCCTCCGATTCACACCAACCCGTGATGTTTTTCTCACTCCTACTAGTGAATGTAATGTAACACACACCCATACAATGCGCACCACCCCGCGATGTTTTTCAGAAACCTATCCTACATTGCCACTGCATGTTCCCTGACCTCCCCATGCTGACCACCCCGCGGTGCTTTTCTACATCCTACATTGCCACTCACTGGCTATCCTAATTCAGACCCTCCGATTCACACCATCCCGCGATGTTTTTCTCACTCCTACTAGTGAATGTAATTTAACACACACCCAAACAATGCGCACCGCCCCGTGATGTTTTTCTCACTCCTACTAGTGAAGGTAATGTAACACACACGCATACAATGCGCACCACCCCGTGATGTTTTTCTCACTCCTACTAGTGAATGTAATGTAACACACACCCATACAATGCGCACCACCCCGCGATGTTTTTCAGAAACCTATCCTACATTGCCACTGCATGTTCCCTGACCTCCCCATGCTGACCACCCAGCGGTGCTTTTCTCCATCCTACATTGCCACTCACTGCCTATCCTAATTCAGACTTTTCGATTGACACCACTTCGTGATGTTTTTCTCACTCCTACTAGTGAACGTAATGTAACACACACCCATACAATGCGTACCTTCCCGTGATGATTTTCTCACTCCTACTAGTGAATGTAATGTAACACACACCCATACAATGCGCAGCACCCCGTGATGTTTTTCTCACTCCTACTAGTGAATGTAATGTAACACACACCCACACAATGCGCACCACCCCGTGATGTTTTTCTCACTCCTACTAGTGAATGTAATGTAACACACACCCATACAATGCACACCACCCCGCGATGTTTTTCAGAAACCTATCCTACATTGAAACTGCATGTTCCCTGAATTCCCCATGCTGACCACCCTGCGGTGCTTTTCTCCATCCTACATTGCCACTCAATGCCTATCCTAATACATACCCTCCGATTCACACCACCCCTTGATGTTTTTCTCACTCCTACTAGTGAATGTAATGTAACACACACCCATACAATGCGCACCACCCCGTGATATTTTTCTCACTCCTACTAGTGAATGTAATGTAACACACACCCATACAATGCGCACCACCCCGCGATGTTTTTCAGAAACCTATCCTACATTGCCACTGCATGTTCCCTGACCTCCCCTTGCTGACCACCTCGCAGTGCTTTTCTCCATCCTACATTGCCACTCACTGCCTATCCTAATTCAGACCCTCCGATTCACACCACCCCATGATGTTTTTCTCACTCTTACTAGTGAATGTAATGTAACACACACCCATACAATGCGCACCAACCCGTGATGTTTTTCTCTCTCCTACTATTGAATGTAATGTAACACACACCCATACAATGCGCACCAACCCGCGATTTTTTTCAGAAACCTATCCTACATTGCCACAGCATGTTCCCTGACGTCCGCATGCTGACCACCCCGCGGTGCTTTTCTCCATCTTACATTGCCACTCACTGCCTATCCTAATTCAGACGCTCCGATTCACACCACCCCGTGATGTTTTTCTCACTCCTAGTAGTGAATGTAATGTAACACACACCCATACACTGCGCACCACACCGTGATGTTTTTCTCAATCCTAATATTAATGTAATGTAACACAGACCCATACAATGCGCACCACCCCGTGATGTTTTTCTCACTCCTACTAGTGAATCTAATGTAACACACACCCATACAATGCGCACCAACCCGCGATATTTTTCAGAAACCTATCCTACATTGCCAATGCATGTTCCCTGACCTCCCCATGCTGACCACCCCGCGGTGCTTTTCTCCATCCTACATTGCCACTCACTGCCTATCCTAATTCAGACCCTCCGATTCACACCACCCCGTGATGTTTTTCTCACTCCTACTAGTGAATGTAATGTAACACACACCCATACAATGCGCACCACCCTGCGATGTTTTTCAGAAACCTATCCTACATTGCCACAGCATGTTCCCAGACCTCCCCATGCTGACCACCCCGCGGTGCTTTTCTCCATCCTACATTGCCACTCACTGCCTATCCTAATTCATACCCTCCGATTCACACCACCCCGTGATGTTTTTCTCACTCCTACTAGTGAATGTAATGTAACACACACCCATACAATGCGCACCACCCCGCGATGTTTTTCAGAAACCTATCCTACATTGCCACTGCATGTTCCCTGACCTCCCCATGCTCACCACACCGCGGTGCTTTTCTCCATCCTACATTGCCACTCACTGCCTATCCTAATTCAGACCCTCCGATTCACACCACCCCGTGATGTTTTTCTCACTCCTTCTAGTGAATGTAATGTAACACACACCCACACAATGCGCACCACCCCGTGATGTTTTTCTCACTCCTACTAGTGAATGTAATGTAACACACACCCATACAATGCACACCACCCCGCGATGTTTTTCAGAAACCTATCCTACATGGAAATTGCATGTTCCCTGACTTCCCCACGATGACCACCCTGTGGTGCTTTTCTCCATCCTACATTGCCACTCACTGGCTATCCTAATTCATACCATCCGATTCACACCAACCCGTGATGTTTTTCTCACTCCTACTAGTGAATGTAATGTAACACACACCCATACAATGCGCACCACCCCGTGATGTTTTTCTCACTCCTACTAGTGAATGTAATGTAACACACAGCCATACAATGCGCATCACCCCGCGATGTTTTTCAGAAACCTATCCTACATTGCCACTGCATGTTCCCTGACCTCCCCTTGCTGACCAGCCCGCAGTGCTTTTCTCCATCCTACATTGCCACTCACTGCCTATCCTAATTCACACCCTCCGATTCACACCACCCCGTGATGTTTTTCTCACTCCCACTAGTGAATGTAATGTAACACACACCCATACAATGCGCACCACCCCGCGATGTTTTTCAGAAACCTATCCTGCATTGCCACTGCATGTTCCCTGACTTCCCCATGCTGACCACCCCTCGGTGCTTTTCTCCTTCCTACATTGGCACTCACTGCATATCTTATTTCAGACCCTCCAATTCACACCACCCTGTGATGTTTTTCTCACTCCTACTAGTGAATGTAATGTAACACACACCCATACAATGCGTACCACCCCGTGATGTTTTTCAGAAACCTATCCTACATTGCCACAGCATGTTCCCAGACCTCCCCATGCTGACCACCCCGCGGTGCTTTTCTCCATCCTACATTGCCACTCACTGCCTATCCTAATTCATACCCTCCGATTCACACCACCCCGTGATGTTTTTCTCACTCCTACTAGTGAATGTAATGTAACACACACCCATACAATGCGCACCACCCCGCGATGTTTTTCAGAAACCTATCCTACATTGCCACTGCATGTTCCCTGACCTCCCCATGCTCACCACACCGCGGTGCTTTTCTCCATCCTACATTGCCACTCACTGCCTATCCTAATTCAGACCCTCCGATTCACACCACCCCGTGATGTTTTTCTCACTCCTTCTAGTGAATGTAATGTAACACACACCCACACAATGCGCACCACCCCGTGATGTTTTTCTCACTCCTACTAGTGAATGTAATGTAACACACACCCATACAATGCACACCACCCCGCGATGTTTTTCAGAAACCTATCCTACATGGAAATTGCATGTTCCCTGACTTCCCCACGATGACCACCCTGTGGTGCTTTTCTCCATCCTACATTGCCACTCACTGGCTATCCTAATTCATACCATCCGATTCACACCAACCCGTGATGTTTTTCTCACTCCTACTAGTGAATGTAATGTAACACACACCCATACAATGCGCACCACCCCGTGATGTTTTTCTCACTCCTACTAGTGAATGTAATGTAACACACAGCCATACAATGCGCATCACCCCGCGATGTTTTTCAGAAACCTATCCTACATTGCCACTGCATGTTCCCTGACCTCCCCTTGCTGACCAGCCCGCAGTGCTTTTCTCCATCCTACATTGCCACTCACTGCCTATCCTAATTCACACCCTCCGATTCACACCACCCCGTGATGTTTTTCTCACTCCCACTAGTGAATGTAATGTAACACACACCCATACAATGCGCACCACCCCGCGATGTTTTTCAGAAACCTATCCTGCATTGCCACTGCATGTTCCCTGACTTCCCCATGCTGACCACCCCTCGGTGCTTTTCTCCTTCCTACATTGGCACTCACTGCATATCTTATTTCAGACCCTCCAATTCACACCACCCTGTGATGTTTTTCTCACTCCTACTAGTGAATGTAATGTAACACACACCCATACAATGCGTACCACCCCGTGATGTTTTTCAGAAAACTATCCTTCATTGCCACTGCATGTTTCCTGACCTCCCCATGCTGACCACCTCGCGGTGCTTTTCTCCATCCTACATTGTCACTCACTGCCTATCCTAATTCAGACCCTCCGATTCACACCACCCCGTGAGGTTTTTCTCACTCCTACTAGTGAATGTAATGTAACACACACCCATACAATGCGCACCACCCCGCGATGTTTTTCAGAAACCTATCCTACATTGCCACTGCATGTTCCCTGACCTCCCCATGCTCACCACCCCGCGGTGCTTTTCTCCATCCTACATTGCCCCTCACTGCCTATCCTAATTCAGACCATCCGATTCACACCACCCCCTGATGTTTTTCTCACTCCTACTAGTGAATGTAATGTAACACACACCCACACAATGCGCACCACCCCGTGATGTTTTTCTCACTCCTACTAGTGAATGTAATGTAACACACACCCATACAATGCACACCACCCCGCCATGTTTTTCAGAAACCTATCCTACATGGAAACTGCATGTTCCCTGACTTCCCCATGCTGACCACACTGCTGTGCTTTTCTCCATCCTACATTGCAACTCACTGCCTATCCTAATTCATACCCTCCGATTCACACCACCCTGTGATGTTTTTCTCACTCCTAGTAGTGAATGTAATGTAACACACACCCATACAATGCGTACCACCCCGTGATGTTTTTCAGAAAACTATCCTACATTGCCACTGCATGTTCCCTGACCTCCCCATGCTGACCACCTCGCGGTGCTTTTCTCCCTCCTACATTGCCACTCACTGCCTATCCTAATTCAGACCCTCCGATTCACACCACCCCGTGATGTTTTTCTCACTCCTACTAGTGAATGTAATGTAACACACACCCATACAATGCGCACCACCCCGTGATGTTTTTCTCACTCGTACTAGTGAATGTAATGTAACACACACCCATACAATGCGCACCGCCCCGTGATGTTTTTCTCACTCCTACTAGTGAATGTAATGTAACACACAACCATACAATGCGCACCAACCCGTGATGTTTTTCTCACTCCTACTAGTGAATGTAATGTAACACACACCCATACAATGCACAACACCCTGCGATGTTTTTCAGAAACCTATCCTACATTGCCACTGCATGTTCACTGACCTCCCCATGCTGACCCCACCGCGGTGCTTTTCTCCATCCTACATTGACACTCACTGCCTATCCTAATTCAGACCCTCCAATTCACACCACCACGTGATGTTTTTCTCACTCCTACTAGTGAACGTAATGTAACACACCCCTACAATGCGCACCACCCCGCGATGTTTTTCAGAATCCTATCCTACATTGCCACTGCATGTTCCCTGACCTCCCCATGCTGACCACCCCGCGGTGCTTTTCTCTCTCCTACATTGCCACTCACTGCCTATCCTAATTCAGACACTCCCATTCACACCACCCCGTGATGTTTTTCTCACTCCTACTAGTGACTGTAACGTAACACACACCCATACAATGCGAACCACCCCGTGATGATTTTCTCACTCCTACTAGTGAATGTAATGTAACACACACCCATACAATGCGCACCACCCAGTGATGTTTTTCTCACTCCTACTAGTGAATGTAATGTAACACACACCCATACAATGCGCACCACCCCGTGATGTTTTTCTCACTCCTACTAGTGAATGTAATGTAACACACACCCATCGAATGCGCACAATCCCACGATGTTTTTCAGAAACCTATCCTACATTGCCACTGCATGTTCCCTGACCTCCCCAGGCTGACCACCCCGCGGTGCTTTTCTCCATCCTACATTGCCACTCACTGCCTATCCTAATTCAGACCCTCCGATTCACACCACCCCGTGATGTTTTTCTCACTCCTACCGGTGAATGTAATGTAACACACACCCATACAATGCGCACCACCCAGCGATGTTTTTCAGAAACCTATCCTACATTGCCACTGCATGTTCCCTGAACTCCCCATGCTGACCACCCCGCGGTGCTTTTCTCCATCCTACATTGCCACTCACTGCCTATCCTAATTCAGACCCTCCGATTCACACCACCCCGTGATGTTTTTCTCACTCCTACTAGTGAATGTAATGTAACACACACCCATACATTGCGCACCACCCCGCGATGTTTTTCAGAAACCTATCCTACATTGCCACTGCATGTTCCCTGACCTCCCCATGCTCACTACCCCGCGGTGCTTTTCCCCATCCTACATTGCCCCTCACTGCCTATCCTAATTAAGACCCTCCGATTCACACCACCCCGTGATGTTTTTCTCACTCCTACCAGTGAATGTAATGTAACACACACCCATACAATGCGCACCACCCCGTGATGTTTTTCTCACTCCTACTAGTGAATGTAATGTAACACACACCCATACAATGCACAACACCCCGCGATGTTTTTCAGAAACCTATCCTACATTGCCACTGCATGTTCCCTGAACTCTCCATGCTGACCCCACCGCGGTGCTTTTCTCCATCCTACATTGCCACTCACTGCCTATATTAATTCAGACTCTCTGATTCACACCACCCCATGATGTTTTTCTCACTCCTACTAGTGAATGTAATGTAACACACACCCATACAATGCGCACCACCCCGCGATGTTTTTCAGAAACCTATCCTACATTGCCACTGCATGTTCCCTGACCTCCCCATGCTGACCACCCCGCGGTGCTTTTCTCCATCCTACATTGCCACTCACTGCCTATCCTAATTCAGACCCTCCGATTCACACCACCCCGTGATGTTTTTCTCACTCTACTAGTGAATGTAATGAAACCCACACCCATACAATGCGCACCACCCCGTGATGTTTTTCTCACTCCTACTAGTGAATGTAATGTAACACACACCCATCCAATGCGCACCACCCCGCGATGTTTTTCAGAAACCTATCCTACATTGCCACTGCATGTTCCCTGACCTCCCCATGGTGACCCCACCGCGGTGCTTTTCTCCATCCTACATTGCCACTCACTGCCTATCCTAATTCAGACCCTCCGATTCACACCACCCCGTGATGTTTTTCTCACTCCTACTAGTGAATATAATGTAACACACACCCATACAATGCGCACCACCCCGTGATCTTTTTCTCACTCCTACTAGTGAATGTAATGTATCACACACCCATCGAATGCGCACCACCCCGCGATGTTTTTCAGAAACCTATCCTACATTGCCACTGCATGTTCCCTGAACTCCCCATGCTGACCACCCCGCGGTGCTTTTCTCCATCCTACATTGCCAGTCACTGCCTATCCTAATTCAGACCCTCCAATTCACACCACCCTGCGATGTTTTTCTCACTCCTACTAGTGAATGTCATTTAACACACACCCATAATGCGCACCACCACGCGATGTTGTTCAGAAACCTATCCTACATTGCCACTGCATGTTCCCTGACCTCCTCATGCTGACCAGTCCTCGGTGCTTTTCCCCATCCTACATTGCCACTCACTGCCTATCCTAACTCAGACCCTCCGATTCACACCACCCTTTGATGTTTTTCTCACTCCTACTAGTGAATGTAATGTAACACACACCCATACAATGCGCACCACCACGTGATGTTTTTCTCACTCCTACTAGTGAATGTAATGTAACACACACCCATACAATGCGCACCACCCCGTGATGTTTTTCTCACTCCTACTAGTGAATGTAATGTAACACACACCCATACAATGCACAACACCCCGCGATGTTTTTCAGAAACCTATCCTACATTGCCACTGCATGTTCCCTGACCTCTCCATGCTGACCCCACCGCGGTGCTTTTCTCCATCCTACATTGCCACTCACTGCCTATATTAATTCAGACTCTCCGATTCACACCACCCCATGATGTTTTTCTCACTCCTACTAGTGAATGTAATGTAACACACACCCATACAATGCGCACCACCCCGTGATGTTTTTCTCACTCCTACTAGTGAATGTAATGTAACACACACCCATCCAATGCGCACCACCCCGCGATGTTTTTCAGAAACCTATCCTACATTGCCACTGCATGTTCCCTGACCTCCCCATGCTGACCAGCCCGCGGTGCTTTTCTACATCCTACATTGCCACTCACTGCCTATCCTAATTCAGACCCTCCGATTCACACCACACCGTGATGTTTTTCTCACTCCTACTAGTGAATGTAAGGTAACACACACCCATACAATGCGCACCACCCCGCGATGTTTTTCAGAAACCTATCCTACTTTGCCACTGCATGTTCCCTGACCTCCACATGCTGACCACCCCGCGGTGCTTTTCTCCATCCTACATTGCCACTCACTGCCTATCCTAATTCAGACCCTCCGATTCACACCACCCCGTGATGTTTTTCTCAATCCTACTAGTGAATGTAACGTAACACACACCCATACAATGCGAACCACCCCGTGATGATTTTCTCACTCCTACTAGTGAATGTAATGTAACACACACCCATACAATCCGCACCACCCCGTGATGTTTTTCTCACTCCTACTAGTGAATGTAATGTAACACACACCCATACAATGCACAACACCCCGCGATGTTTTTCCGAAACCTATCCTCCATTGCCACTGCATGTTCCCTGACCTCCCCATGCTGACCCCACCGCGGTGCTTTTCTCCATCCTACATTGCCACTCACTGCCTATCCTAATTCAGACCCTCCGATTCACACCACCCCGTGATGTTTTTCTCACTCCTACTAGTGAATGTAATGTAACACACACCCATACAATGCGCACCACCCCGCGATGTTTCTCAGAAACCTATCCTACATTGCCACAGCATGTTCCCTGACCTCCCCATGCTGACCACCCCGCGGTGCTTTTCTCCATCCTACATTGCCACTCACTGCCTATCCTAATTCAGACCCTCCGATTCACACCACCCCGTGATGTTTTTCTCACTCCTACTAGTGAATGTAATGTAACACACACCCATACAATGCGCAGCACCCCGTGATGTTTTTCTCACTCCTACTAGTGAAGGTAATGTACCACACACCCATACAATGCGCACCACCCCGTGATGTTTTTCTCACTCCTACTAGTGAATGTAATGTAACACACACCCATACAATGCCCACCTCCCCGCGATGTTTTTCAGAAACCTATCCTACATGGAAACTGCATGTTCCCTGACTTCCACATGCTGACCACCCTGCGGTGCTTTTCTCCATCCTACATTGCCACTCACTGCCTATCCTAATTCATACCCTCCGATTCACACCACCCCGTGATGTTTTTCTCACTCCTACTAGTGAATGTAATGTAACACACACCCATACAATGCGTACCACCCCGTGATGTTTTTCAGAAAACTATCCTACATTGCCACTGCATGTTCCCTGACCTCCCCATGCTGACCACAACGCGGTGCTTTTCTCCATCCTACATTGCCACTCACTGCCTATCCTAATTCAGACCCTCCGATTCACACCACCCCGTGATGTTTTTCTCACTCCTACTAGTGAATGTAATGTAACACACCCATACAATGCGCACCACCCAGTGATGTTTTTCTCACACGTACTAGTGAATGTAATGTAACACACACCCATACAATACGCACAGCCCCGTGATGTTTTTCTCACTCCTACTAGTGAATGTAATGTAACACACACCCATACAATGCGCACCAACCCGTGATGTTTTTCTCACTCCTACTAGTGAATGTAATGTAACACACACCCATACAATGCACAACACCCCGCGATGTTTTTCAGAAACCTATCCTACATTGCCACTGCATGTTCCCTGACCTCCCCATGCTGACCCCACCGCGGTGCTTTTCTCCATCCTACATTGCCATTCACTGCCTATCCTAATTCAGACCCTCCGATTCACACCACCCCGTGATGTTTTTCTCACTCCTACTAGTGAACGTAATGTAACACACCCCTACAATGCGCACCACCCCGCGATGTTTTTCAGAATCCTATCCTACATTGCCACTGCATGTTCCCTGACCTCCCCATGCTGACCACCCCACGGTGCTTTTCTCTATCCTACATTGCCACTCACTGCCTATCCTAATTCAGACCCTCCCATTCACACCACCCCGTGATGTTTTTCTCACTCCTACTAGTGAATGTAACGTAACACACACCCATACAATGCGAACCACCCCGTGATGATTTTCTCACTCCTACTAGTGAATGTAATGTAACACACACCCATACAATACGCACCACCCCGTGATGTTTTTCTCACTCCTACTAGTGAATGTAATGTAACACACACCCATACAATGCGCACCACCCCGTGATGTATTTCTCACTCCTACTAGTGAATGTAATGTAACACACACCCATCGAATGCGCACCACCCCGCGATGTTTTTCAGAAACCTATCCTACATTGCCACTACATGTTCCCTGAACTCCCCATGCTGACCACCCCGCGGTGCTTTTCTCCATCCTACATTGCCACTCACTGCCTATCCTTATTCAGACCCTCCGATCACACCACCCCGTGATGTTTTTCTCACTCCTACTAGTGAACGTAATGTAACACACCCCTACAATGCGCACCACCCCGCGATGTTTTTCAGAATCCTATCCTACATTGCCACTGCATGTTCCCTGACCTCCCTATGCTGACCACCCCGCGGTGCTTTTCTCTATCCTACATTGCCACTCACTGCCTATCCTAATTCAGACCCTCCCATTCACACCACCCCGTGATGTTTTTCTCACTCCTACTAGTGAATGTAACGTAACACACACCCATACAATGCGAACCACCCCGTGATGATTTTCTCACTCCTACTAGTGAATGTAATGTAACACACACCCATACAATGCGCACCACCCCGTGATGTGTTTCTAACTCCTACTAGTGAATGTAATGTAACACACACCCATACAATGCGCACCACCCCGTGATGTTTTTCTCACTCCTACTAGTGAATGTAACGTAAAATACACCCATCGAATGCGCACCACCCCGCGATGTTTTTCAGAAACCTATCCTACATTGCCACTGCATGTTCCCTGAACTCCCCATGCTGACCCCACCGCGGTGCTTTTCTCCATCCTACATTGCCACTCACTGCCTATCCTAATTCAGACCCTCCAATTCACACCACCCTGCGATGTTTTTCTCACTCCTACTAGTGAATGTCATTTAACACACACCCATAATGCGCACCACCACGCGATGTTGTTCAGAAACCTATCCTACATTGCCACTGCATGTTCCCTGACCTCCCCATGCTGACCAGTCCTCGGTGCTTTTCCCCATCCTACATTGCCACTCACTGCCTAACCTAACTCAGACCCTCCGATTCACACCACCCCGTGATGTTTTTCTCATTCCTACTAGTGAATGTAATGTAACACACACCCATACAATGCGCACCACCCCGTGATGTTTTTCTCACTCGTACTAGTGAATGTAATGTAACACACACCCATACAATGCGCACCGCCCCGTGATGTTTTTCTCACTATTACTAGTGAATGTAATGTAACACACACCCATACAATGCGCACCACCCCGTGATGTTTTTCTCACTCCTACTAGTGAATGTAATGTAACACACACCCATACAATGCACAACACCCCGCGATGTTTTTCAGAAACCTATCCTACATTGCCAGTGCATGTTCCCTGACCTCTCCATGCTGACCCCACCGCGGTGCTTTTCTCCATCCTACATTGCCACTCACTGCCTATATTAATTCAGACTCTCCGATTCACACCACCCCATGATGTTTTTCTCACTCCTACTAGTGAATGTAATGTAACACACACCCATACAATGCGCACCACCCCGCGATGTTTTTCAGAAACCTATCCTACATTGCCACTGCATGTTCCCTGACCTCTCCATGCTGACCCCACCGCGGTGCTTTTCTCCATCCTACATTGCCACTCACTGCCTATATTAATTCAGACTCTCCGATTCACACCACCCCATGATGTTTTTCTCACTCCTACTAGTGAATGTAATGTAACACACACCCATACAATGCGCACCACCCCGTGATGTTTTTCTCACTCCTACTAGTGAATGTAATGTAACACACACCCATCCAATGCGCACCACCCCGCGATGTTTTTCAGAAACCTATCCTACATTGCCACTGCATGTTCCCTGACCTCCCCATGCTGACCAGCCCGCGGTGCTTTTCTACATCCTACATTGCCACTCACTGCCTATCCTAATTCAGACCCTCCGATTCACACCACACCGTGATGTTTTTCTCACTCCTACTAGTGAATGTAAGGTAACACACACCCATACAATGCGCACCACCCCGCGATGTTTTTCAGAAACCTATCCTACTTTGCCACTGCATGTTCCCTGACCTCCACATGCTGACCACCCCGCGGTGCTTTTCTCCATCCTACATTGCCACTCACTGCCTATCCTAATTCAGACCCTCCGATTCACACCACCCCGTGATGTTTTTCTCAATCCTACTAGTGAATGTAACGTAACACACACCCATACAATGCGAACCACCCCGTGATGATTTTCTCACTCCTACTAGTGAATGTAATGTAACACACACCCATACAATCCGCACCACCCCGTGATGTTTTTCTCACTCCTACTAGTGAATGTAATGTAACACACACCCATACAATGCACAACACCCCGCGATGTTTTTCCGAAACCTATCCTCCATTGCCACTGCATGTTCCCTGACCTCCCCATGCTGACCCCACCGCGGTGCTTTTCTCCATCCTACATTGCCACTCACTGCCTATCCTAATTCAGACCCTCCGATTCACACCACCCCGTGATGTTTTTCTCACTCCTACTAGTGAATGTAATGTAACACACACCCATACAATGCGCACCACCCCGCGATGTTTCTCAGAAACCTATCCTACATTGCCACAGCATGTTCCCTGACCTCCCCATGCTGACCACCCCGCGGTGCTTTTCTCCATCCTACATTGCCACTCACTGCCTATCCTAATTCAGACCCTCCGATTCACACCACCCCGTGATGTTTTTCTCACTCCTACTAGTGAATGTAATGTAACACACACCCATACAATGCGCAGCACCCCGTGATGTTTTTCTCACTCCTACTAGTGAAGGTAATGTACCACACACCCATACAATGCGCACCACCCCGTGATGTTTTTCTCACTCCTACTAGTGAATGTAATGTAACACACACCCATACAATGCCCACCTCCCCGCGATGTTTTTCAGAAACCTATCCTACATGGAAACTGCATGTTCCCTGACTTCCACATGCTGACCACCCTGCGGTGCTTTTCTCCATCCTACATTGCCACTCACTGCCTATCCTAATTCATACCCTCCGATTCACACCACCCCGTGATGTTTTTCTCACTCCTACTAGTGAATGTAATGTAACACACACCCATACAATGCGTACCACCCCGTGATGTTTTTCAGAAAACTATCCTACATTGCCACTGCATGTTCCCTGACCTCCCCATGCTGACCACAACGCGGTGCTTTTCTCCATCCTACATTGCCACTCACTGCCTATCCTAATTCAGACCCTCCGATTCACACCACCCCGTGATGTTTTTCTCACTCCTACTAGTGAATGTAATGTAACACACCCATACAATGCGCACCACCCAGTGATGTTTTTCTCACACGTACTAGTGAATGTAATGTAACACACACCCATACAATACGCACAGCCCCGTGATGTTTTTCTCACTCCTACTAGTGAATGTAATGTAACACACACCCATACAATGCGCACCAACCCGTGATGTTTTTCTCACTCCTACTAGTGAATGTAATGTAACACACACCCATACAATGCACAACACCCCGCGATGTTTTTCAGAAACCTATCCTACATTGCCACTGCATGTTCCCTGACCTCCCCATGCTGACCCCACCGCGGTGCTTTTCTCCATCCTACATTGCCATTCACTGCCTATCCTAATTCAGACCCTCCGATTCACACCACCCCGTGATGTTTTTCTCACTCCTACTAGTGAACGTAATGTAACACACCCCTACAATGCGCACCACCCCGCGATGTTTTTCAGAATCCTATCCTACATTGCCACTGCATGTTCCCTGACCTCCCCATGCTGACCACCCCACGGTGCTTTTCTCTATCCTACATTGCCACTCACTGCCTATCCTAATTCAGACCCTCCCATTCACACCACCCCGTGATGTTTTTCTCACTCCTACTAGTGAATGTAACGTAACACACACCCATACAATGCGAACCACCCCGTGATGATTTTCTCACTCCTACTAGTGAATGTAATGTAACACACACCCATACAATACGCACCACCCCGTGATGTTTTTCTCACTCCTACTAGTGAATGTAATGTAACACACACCCATACAATGCGCACCACCCCGTGATGTATTTCTCACTCCTACTAGTGAATGTAATGTAACACACACCCATCGAATGCGCACCACCCCGCGATGTTTTTCAGAAACCTATCCTACATTGCCACTACATGTTCCCTGAACTCCCCATGCTGACCACCCCGCGGTGCTTTTCTCCATCCTACATTGCCACTCACTGCCTATCCTTATTCAGACCCTCCGATCACACCACCCCGTGATGTTTTTCTCACTCCTACTAGTGAACGTAATGTAACACACCCCTACAATGCGCACCACCCCGCGATGTTTTTCAGAATCCTATCCTACATTGCCACTGCATGTTCCCTGACCTCCCTATGCTGACCACCCCGCGGTGCTTTTCACTATCCTACATTGCCACTCACTGCCTATCCTAATTCAGACCCTCCCATTCACACCACCCCGTGATGTTTTTCTCACTCCTACTAGTGAATGTAACGTAACACACACCCATACAATGCGAACCACCCCGTGATGATATTCTCACTCCTACTAGTGAATGTAATGTAACACACACCCATACAATGCGCACCACCCCGTGATGTGTTTCTAACTCCTACTAGTGAATGTAATGTAACACACACCCATACAATGCGCACCACCCCGTGATGTTTTTCTCACTCCTACTAGTGAATGTAACGTAAAATACACCCATCGAATGCGCACCACCCCGCGATGTTTTTCAGAAACCTATCCTACATTGCCACTGCATGTTCCCTGAACTCCCCATGCTGACCCCACCGCGGTGCTTTTCTCCATCCTACATTGCCACTCACTGCCTATCCTAATTCAGACCCTCCAATTCACACCACCCTGCGATGTTTTTCTCACTCCTACTAGTGAATGTCATTTAACACACACCCATAATGCGCACCACCACGCGATGTTGTTCAGAAACCTATCCTACATTGCCACTGCATGTTCCCTGACCTCCCCATGCTGACCAGTCCTCGGTGCTTTTCCCCATCCTACATTGCCACTCACTGCCTAACCTAACTCAGACCCTCCGATTCACACCACCCCGTGATGTTTTTCTCATTCCTACTAGTGAATGTAATGTAACACACACCCATACAATGCGCACCACCCCGTGATGTTTTTCTCACTCGTACTAGTGAATGTAATGTAACACACACCCATACAATGCGCACCGCCCCGTGATGTTTTTCTCACTATTACTAGTGAATGTAATGTAACACACACCCATACAATGCGCACCACCCCGTGATGTTTTTCTCACTCCTACTAGTGAATGTAATGTAACACACACCCATACAATGCACAACACCCCGCGATGTTTTTCAGAAACCTATCCTACATTGCCAGTGCATGTTCCCTGACCTCTCCATGCTGACCCCACCGCGGTGCTTTTCTCCATCCTACATTGCCACTCACTGCCTATATTAATTCAGACTCTCCGATTCACACCACCCCATGATGTTTTTCTCACTCCTACTAGTGAATGTAATGTAACACACACCCATACAATGCGCACCACCCCGCGATGTTTTTCAGAAACCTATCCTACATTGCCATTGCATGTTCCCTGACCTCCCCATGCTGACCACCCCGCGGTGCTTTTCTCCATCCTACATTGGCACTCACTGCCTATCCTAATTCAGACCCTCCGATTTACACCACACCGTGATGTTTTTCTCACTCTACTAGTGAATGTAATGTAACACACACCCATACAGTGCGCACCACCCCGTGATATTTTTCTCGCTCCTACTAGTGAATGTAATGTAACACACACCCATCCAATGCGCACCACCCCGCGATGTTTTTCAGAAACCTATCCTACATTGCCACTGCATGTTCCCTGACCTCCCCATGCTGTCGAGCCCGCGGTGCTTTTCTCCATCCTACATTGCCACTCACTGCCTATCCTAATTCAGACCCTCCGATTCACACCACCCCGTGATGTTTTTCTCAATCCTACTAGTGAATGTAACGTAACACACACCCATACAATGCGAACCACCCCGTGATGATTTTCTCACTCCTACTAGTGAATGTAATGTAACACACACCCATACAATGCGCACCACCCCATGATGTTTTTCTCACTCCTACTAGTGAATGTAATGTAACACACACCCATACAATGCACAAACCCCGCGATGTTTTTCCGAAACCTATCCTACATTGCCACTGCATGTTCCCTGACCTCCCGATGCTGACCCCACCGCGGTGCTTTTCTCCATCCTACATTGCCACTCACTGCCTATCCTAATTCAGACCCTCCGATTCACACCACCCCGTGATGTTTTTCTCACTCCTACTAGTGAATGTAATGTAACACACACCCATACAATGCGCACCACCCCGCGATGTTTCTCAGAAACCTATCCTACATTGCCACAGCATGTTCCCTGACCTCCCCATGCTGACCACCCCGCGGTGCTTTTCTCCATCGTACATTGCCACTCACTGCCTATCCTAATTCAGACCCTCCGATTCACAACACCCCGTGATGTTTTTCTCACTCCTACTAGTGAATGTAATGTAACACACACCCATACAATGCGCACCACCCCGCGATGTTTTTCAGAAACCTATCCTACATTGCCACTGCATGTTCCCTGACCTCCCCATGCTCACCACCCCGCGGTGCTTTTCTCCATCCTACATTGCCACTCACTGCCTATCCTAATTCAGACCCTCCGATTCACACCACCCCGTGATGTTTTTCTCACTCCTACTAGTGAATGTAATGTAACACACACCCATACAATGCGCACCACCCAGTGATGTTTTTCTCACTCGTACTAGTGAATGTAATGTAACACACACCCATACAATGCGCACCGCCCCGTGATGTTTTTCTCACTCCTACTAGTGAATGTAATGTAACACACACCCATACAATGCGCACCAACCCGTGATGTTTTTCTCACTCCTACTAGTGAATGTAATGTAACACACACCCATACAATGCACAACACCCCGCTTTTTTTTTCAGAAACCTATCCTACATTGCCACTGCATGTTCCCTGACCTCCCCATGCTGACCCCACCGCGGTGCCTTTCTCCATCCTACATTGCCACTCACTGCCTATCCTAATTCAGACCCTCCGATTCACACCACCCCGTGATGTTTTTCTCACTCCTACTAGTGAACGTAATGTAACACACCCCTACAATGCGCACCACCCCGCGATGTTTTTCAGAATCCTATCCTACATTGCCACTGCATGTTCCCTGACCTCCCCATGCTGACCTACACCGCGGTGCTTTTCTCTATCCTACACTGCCACTCACTGCCTATCCTAATTCAGACCCTCCCATTCACACCACCCCGTGATGTTTTTCTCACTCCTACTAGTGAATGTAACGTAACACACACCCATACAATGCGAACCACCCCGTGATGATTTTCTCACTCCTACTAGTGAATGTAATGTAACACACACCCATACAATGCGCACCACCCCGTGATGTTTTTCTCACTCCTACTAGTGAATGTAATGTAAAACACACCCATCGAATGCGCACCACCCCGCGATGTTTTTCAGAAACCTATCCTACATTGCCACTGCATGTTCCCTGAACTCCCCATGCTGACCCCACCGCGGTGCTTTTCTCCATCCTACATTGCCACTCACTGCCTATCCTAATTCAGACCCTCCAATTCACACCACCCTGCGATGTTTTTCTCACTCCTACTAGTGAATGTCATTTATCACACACCCATAATGCGCACCACCACGCGATGTTGTTCAGAAACCTATCCTACATTGCCACTGCATGTTCCCTGACCTCCCCATGCTGACCAGTCCTCGGTGCTTTTCCCCATCCTACATTGCCACTCACTGCCAAACCTAACTCAGACCCTCCGATTCACACCACCCCGTGATGTTTTTCTCACTCCTACTAGTGAATGTAATGTAACACACACCCATACAATGCGCACCACCCCGTGATGTTTTTCTCACTCGTACTAGTGAATGTAATGTAACACACACCCATACAATGCGCACCGCCCCGTGATGTTTTTCTCACTATTACTAGTGAATGTAATGTAACACACACCCATACAATGCGCACCACCCCGTGATGTTTTTCTCACTCCTACTAGTGAATGTAATGTAACACACACCCATACAATGCACAACACCCCGCGATGTTTTTCAGAAACCTATCCTACATTGCCACTGCATGTTCCCTGACCTCTCCATGCTGACCCCACCGCGGTGGTTTTCTCCATCCTACATTGCCACTCACTGCCTATATTAATTCAGACTCTCCGATTCACACCACCCCATGATGTTTTTCTCACTCCTACTAGTGAATGTAATGTAACACACACCCATACAATGCGCACCACCCCGCGATGTTTTTCAGAAACCTATCCTACATTGCCATTGCATGTTCCCTGACCTCCCCATGCTGACCACCCCGCGGTGCTTTTCTCCATCCTACATTGGCACTCACTGCCTATCCTAATTCAGACCCTCCGATTCACACCACACCGTGATGTTTTTCTCACTCTACTAGTGAATGTAATGTAACACACACCCATACAGTGCGCACCACCCCGTGATATTTTTCTCGCTCCTACTAGTGAATGTTATGTAACACACACCCATCCAATGCGCACCACCCCGCGATGTTTTTCAGAAACCTATCCTACATTGCCACTGCATGTTCCCTGACCTCCCCATGCTGACCAGCCCGCGGTGCTTTTCTCCATCCTACATTGCCACTCACTGCCTATCCTAATTCAGACCCTCCGATTCACACCACCCCGTGATGTTTTTCTCAATCCTACTAGTGAATGTAACGTAACACACACCCATACAATGCGAACCACCCCGTGATGATTTTCTCACTCCTACTAGTGAATGTAATGTAACACACACCCATCCAATGCGCACCACCCCGTGATGTTTTTCTCACTCCTACTAGTGAATGTAATGTAACACACACCCATACAATGCACAACACCCCGCGATGTTTTTCCGAAACCTATCCTACATTGCCACTGCATGTTCCCTGAACACCCGATGCTGACCCCACCGCGGTGCTTTTCTCCATCCTACATTGCCACTCACTGCCTATCCTAATTCAGACCCTCCGATTCACACCACCCCGTGATGTTTTTCTCACTCCTACTAGTGAATGTAATGTAACACACACCCATACAATGCGTACCACCCCGCGATGTTTCTCAGAAACCTATCCTACATTGCCACAGCATGTTCCCTGACCTCCCCATGCTGACCACCCCGCGGTGCTTTTCTCCATCGTACATTGCCACTCACTGCCTATCCTAATTCAGACCCTCCGATTCACAACACCCCGTGATGTTTTTCTCACTCCTACTAGTGAATGTAATGTAACACACACCCATACAATGCGCACCACCCCGCGATGTTTTTCAGAAACCTATCCTACATTGCCACTGCATGTTCCCTGACCTCCCCATGCTCACCACCCCGCGGTGCTTTTCTCCATCCTACATTGCCACTCACTGCCTATCCTAATTCAGACCCTCCGATTCACACCACCCTGTGATGTTTTTCTCACTCCTACTAGTGAATGTAACGTAACACACACCCATACAATGCGAACCACCACGTGATGATTTTCTCAGTCCTACTAGTGAATGTAATGTAACACACACCCATACAATGCGCACCACCCCGTGATGTTTTTCACACTCCTACTAGTGAATGTAATGTAACACACACCCATACAATGCACAACACCCCGCGATGTTTTTCCGAAACCTATCCTACATTGCCACTGCATGTTCCCTGACCTCCCCATGCTGACCACAACGCGGTGCTTTTCTCCATCCTACATTGCCACTCACTGCTTATCCTAATTCAGACCCTCCGATTCACACCACCCCGTGATGTTTTTCTCACTCCTACTAGTGAATGTAATGTAACACACACCCATACAATGCGCACCACCCAGTGATGTTTTTCTCACTCGTACTAGTGAATGTAATGTAACACACACCCATACAATGCGCACCGCCCCGTGATGTTTTTCTCACTCCTACTAGTGAATGTAATGTAACACACACCCATACAATGCGCACCAACCCGTGATGTTTTTCTCACTCCTACTAGTGAATGTAATGTAACACACACCCATACATGCACAACACCCCGCTTTTTTTTTCAGAAACCTATCCTACATTGCCACTGCATGTTCCCTGACCTCCCCATGCTGACCCCACCGCGGTGCTTTTCTCCATCCTACATTGCCACTCACTGCCTATCCTAATTCAGACCCTCCGATTCACACCACCCCGTGATGTTTTTCTCACTCCTACTAGTGAACGTAATGTAACACACCCCTACAATGCGCACCACCCCGCGATGTTTT
Source organism: Cavia porcellus (assembly GCF_034190915.1). NCBI lineage: Eukaryota > Metazoa > Chordata > Mammalia > Rodentia > Caviidae > Cavia > Cavia porcellus. Next base: position 1,518,696 of record NW_026947569.1, read on the forward strand.
TCAGAATCCTATCCTACATTGCCACTGCATGTTCCCTGACCTCCCCATGCTGACCACCCCGCGGTGCTTTTCTCTATCCTACATTGCCACTCACTGCCTATCCTAATTCAGACCCTCCCATTCACACCACCCCGTGATGTTTTTCTCACTCCTACTAGTGAATGTAACGTAACACACATCCATACAATGCGAACCACCCCGTGATGATTTTCTCACTCCTACTAGTGAATGTAATGTAACACACACCCATACAATGCGCACCACCCCGTGATGTTTTTCTCACTCCTACTAGTGAATGTAATGTAACACACACCCATACAATGCGCACCACCCCGTGATGTTTTTCTCACTCCTACTAGTGAATGTAATGTAACACACACCCACACAATGCGCACCACCCCGTGATGTTTTTCTCACTCCTACTAGTGAATGTAATGTAACACACACCCATACAATGCACACCACCCCGCGATGTTTTTCAGAAACCTATGCTACATTGAAACTGCATGTTCCCTGACCTCCCCATGCTGACCACCCCGCGGTGCGTTTCTCCATCCTACATTGCCACTCACTGCCTATCCTAATTCATACCCTCCGATTCACACCACCCCGTGATGATTTTCTCACTCCTACTAGTGAATGTAATGTAACACACACCCATACAATGCGCACCACCCCGTGATGTTTTTCTCACTCCTACTAGTGAATGTAATGTAACACACACCCATACAATGCACAACACCCCGCGATGTTTTTCCGAAACCTATCCTACATTGCCACTGCATGTTCCCTGACCTCCCGATGCTGACCCCACCGCGGTGCTTTTCTCCATCCTACATTGCCACTCACTGCCTATCCTAATTCAGACCCTCCGATTCACACCACCCCGTGATGTTTTTCTCACTCCTACTAGTGAATGTAATGTAACACACACCCATACAATGCGCACCACCCCGCGATGTTTCTCAGAAACCTATCCTACATTGCCACAGCATGTTCCCTGACCTCCCCATGCTGACCACCCCGCGGTGCTTTTCTCCATCGTACATTGCCACTCACTGCCTATCCTAATTCAGACCCTCCGATTCACAACACCCCGTGATGTTTTTCTCACTCCTACTAGTGAATGTAATGTAACACACACCCATACAATGCGCACCACCCCGCGATGTTTTTCAGAAACCTATCCTACATTGCCACTGCATGTTCCCTGACCTCCCCATGCTCACCACCCCGCGGTGCTTTTCTCCATCCTACATTGCCACTCACTGCCTATCCTAATTCAGACCCTCCGATTCACACCACCCTGTGATGTTTTTCACACTCCTACTAGTGAATGTAACGTAACACACACCCATACAATGCGAACCACCACGTGATGATTTTCTCACTCCTACTAGTGAATGTAATGTAACACACACCCATACAATGCGCACCACCCCGTGATGTTTTTCACACTCCTACTAGTGAATGTAATGTAACACACACCCATACAATGCACAACACCCCGCGATGTTTTTCCGAAACCTATCCTACATTGCCACTGCATGTTCCCTGACCTCCCCATGCTGACCACAACGCGGTGCTTTTCTCCATCCTACATTGCCACTCACTGCCTATCCTAATTCAGACCCTCCGATTCACACCACCCCGTGATGTTTTTCTCACTCCTACTAGTGAATGTAATGTAACACACACCCATACAATGCGCACCACCCAGTGATGTTTTTCTCACTCGTACTAGTGAATGTAATGTAACACACACCCATACAATGCGCACCGCCCCGTGATGTTTTTCTCACTCCTACTAGTGAATGTAATGTAACACACACCCATACAATGCGCACCAACCCGTGATGTTTTTCTCACTCCTACTAGTGAATGTAATGTAACACACACCCATACAATGCACAACACCCCGCTTTTTTTTTCAGAAACCTATCCTACATTGCCACTGCATGTTCCCTGACCTCCCCATGCTGACCCCACCGCGGTGCTTTTCTCCATCCTACATTGCCTCTCACTGCCTATCCTAATTCAGACCCTCCGATTCACACCACCCCGTGATGTTTTTCTCACTCCTACTAGTGAACGTAATGTAACACACCCCTACAATGCGCACCACCCCGCGATGTTTTTCAGAATCCTATCCTACATTGCCACTGCATGTTCCCTGACCTCCCCATGCTGACCACCCCGCGGTGCTTTTCTCTATCCTACATTGCCACTCACTGCCTATCCTAATTCAGACCCTCCCATTCACACCACCCCGTGATGTTTTTCTCACTCCTACTAGTGAATGTAACGTAACACACACGCATACAATGCGAACCACCCCGTGATGATTTTCTCACTCCTACTAGTGAATGTAATGTAACACACACCCATACAATGCGCACCACCCCGTGATGTTTTTCTCACTCCTACTAGTGAATGTAATGTAACACACACCCATACAATGCGCACCACCCCGTGATGTTTTTCTCACTCCTACTAGTGAATGTAATGTAACACACACCCATACAACGCACAACACCCCGCGATGTTTTTCCGAAACCTATCCTACATTGCCACTGCATGTTCCCTGACCTCCCCATGCTGACCCCACCGCGGTGCTTTTCTCCATCCTACATTGCCACTCACTGCCTATCCTAATACAGACCCTCCGATTCACACCACCCCGTGATGTTTTTCTCACTCCTACTAGTGAATGTAATGTAACACACACCCATACATTGCGCACCACCCCGCGATGTTTTTCAGAAACCTATCCTACATTGCCACTGCATGTTCCCTGACCTCTCCATGCTGACCCCACCGCGGTGCTTTTCTCCATCCTACATTGCCACTCACTGCCTATATTAATTCAGACTCTCCGATTCACACCACCCCATGATGTTTTTCTCACTCCTACTAGTGAATGTAATGTAACACACACCCATACAATGCGCACCACCCCGCGATGTTTTTCAGAAACCTATCCTACATTGCCATTGCATGTTCCCTGACCTCCCCATGCTGACCACCCCGCGGTGCTTTTCTCCATCCTACATTGGCACTCACTGCCTATCCTAATTCAGACCCTCCGATTCACACCACACCGTGATGTTTTTCTCACTCTACTAGTGAATGTAATGTAACACACACCCATACAGTGCGCACCACCCCGTGATGTTTTTCTCACTCCTACTAGTGAATGTAATGTAACACACACCCATCCAATGCGCACCACCCCGCGATGTTTTTCAGAAACCTATCCTACATTGCCACTGCATGTTCCCTGACCTCCCCATGCTGACCAGCCCGCGGTGCTTTTCTACATCCTACATTGCCACTCACTGCCTATCCTAATTCAGACCCTCCGATTCACACCACCCCGTGATGTTTTTCTTACTCCTACTAGTGAATGTAAGGTAACACACACCCATACAATGCGCACCACCCCGCGATGTTTTTCAGAAACCTATCCTACATTGCCACTGCATGTTCCCTGACCTCCACATGCTGACCACCCCGCGGTGCTTTTCTCCATCCTACATTGCCACTCACTGCCTATCCTAATTCAGACCCTCCAATTCACACCACCCCGTGATGTTTTTCTCAATCCTACTGGTGAATGTAATGTAACACACACCCATACAATGCGAACCACCCCGTGATGATTTTCTCACTCCTACTAGTGAATGTAATGTAACACACACCCATACAATGCACAACACCCCGCGATGTTTTTCTGAAACCTATCCTACATTGCCACTGCATGTTCCCTGACCTCCCCAAGCTGACCACACCGCGGTGCTTTTCTCCATCCTACATTGCCACTCACTGCCTATCCTAATTCAGACCCTCCGATTCACACCACCCCGTGATGTTTTTCTCACTCCTACTAGTGAATGTAATGTAACACACACCCATACAATGCGCACCACCCCGCGATGTTTCTCAGAAACCTATCCTACATTGCCACAGCATCTTCCCTGACCTCCCCATGCTGACCACCCCGCGGTGCTTTTCTCCATCGTACATTGCCACTCACTGCCTATCCTAATTCAGACCCTCCGATTCACACCACCCAGTGATGTTTTTCTCACTCCTACTAGTGAATGTAATGTAACACACACCCATACAATGCACACCACCCCGCGAAGTTTTTCAGAAACCTATCCTACATTGCCACTGCATGTTCCCTGACCTCCCCATGCTCACCACCCCGCGGTGCTTTTCTCCATCCTACATTGCCACTCACTGCCTATCCTAATTCAGACCCTCCGATTCACACCACCCTGTGATGTTTTTCTCACTCCTACTAGTGAATGTATTGTAACACACACCCATACAATGCGCAGCACCCCGTGATATTTTTCTCACTCCTTCTAGTGAATGTAATGTAACACACACCCACACAATGCACACCACCCCGTGATGTTTTTCTCACTCCTACTAGTGAATGTAATGTAACACACACCCATACAATGCACACCACCCCGCGATGTTTTTCAGAAACCTATCCTACATTGAAACTGCATGTTCCCTGACCTCCCCATGCTGACCACCCCGCGGTGCGTTTCTCCATCCTACATTGCCACTCACTGCCTATCCTAATTCATACCCTCCGATTCACACCACCCCGTGATGTTTTTCTCACTCCTACTAGTGAATGTAATGTAACACACACCCATACAATGCGCACCACCCTGTGATGTTTTTCTCACTCCTGCTAGTGAATGTAATGTAACACACACCCATACAATGCGCACCACCCCGCGATGTTTTTCAGAAACCTATCCTACATTGCCACTGCATGTTCCCTGACCTCCCCATGCTGACCACCCCGCGGTGCTTTTCTCTATCCTACATTGCCACTCACTGCCTATCCTAATTCAGACCCTCCGATTCACACCACCCCGTGATGTTTTTCTCACTCCTACTAGTGAATGTGACGTAACACACACCCATAAAATGCGAACCACCCCGTGATGATTTTCTCACTCCTACTAGTGAATGTAATGTTACACACACCCATACAATGCGCACCACCCCGTGATGTTTTTCACACTCCTACTAGTGAATGTAATGTAACACACACCCATACAATGCACAACACCCCACGATGTTTTTCAGAAACCTATCCTACATTGCCACTGCATGTTCCATGACCTCCCCATGCTGACCCCACCGCGGTGCTTTTCTCCATCCTACATTGCCACTCACTGCCTATCCTAATTCTGACCCTCCGATTCACACCACCCCGTGATGTTTTTCTCACTCCTACTAGTGAATGTAGTGTAACACACACCCATACAATGCGCACCACCCCGCGATGTTTTTCAGAAACCTATCCTACATTGCCACAGCATGTTCCCTGACCTCCCCATGCTGACCACCCCGCGGTGCTTTTCTCCATCGTACATTGCCACTCACTGCCTATCCTAATTCAGACGCTCCGATTCACACCACCCCGTGATGTTTTTCTCACTCCTACTAGTGAATGTAATGTAACACACACCCATACAAGGCGCACCACCCCGTGATGTTTTTCTCACTCCTACTAGTGAATGTAATGTAACACACACCCATACAATGCGCACCACCCCGCGATGTTTTTCAGAAACCTATCCTACATTGCCACTGCATGTTCCCTGACCTCCCCTTGCTGACCAGCCCGCGGTGCTTCTCTGCATCCTACATTGCCACTCACTGCCTATCCTAATTCAGACCCTCCGATTCACACCACCCCGTGATGTTTTTCTCACTCCTACTAGTGAATGTAAGGTAACACACACCCATACAATGCGCACCACCCCGCGATGTTTTTCAGAAACCTATCCTACATTGCCACTGCATGTTCCCTGACCTCCACATGCTGACCACCCCGCGGTGCTTTTCTCCATCCTACATTGCCACTCACTGCCTATCCTAATTCAGACCCTCCGATTCACACCACCCCGTGATGTTTTTCTCAATCCTACTAGTGAATGTAACGTAAAACACACCCATACAATGCGAACCACCCCGTGATGATTTTCTCACTCCTACTAGTGAATGTAATGTAACACACACCCATACAATGCGCACCACCCCGTGATGTTTTTCTCACTCCTACTAGTGAATGTAATGTAACACACACCCATACAATGCACAACACCCCGCGATGTTTTTCCGAAACCTATCCTACATTGCCACTGCATGTTCCCTGACCTCCCGATGCTGACCCCACCGCGGTGCTTTTCTCCATCCTACATTGCCACTCACTGCCTATCCTAATTCAGACCCTCCGATTCACACCACCCCGTGATGTTTTTCTCACTCCTACTAGTGAATGTAATGTAACACACACCCATACAATGCGCACCACACCGCGATGTTTCTCAGAAACCTATCCTACATTGCCACAGCATGTTCCCTGACCTCCCCATGCTGACCACCCCGCGGTGCTTTTCTCCATCGTACATTGCCACTCACTGCCTATACTAATTCAGACCCTCCGATTCACAACACCCCGTGATGTTTTTCTCACTCCTACTAGTGAATGTAATGTAACACACACCCATACAATGCGCACCACCCCGCGATGTTTTTCAGAAACCTATCCTACATTGCCACTGCATGTTCCCTGACCTCCCCATGCTCACCACCCCGCGGTGCTTTTCTCCATCCTACATTGCCACTCACTGCCTATCCTAATTCAGACCCACCGATACACACCACCCTGTGATGTTTTTCTCACTCCTACTAGTGAATGTAACGTAACACACACCCATACAATGCGAACCACCACGTGATGATTTTCTCACTCCTACTAGTGAATGTAATGTAACACACACCCATACAATGCGCACCACCCCGTGATGTTTTTCTCACTCCTACTAGTGAATGTAACGTAACACACACCCATACAATGCGAACCACCCCGTGATGATTTTCTCACTCCTACTAGTGAATGTAATGTAACACACACCCATACAATGCGCACCACCCCGTGATGTTTTTCTCACTCCTACTAGTGAATGTAATGTAACACACACCCATACAATGCGCACCACCCCGTGATGTTTTTCTCACTCCTACTAGTGAATGTAATGTAACACACACCAATCGAATGCGCACCACCCCGCGATGTTTTTCAGAAACATATCCTACATTGCCACTACATGTTCCCTGAACTCCCCATGCTGACCACCCCGCGGTGCTTTTCTCCATCCTACATTGCCACTCACTGCCTATCCTAATTCAGACCCTCCGATTAACACCACCCCGTGATGTTTTTCTCACTCCTACTAGTGAACGTAATGTAACACACCCCTACAATGCGCACCACCCCGCGATGTTTTTCAGAATCCTATCCTACATTGCCACTGCATGTTCCCTGACCTCCCTATGCTGACCACCCCGCGGTGCTTTTCTCTATCCTACATTGCCACTCACTGCCTATCCTAATTCAGACCCTCCCATTCACACCACCCCGTGATGTTTTTCTCACTCCTACTAGTGAATGTAACGTAACACACACCCATACAATGCAAACCACCCCGTGATGATTTTCTCACTCCTACTAGTGAATGTAATGTAACACACACCCATACAATGCGCACCACCCCGTGATGTGTTTCTCACTCCTACTAGTGAATGTAATGTAACACACACCCATACAATGCGCACCACCCCGTGATGTTTTTCTCACTCCTACTAGTGAATGTAATGTAACACACACCCATCGAATTCGCACCACCCCGCGATGTTTTTCAGAAACCTATCCTACATTGCCACTGCATGTTCCCTGAACTCCCCATGCTGACCCCACCGTGGTGCTTTTCTCCATCCTACATTGCCACACACTGCCTATCCTAATTCAGACCCTCCAATTCACACCACCCTGCGATGTTTTTCTCACTCCTACTAGTGAATGTCATTTAACACACACCCATAATGCACACCACCAGGCGATGTTGTTCAGAAACCTATCCTACATTGCCACTGCATGTTCCCTGACCTCCCCATGCTGACCAGTCCTCGGTGCTTTTCCCCATCCTACATTGCCACTCACTGCCTAACCTAACTCAGACCCTCCGATTCACACCACTCCGTGATGTTTTTCTCACTCCTACTAGTGAATGTAATGTAACACACACCCATACAATGCGCACCACCCCGTGATGTTTTTCTCACTCGTACTAGTGAATGTAATGTAACACACCCCCATACAATGCGCACCGCCCCGTGATGTTTTTCTCACTCCTACTAGTGAATGTAATGTAACACACACCCATACAATGCGCACCACCCCGTGATGTGTTTCTCACTCCTACTAGTGAATGTAATGTAACACACACCCATACAATGCGCACCACCCCGTGATGTTTTTCTCACTCCTACTAGTGAATGTAATGTAACACACACCCATACAATGCACAACACCCCGCGATGTTTTTCAGAAACCTATCCTACATTGCCACTGCATGTTCCCTGACCTCCCCATGCTGACCAGCCCGCGGTGCTTTTCTACATCCTACATTGCCACTCACTGCCTATCCTAATTCAGACCCTCCGATTCACACCACCCCGTGATGTTTTTCTTACTCCTACTAGTGAATGTAAGGTAACACACACCCATACAATGCGCACCACGCCGCGATGTTTTTCAGAAACCTATCCTACATTGCCACTGCATGTTCCCTGACCTCCACATGCTGACCACCCCGCTGTGCTTTTCTCCATCCTACATTGCCACTCACTGCCTATCCTAATTCAGACCCTCCGATTCACACCACCCCGTGATGTTTTTCTCAATCCTAGTGGTGAATGTAACGTAACACACACCCATACAATGCGAACCACCCCGTGATGATTTTCTCACTCCTACTAGTGAATGTAATGTAACACACACCCATACAATGCGCACCACCCCGTGATGTTTTTCTCACTCCTACTAGTGAATGTAATGTAACACACACCCATACAATGCACAACACCCCGCGATGTTTTTCCGAAACCTATCCTACATTGCCACTGCATGTTCCCTGACCTCCCCATGCTGACCACACCGCGGTGCTTTTCTCCATCCTACATTGCCACTCACTGCCTATCCTAATTCAGACCCTCCGATTCACACCACCCCGTGATGTTTTTCTCACTCCTACTAGTGAATGTAATGTAACACACACCCATACAATGCGCACCACCCCGCGATGTTTCTCAGAAACCTATCCTACATTGCCACAGCATCTTCCCTGACCTCCCCATGCTGACCACCCCGCGGTGCTTTTCTCCATCGTACATTGCCACTCACTGCCTATCCTAATTCAGACCCTCCGATTCACACCACCCCGTGATGTTTTTCTCACTCCTACTAGTGAATGTAATGTAACACACACCCATACAATGCGCACCACCCCGCGATGTTTTTCAGAAACCTATCCTACATTGCCACTGCATGTTCCCTGACCTCCCCATGCTCACCACCCCGCGGTGCTTTTCTCCATCCTACATTGCCACTCACTGCCTATCCTAATTCAGACCCTCCGATTCACACCACCCTGTGATGTTTTTCTCACTCCTACTAGTGAATGTAATGTAACACACACCCATACAATGCGCAGCACCCCGTGATGTTTTTCTCACTCCTTCTAGTGAATGTAATGTAACACACACCCACACAATGCGCACCACCCCGTGATGTTTTTCTCACTCCTACTAGTGAATGTAATGTAACACACACCCATACAATGCACACCACCCCGCGATGTTTTTCAGAAACCTATCCTACATTGAAACTGCATGTTCCCTGACCTCCCCATGCTGACCACCCCGCGGTGCGTTTCTCCATCCTACATTGCCACTCACTGCCTATCCTAATACATACCCTCCGATTCACACCACCCCGTGATGTTTTTCTCACTCCTACTAGTGAATGTAATGTAACACACACCCATACAATGCGCACCACCCTGTGATGTTTTTCTCACTCCTACTAGTGAATGTAATGTAACACACACCCATACAATGCGCACCACCCCGCGATGTTTTTCAGAAACCTATCCTACATTGCCACTGCATGTTCCCTGACCTCCCCATGCTGACCACCCTGCGGTGCTTTTCTCTATCCTACATTGCCACTCACTGCCTATCCTAATTCAGACCCTCCGATTCACACCACCCCGTGATGTTTTTCTCACTCCTACTAGTGAATGTAACGTAACACACACCCATACAATGCGAACCACCCCGTGATGATTTTCTCACTCCTACTAGTGAATGTAATGTAACACACACCCATACAATGCGCACCACCCCGTGATGTTTTTCACACTCCTACTAGTGAATGTAATGTAACACACACCCATACAATGCACAACACCCCGCGATGTTTTTTAGAAACCTATCCTACATTGCCACTGCATGTTCCATGACCTCCCCATGCTGACCCCACCGCGGTGCTTTTCTCCATCCTACATTGCCACTCACTGCCTATCCTAATTCTGACCCTCCGATTCACACCACCCCGTGATGTTTTTCTCACTCCTACTAGTGAATGTAATGTAACACACACCCATACAATGCGCACCACCCCGCGATGTTTTTCAGAAACCTATCCTACATTGCCACAGCATGTTCCCTGACCTCCCCATGCTGACCACCCCGCGGTGCTTTTCTCCATCGTACATTGCCACTCACTGCCTATCCTAATTCAGACGCTCCGATTCACACCACCCCGTGATGTTTTTCTCACTCCTACTAGTGAATGTAATGTAACACACACCCATACAAGGCGCACCACCCCGCGATGTTTTTCAGAAACCTATCCTACATTGCCACAGCATGTTCCCTGACCTCCCCATGCTGACCAGCCCGCGGTGCTTTTCTGCATCCTACATTGCCACTCACTGCCTATCCTAATTCAGACCCTCCGATTCACACCACCCCGTGATGTTTTTCTCACTCCTACTAGTGAATGTAAGGTAACACACACCCATACAATGCGCACCACCCCACGATGTTTTTCAGAAACCTATCCTACATTGCCACTGCATGTTCCCTGACCTCCACATGCTGACCACCCCGCGGTGCTTTTCTCCATCCTACATTGCCACTCACTGCCTATCCTAATTCAGACCCTCCGATTCACACCACCCCGTGATGTTTTTCTCAATCCTACTAGTGAATGTAACGTAACACACACCCATACAATGCGAACCACCCCGTGATGATTTTCTCACTCCTACTAGTGAATGTAATGTAACACACACCCATACAATGCGCACCACCCCGTGATGTTTTTCTCACTCCTACTAGTGAATGTAATGTAACACACACCCATACAATGCACAACACCCCGCGATGTTTTTCCGAAACCTATCCTACATTGCCACTGCATGTTCCCTGACCTCCCGATGCTGACCCCACCTCGGTGCTTTTCTCCATCCTACATTGCCACTCACTGCCTATCCTAATTCAGACCCTCCGATTCACACCACCCCGTGATGTTTTTCTCAATCCTACTAGTGAATGTAATGTAACACACACCCATACAATGCGCACCACCCCGCGATGTTTCTCAGAAACCTATCCTACATTGCCACAGCATGTTCCCTGACCTCCCCATGCTGACCACCCCGCGGTGCTTTTCTCCATCGTACATTGCCACTCACTGCCTATCCTAATTCAGACCCTCCGATTCACAACACCCCGTGATGTTTTTCTCACTCCTACTAGTGAATGTAATGTAACACACACCCATACAATGCGCACCACCCCGCGATGTTTTTCAGAAACCTATCCTACATTGCCACTGCATGTTCCCTGACCTCCCCATGCTCACCACCCCGCGGTGCTTTTCTCCATCCTACATTGCCACTCACTGCCTATCCTAATTCAGACCCTCCGATTCACACCACCCTGGGATGTTTTTCTCACTCCTACTAGTGAATGTAACGTAACACACACCCATACAATGCGAACCACCACGTGATGATTTTCTCACTCCTACTAGTGAATGTAATGTAACACACACCCATACAATGCGCACCACCCCGTGATGTTTTTCTCACTCCTACTAGTGAATGTAATGTAACACACACCCATAAAATGCACAACACCCCGCGATGTTTTTCCGAAACCTATCCTACATTGCCACTGCATGTTCCCTGACCTCCCCATGCTGACCACCCTGCGGTGCTTTTCTCCATCCTACATTGCCACTCACTGCCTATCCTAATTCATACCCTCCGATTCACACCACCCCGTGATGTTTTTCTCACTCCTACTAGTGAATGTAATGTAACACACACCCATACAATGCGTACCACCCCGTGATGTTTTTCAGAAAACTATCCTACATTGCCACTGCATGTTCCCTGACCTCCCCATGCTGACCACAACGCGGTGCTTTTCTCCATCCTACATTGCCACTCACTGCCTATCCTAATTCAGACCCTCCGATTCACACCACCCCGTGATGTTTTTCTCACTCCTACTAGTGAATGTAATGTAACACACACCCATACAATGCGCACCACCCAGTGATGTTTTTCTCACTCGTACTAGTGAATGTAATGTAACACACACCCATACAATGCGCACCGCCCCGTGATGCTTTTATAACTCCTACTAGTGAATGTAATGTAACACACACCCATACAATGCGCACCAACCCGTGATGTTTTTCTCACTCCTACTAGTGAATGTAATGTAACACACACCCATACAATGCACAACACCCCGATTTTTTTTTCAGAAACCTATCCTACATTGCCACTGCATGTTCCCTGACCTCCCCATGCTGACCCCACCGCGGTGCTTTTCTCCATCCTACATTGCCACTCACTGCCTATCCTAATTCAGACCCTCCGATTCACACCACCCCGTGATGTTTTTCTCACTCCTACTAGTGAACGTAATGTAACACACCCCTACAATGCGTACCACCCCGCGATGTTTTTCAGAATCCTATCCTACATTGCCACTGCATGTTCCCTGACCTCCCCATGCTGACCACCCCGCGGTGCTTTTCTCTATCCTACATTGCCACTCACTGCCTATCCTAATTCAGACCCTCCGATTCACACCACCCCGTGATGTTTTTCTCACTCCTACTAGTGAATGTAACGTAACACACACCCATACAATGCGAACCACCCCGTGATGATTTTCTCACTCCTACTAGTGAATGTAATGTAACACACACCCATACAATGCGCACCACCCCGTGATGTTTTTCACACTCCTACTAGTGAATGTAATGTAACACACACCCATACAATGCACAAAACCCCGCGATGTTTTTCAGAAACCTATCCTACATTGCCACTGCATGTTCCATGACCTCCCCATGCTCACCCCACCGCGGTGCTTTTCTCCATCCTACATTGCCACTCACTGCCTATCCTAATTCTGACCCTCCGATTCACACCACCCCGTGATGTTTTTCTCACTCCTACTAGTGAATGTAATGTAACACACACCCATACAATGCGCACCACCCCGCGATGTTTTTCAAAAACCTATCCTACATTGCCACTGCATGTTCCATGACCTCCCCATGCTCACCCCACCGCGGTGCTTTTCTCCATCCTACATTGCCACTCACTGCCTATCCTAATTCAGACCCTCCGATTCACACCACCCCGTGATGTTTTTCTCAATCCTACTAGTGAATGTAATGTAACACACACCCATACAAGGCGCACCACCCCGTGATGTTTTTCTCACTCCTACTAGTGAATGTAATGTAACACACACCCATACAATGCGCACCACCCCGCGATGTTTTTCAGAAACCTATCCTACATTGCCACTGCATGTTCCCTGACCTCCCCATGCTGACCAGCCCGCGGTGCTTTTCTGCATCCTACATTGCCACTCACTGCCTATCCTAATTCAGACCCTCCGATTCACACCACCCCGTGATGTTTTTCTCACTCCTACTAGTGAATGTAAGGTAACACACACCCATACAATGCGCACAACCCCGCGATGTTTTTCAGAAACCTATCCTACATTGCCACTGCATGTTCCCTGACCTCCACATGCTGACAACCCCGCGGTGCTTTTCTCCATCCTACATTGCCACTCACTGCCTATCCTAATTCAGACCAGCCGATTCACACCACCCCGTGATGTTTTTCTCAATCCTACTAGTGAATGTAACGTAACACACACCCATACAATGCGAACCACCCCGTGATGATTTTCTCACTCCTACTAGTGAATGTAATGTAACACACACCCATACAATGCGCACCACCCCGTGATGTTTTTCTCACTCCTACTAGTGAATGTAATGTAACACACACCCATACAATGCACAACACCCCGCGATGTTTTTCCGAAACCTATCCTACATTGCCACTGCATGTTCCCTGACCTCCCGATGCTGACCCCACCGCGGTGCTTTTCTCCATCCTACATTGCCACTCACTGCCTATCCTAATTCAGACCCTCCGATTCACACCACCCCGTGATGTTTTTCTCACTCCTACTAGTGAATGTAATGTAACACACACCCATACAATGCGCACCACCCCGCGATGTTTCTCAGAAACCTATCCTACATTGCCACAGCATGTTCCCTGACCTCCCCATGCTGACCACCCCGCGGTGCTTTTCTCCATCGTACATTGCCACTCACTGCCTATCCTAATTCAGACCCTCCGATTCACAACACCCCGTGATGTTTTTCTCACTCCTACTAGTGAATGTAATGTAACACACACCCATACAATGCGCACCACCCCGCGATGTTTTTCAGAAACCTATCCTACATTGCCACTGCATGTTCCCTGACCTCCCCATGCTCACCACCCCGCGGTGCTTTTCTCCATCCTACATTGCCACTCACTGCCTATCCTAATTCAGACCCTCCGATTCACACCACCCTGGGATGTTTTTCTCACTCCTACTAGTGAATGTAACGTAACACACACCCATACAATGCGAACCACCACGTGATGATTTTCTCACTCCTACTAGTGAATGTAATGTAACACACACCCATACAATGCGCACCAACCCGTGATGTTTTTCTCACTCCTACTAGTGAATGTAATGTAACACACACCCATACAATGCACAACACCCCGCGATGTTTTTCCGAAACCTATCCTACATTGCCACTGCATGTTCCCTGACCTCCCCATGCTGACCACCCTGCGGTGCTTTTCTCCATCCTACATTGCCACTCACTGCCTATCCTAATTCATACCCTCCGATTCACACCACCCCGTGATGTTTTTCTCACTCCTACTAGTGAATGTAATGTAACACACACCCATACAATGCGTACCACCCCGTGATGTTTTTCAGAAAACTATCCTACATTGCCACTGCATGTTCCCTGACCTCCCCATGCTGACCACAACGCGGTGCTTTTCTCCATCCTACATTGCCACTCACTGCCTATCCTAATTCAGACCCTCCGATACACACCACCCCGTGATGTTTTTCTCACTCCTACTAGTGAATGTAATGTAACACACACCCATACAATGCGCACCACCCAGTGATGTTTTTCTCACTCGTACTAGTGAATGTAATGTAACACACACCCATACAATGCGCACCGCCCCGTGATGTTTTTCTCACTCCTACTAGTGAAT
This sequence comes from Cavia porcellus, assembly GCF_034190915.1. Taxonomy (NCBI): domain Eukaryota; kingdom Metazoa; phylum Chordata; class Mammalia; order Rodentia; family Caviidae; genus Cavia; species Cavia porcellus. The sequence goes on from NW_026947569.1 coordinate 1,534,286, forward strand.
GTAATGTAACACACCCCCATACAATGCGCACCAACCCGTGATGTTTTTCTCACTCCTACTAGTGAATGTAATGTAACACACACCCATACAATGCACAACACGCCGCTTTTTTTTTCAGAAACCTAACCTACATTGCCACTGCATGTTCCCTGACCTCCCCATGCTGACCACACCGCGGTGCTTTTCTCCATCCTACATTGCCACTCACTGCCTATCCTAATTCAGACCCTCCGATTCACACCACCCCGTGATGTTTTTCTCACTCCTACTAGTGAACGTAATGTAACACACCCCTACAATGCGCACCACCCCGCGATGTTTTTCAGAATCCTATCCTACATTGCCACTGCATGTTCCCTGACCTCCCCATGCTGACCACCCCGCGGTGCTTTTCTCTATCCTACATTGCCACTCACTGCCTATCCTAATTCAGACCCTCCGATTCACACCACCCCGTGATGTTTTTCTCACTCCTACTAGTGAATGTAACGTAACACACACCCATACAATGCGAACCACCCCGTGATGATTTTCTCACTCCTACTAGTGAATGTAATGTAACACACACCCATACAATGCGCACCACCCCGTGATGTTTTTCTCACTCCTACTAGTGAATGTAATGTAACACACATCCATACAATGCACAACACCCCGCGATGTTTTTCCGAAACCTATCCTACATTGCCACTGCATGTTCCCTGACCTCCCGATGCTGACCCCACCGCGGTGCTTTTCTCCATCCTACATTGCCACTCACTGCCTATCCTAATTCAGACCCTCCGATTCACACCACCCCGTGATGGTTTTCTCACTCCTACTAGTGAATGTAATGTAACACACACCCATACAATGCGCACCACCCCGCGATGTTTCTCAGAAACCTATCCTACATTGCCACAGCATGTTCCCTGACCTCCCCATGCTGACCACCCCGCGGTGCTTTTCTCCATTGTACATTGCCACTCACTGCCTATCCTAATTCAGACCCTCCGATTCACAACACCCCGTGATGTTTTTCTCACTCCTACTAGTGAATGTAATGTAACACACACCCATACAATGCGCACCACCCCGCGATGTTTTTCAGAAACTTATCCTACATTGCCACTGCATGTTCCCTGACCTCCCCATGCTCACCACCCCGCGGTGCTTTTCTCCATCCTACATTGCCACTCACTGCCTATCCTAATTCAGACCCTCCAATTCACACCACCCTGTGATGTTTTTCTCACTCCTACTAGTGAATGTAACGTAACACACACCCATACAATGCGAACCACCACGTGATGATTTTCTCACTCCTACTAGTGAATGTAATGTAACACACACCCATACAATGCGCACCACCCCGTGATGTTTTTCTCACTCCTACTAGTGAATGTAATGTAACACACACCCATACAATGCACAACACCCCGCGATGTTTTTCCGAAACCTATCCTACATTGCCACTGCATGTTCCCTGACCTCCCCATGCTGACCACCCTGCGGTGCTTTTCTCCATCCTACATTGCCACTCACTGCCTATCCTAATTCATACCCTCCGATTCACACCACCCCGTGATGTTTTTCTCACTCCTACTAGTGAATATAATGTAACACACACCCATACAATGCGTACCACCCCGTGATGTTTTTCAGAAAACTATCCTACATTGCCACTGCATGTTCCCTGACCTCCCCATGCTGACCACAACGCGGTGCTTTTCTCCATCCTACATTGCCACTCACTGCCTATCCTAATTCAGACCCTCCGATTCACACCACCCCGTGATGTTTTTCTCACTCCTACTAGTGAATGTAATGTAACACACACCCATACAATGCGCACCACCCAGTGATGTTTTTCTCACTCGTACTAGTGAATGTAATGTAACACACACCCATACAATGCGCACCGCCCCGTGATGTTTTTCTCACTCCTACTAGTGAATGTAATGTAACACACACCCATACAGTGCGCACCAACCCGTGATGTTTTTCTCACTCCTACTTGTGAATGTAATGTAACACACACCCATACAATGCGCACCACCCCGCGATGTTTTTCAGAATCCTATCCTACATTGCTACTGCATGTTTCCTGACCTCCCCATGCTGACCACCACGCGGTGCTTTTCTCTATCCTACATTGCCACTCACTGCCTATCCTAATTCAGACCCTCCGATTCACACCACCCCGTGATGTTTTTCTCACTCCTACTAGTGAATGTAATGTAACACACACCCATACAATGCGCACCACCCCGCGATGTTTCTCAGAAACCTATCCTACATTGCCACAGCATGTTCCCTGACCTCCCCATGCTGACCACCCCGCGGTGCTTTTCTCCATCGTACATTGCCACTCACTGCCTATCCTAATTCAGACGCTCCGATTCACACCACCCCGTGATGTTTTTCTCACTCCTACTAGTGAATGTAATGTAACACACACCCATACAAGGCGCACCACCCCGTGATGTTTTTCTCACTCCTACTAGTGAATGTAATGTAACACACACCCATACAATGCGCACCACCCCGCGATGTTTTTCAGAAATCTATCCTACATTGCCACTGCATGTTCCCTGACCTCCCCATGCTGACCAGCCCGCGGTGCTTTTCTGCATCCTACATTGCCACTCACTGCCTATGCTAATTCAGACCCTCCGATTCACACCACCCCGTGATGTTTTTCTCACTCCTACTAGTGAATGTAAGGTAACACACACCCATACAATGCGCACAACCCCGCGATGTTTTTCAGAAACCTATCCTACATTGCCACTGCATGTTCCCTGACCTCCACATGCTGACCACCCCGCGGTGCTTTTCTCCATCCTACATTGCCACTCACTGCCTATCCTAATTCAGACCCTCCGATTCACACCACCCCGTGATGTTTTTCTCAATCCTACTAGTGAATGTAACGTAACACACACCCATACAATGCGAACCACCCCGTGATGATTTTCTCACTCCTACTAGTGAATGTAATGTAACACACACCCATACAATGCGCACCACCCCGTGATGTTTTTCTCACTCCTACTAGTGAATGTAATGTAACACACACCCATACAATGCACAACACCCCGCGATGTTTTTCCGAAACCTATCCTACATTGCCACTGCATGTTCCCTGACCTCCCGATGCTGACCCCACCGCGGTGCTTTTCTCCATCCTACATTGCCACTCACTGCCTATCCTAATTCAGACCCTCCGATTCACACCACCCCGTGATGTTTTTCTCACTCCTACTAGTGAATGTAATGTAACACACACCCATACAATGCGCACCACCCCGCGATGTTTCTCAGAAACCTATCCTACATTGCCACAGCATGTTCCCTGACCTCCCCATGCTGACCACCCCGCGGTGCTTTTCTCCATCGTACATTGCCACTCACTGCCTATCCTAATTCAGACCCTCCGATTCACAACACCCCGTGATGTTTTTCTCACTCCTACTAGTGAATGTAATGTAACACACACCCATACAATGCGCACCACCCCGCGATGTTTTTCAGAAACCTATCCTACATTGCCACTGCATGTTCCCTGACCTCCCCATGCTCACCACCCCGCGGTGCTTTTCTCCATCCTACATTGCCACTCACTGCCTATCCTAATTCAGACCCTCCGATTCACACCACCCCGTGATGTTTTTCTCAATCCTACTAGTGAATGTAACGTAACACACACCCATACAATGCAAACCACCCCGTGATGATTTTCTCACTCCTACTAGTGAATGTAATGTAACACACACCCATACAATGCGCACCACCCCGTGATGTTTTTCTCACTCCTACTAGTGAATGTAATGTAACACACACCCATACAATGCACAACACCCCGCGATGTTTTTCCGAAACCTATCCTACATTGCCACTGCATGTTCCCTGACCTCCCGATGCTGACCCCACCGCGGTGCTTTTCTCCATCCTACATTGCCACTCACTGCCTATCCTAATTCAGACCCTCCGATTCACACCACCCCGTGATGTTTTTCTCACTCCTACTAGTGAATGTAATGTAACACACACCCATACAATGCACACCACCCCGCGATGTTTCTCAGAAACCTATCCTACATTGCCACAGCATGTTCCCTGACCTCCCCATGCTGACCACCCCGCGGTGCTTTTCTCCATTGTACATTGCCACTCACTGCCTATCCTAATTCAGACCCTCCGATTCACAACACCCCGTGATGTTTTTCTCACTCCTACTAGTGAATGTAATGTAACACACACCCATACAATGCGCACCACCCCGCGATGTTTTTCAGAAACCTATCCTACATTGCCACTGCATGCTCCCTGACCTCCCCATGCTCACCACACCGCGGTGCTTTTCTCCATCCTACATTGCCACTCACTGCCTATCCTAAATCAGACCCTCCAATTCACACCACCCTGTGATGTTTTTCTCACTCCTACTAGTGAATGTAACGTAACACACACCCATACAATGCGAACCACCACGTGATGATTTTCTCACTCCTACTAGTGAATGTAATGTAACACACACCCATACAATGCGCACCACCCCGTGATGTTTTTCTCACTCCTACTAGTGAATGTAATGTAACACACACCCATACAATGCACAACACCCCGCGATGTTTTTCCGAAACCTATCCTACATTGCCACTGCATGTTCCCTGACCTCCCCATGCTGACCACCCTGCGGTGCTTTTCTCCATCCTACATTGCCACTCACTGCCTATCCTAATTCATACCCTCCGATTCACACCACCCCGTGATGTTTTTCTCACTCCTACTAGTGAATGTAATGTAACACACACCCATACAATGCGTACCACCCCGTGATGTTTTTCAGAAAACTATCCTACATTGCCACTGCATGTTCCCTGACCTCCCCATGCTGACCACAACGCGGTGCTTTTCTCCATCCTACATTGCCACTCACTGCCTATCCTAATTCAGACCCTCCGATTCACACCACCCCGTGATGTTTTTCTCACTCCTACTAGTGAATGTAATGTAACACACACCCATACAATGCGCACCACCCAGTGATGTTTTTCTCACTCGTACTAGTGAATGTAATGTAACACACACCCATACAATGCGCACCGCCCCGTGATGTTTTTCTCACTCCTACTAGTGAATGTAATGTAACAAACACCCATACAATGCGCACCAACCCGTGATGTTTTTCTCACTCCTACTTGTGAATGTAATGTAACACACACCCATACAATGCGCACCACCCCGCGATGTTTTTCAGAATCCTATTCTACATTGCCACTGCATGTTTCCTGACCTCCCCATGCTGACCACCCCGCGGTGCTTTTCTCTATCCTACATTGCCACTCACTGCCTATCCTAATTCAGACCCTCCAATTCACACCACCCCGTGATGTTTTTCTCACTCCTACTAGTGAACGTAATGTAACACACCCCTACAATGCGCACCACCCCGCGATGTTTTTCAGAATCCTATCCTACATTGCCACTGCATGTTCCCTGACCTCCCTATGCTGACCACCCCCCGGTGCTTTTCTCTATCCTACATTGCCACTCACTGCCTATCCTAATTCAGACCCTCCCATTCACACCACCCCGTGATGTTTTTCTCACTCCTACTAGTGAATGTAACGTAACACACACCCATACAATGCGAACCACCCCGTGATGATTTTCTCACTCCTACTAGTGAATGTAATGTAACACACACCCATACAATGCGCACCACCCCGTGATGTGTTTCTCACTCCTACTAGTGAATGTAATGTAACACACACCCATACAATGCGCACCACCCCGTGATGTTTTTCTCACTCCTACTAGTGAATGTAATGTAACACACACCCATCCATGCGCACCACCCCGCGATGTTTTTCAGAAACCTATCCTACATTGCCACTGCATGTTCCCTGAACTCCCCATGCTGACCCCACCGCGGTGCTTTTCTCCATCCTACATTGCCACTCACTGCCTATCCTAATTCAGACCCTCCAATTCACACCACCCTGCGATGTTTTTCTCACTCCTACTAATGAATGTCATTTAACACACACCCATAATGCGCACCACCACGCGATGTTGTTCAGAAACCTATCCTACATTGCCACTGCATGTTCCCTGACCTCCCCATGCTGACCAGTCCTCGGTGCTTTTCCCCATCCTACATTGCCACTCACTGCCTAACCTAACTCAGACCCTCCGATTCACACCACCCCGTGATGTTTTTCTCACTCCTACTAGTGAATGTAATGTAACACACACCCATACAATGCGCACCACCCCGTGATGTTTTTCTCACTCGTACTAGTGAATGTAATGTAACACACACCCATACAATGCGCACCGCCCCGTGATGTTTTTCTCACTCCTACTAGTGAATGTAATATAACACACACCCATACAATGCGCACCACCCCGTGATGTTTTTCTCACTCCTACTAGTGAATGTAATGTAACACACACCCATACAATGCACAACACCCCGCGATGTTTTTCAGAAACCTATCCTACATTGCCACTGCATGTTCCCTGACCTCTCCATGCTGACCCCACCGCGGTGCTTTTCTCCATCCTACATTGCCACTCACTGCCTATATTAATTCAGACTCTCCGATTCACACCACCCCATGATGTTTTTCTCACTCCTACTAGTGAATGTAATGTAACACACACCCATACAATGCGCACCACCCCGCGATGTTTTTCAGAAACCTATCCTACATTGCCATTGCATGTTCCCTGACCTCCCCATGCTGACCACCCCGCGGTGCTTTTCTCCATCCTACATTGGCACTCACTGCCTATCCTAATTCAGACTCTCCGATTCACACCACACCGTGATGTTTTTCTCACTCTACTAGTGAATGTAATGTAACACACACCCATACAGTGCGCACCACCCCGTGATGTTTTTCTCACTCCTACTAGTGAATGTAATGTAACACACACCCATACAATGCGCACCACCCCGCGATGTTTTTCAGAAACCTATCCTACATTGCCACTGCATGTTCCCTGACCTCCCCATGCTGACCAGCCCGCGGTGCTTTTCTACATCCTACATTGCCACTCACTGCCTATCCTAATTCAGACCCTCCGATTCACACCACCCCGTGATGTTTTTCTTACTCCTACTAGTGAATGTAAGGTAACACACACCCATACAATGCGCACCACCCCGCGATGTTTTTCAGAAACCTATCCTACATTGCCACTGCATGTTCCCTGACCTCCACATGCTGACCACCCCGCGGTGCTTTTCTCCATCCTACATTGCCACTCACTGCCTATCCTAATTCAGACCCTCCGATTCACACCACCCCGTGATGTTTTTCTCAATCCTACTGGTGAATGTAACGTAACACACACCCATACAATGCGAACCACCCCGTGATGATTTTCTCACTCCTACTAGTGAATGTAATGTAACACACACCCATACAATGCGCACCACCCCGTGATGTTTTTCTCACTCCTACTAGTGAATGTAATGTAACACACACCCATACAATGCACAACACCCCACGATGTTTTTCCGAAACCTATCCTACATTGCCACTGCATGTTCCCTGACCTCCCCATGCTGACCACACCGCGGTGCTTTTCTCCATCCTACATTGCCACTCACTGCCTATCCTAATTCAGACCCTCCGATTCACACCACCCCGTGATGTTTTTCTCACTCCTACTAGTGAATGTAATGTAACACACACCCATACAATGCGCACCACCGCGCGATGTTTCTCAGAAACCTATCCTACATTGCCACAGCATCTTCCCTGACCTCCCCATGCTGACCACCCCGCGGTGCTTTTCTCCATCGTACATTGCCACTCACTGCCTATCCTAATTCAGACCCTCCGAATCACACCACCCCGTGATGTTTTTCTCACTCCTACTAGTGAATGTAATGTAACACACACCCATACAATGCGCACCACCCCGCGATGTTTTTCAGAAACCTATCCTACATTGCCACTGCATGTTCCCTGACCTCCCCATGCTCACCACCCCGCGGTGCTTTTCTCCATCCTACATTGCCACTCACTGCCTATCCTAATTCAGACCCTCCGATTCACACCACCCTGTGATGTTTTTCTCACTCCTACTAGTGAATGTAATGTAACACACACCCATACAATGCGCAGCACCCCGTGATGTTTTTCTCACTCCTTCTAGTGAATGTAATGTAACACACACCCACACAATGCGCACCACCCCGTGATGTTTTTCTCACTCCTACTAGTGAATGTAATGTAACACACACCCATACAATGCACACCACCCCGCGATGTTTTTCAGAAACCTATCCTACATTGAAACTGCATGTTCCCTGACCTCCCCATGCTGACTACCCCGCGGTGCGTTTCTCCATCCTACATTGCCACTCACTGCCTATCCTAATTCATACCCTCCGATTCACACCACCCCGTGATGTTTTTCTCACTCCTACTAGTGAATGTAATGTAACACACACCCATACAATGCGCACCACCCTGTGATGTTTTTCTCACTCCTACTAGTGAATGTAATGTAACACACACCCATACAATGCGCACCACCCCGTGATGTTTTTCACACTCCTACTAGTGAATGTAATGTAACACACACCCATACAATGCACAACACCCCGCGATGTTTTTCAGAAACCTATCCTACATTGCCACTGCATGTTCCATGACCTCCCCATGCTGACCCCACCGCGGTGCTTTTCTCCATCCTACATTGCCACTCACTGCCTATCCTAATTCTGACCCTGCGATTCACACCACCCCGTGATTTTTTTCTCACTCCTACTAGTGAATGTAATGTAACACACACCCATACAATGCGCACCACCCCGCGATGTTTTTCAGAAACCTATCTACATTGCCACAGCATGTTCCCTGACCTCCCCATGCTGACCACCCCGCGGTGCTTTTCTCCATCGTACATTGCCACTCACTGCCTATCCTAATTCAGACGCTCCGATTCACACCACCCCGTGATGTTTTTCTCACTCCTACTAGTGAATGTAATGTAACACACACCCATACAATGCGCACCATCCCGTGATGTTTTTCTCACTCCTACTAGTGAATGTAATGTAACACACACCCATCCAATGCGCACCACCCCGCGATGTTTTTCAGAAACCTATCCTACATTGCCACTGCATGTTCCCTGACCTTCCCATGCTGACCAGCCCGCGGTGCTTTTCTGCATCCTACATTGCCACTCACTGCCTATCCTAATTCAGACCCTCCGATTCACACCACCCCGTGATGTTTTTCTCACTCCTACTAGTGAATGTAAGGTAACACACACCCATACAATGCGCACCACCCCGCGATGTATTTCAGAAACCTATCCTACATTGCCACTGCATGTTCCCTGACCTCCACATGCTGACCACCCCGCGGTGCTTTTCTCCATCCTACATTGCCACTCACTGTCTATCCTAATTCAGACCCTCCGATTCACACCACCCCGTGATGTTTTTCTCAATCCTACTAGTGAATGTAACGTAACACACACCCATACAATGCGAACCACACCGTGATGATTTTCTCACTCCTACTAGTGAATGTAATGTAACACACACCCATACAATGCGCACCACCCCGTGATGTTTTTCTCACTCGTACTAGTGAATGTAATGTAACACACACCCATACAATGCACAACACCCCGCGATGTTTTTCCGAAACCTATCCTACATTGCCACTGCATGTTCCCTGACCTCCCCATGCTGACCCCACCGCGGTGCTTTTCTCCATCCTACATTGCCACTCACTGCCTATCCTAATTGAGACGCTCCGATTCACACCACCCCGTGATGTTTTTCTCACTCCTACTAGTGAATGTAATGTAACACACACCCATACAATGCGCACCACCCCGCGATGTTTCTCAGAAACCTATCCTACATTGCCACAGCATGTTCCCTGACCTCCCCATGCTGACCACCCCGCGGTGCTTTTCTCCATCGTACATTGCCACTCACTGCCTATCCTAATTCAGACCCTCCGATTCACAACACCCCGTGATGTTTTTCTCACTCCTACCAGTGAATGTAATGTAACACACACCCATACAATGCGCAGCACCCCGTGATGTTTTTCTCACTCCTTCTAGTGAATGTAATGTAACAAACACCCACATAATGCGCACCACCCCGTGATGTTTTTCTCACTCCTACTAGTGAATGTAATGTAACACACACCCATACAATGCACACCACCCCGCGATGTTTTTCAGAAACCTATCCTACATTGAAACTGCATGTTCCCTGACCTCCCCATGCTGACCACCCCGCGGTGCGTTTCTCCATCCTACATTGCCACTCACTGCCTATCCTAATTCATACCCTCCGATTCACACCACCCCGTGATGTTTTTCTCACTCCTACTAGTGAATGTAATGTAACACACACCCATACAATGCCCACCACCCTGTGATGTTTTTCTCACTCCTACTAGTGAATGTAATGTAACACACACCCATACAATGCGCACCACCCCGCGATGTTTTTCAGAAACCTATCCTACATTGCCACTGCATGTTCCCTGACCTCCCCATGCTGACCACCCCGCGGTGCTTTTCTCTATCCTACATTGCCACTCACTGCCTATCCTAATTCAGACCCTCCGATTCACACCACCCCGTGATGTTTTTCTCACTCCTACTAGTGAATGTAACGTAACACACACCCATACAATGCGAACCACCCCGTGATGATTTTCTCACTCCTACTAGTGAATGTAATGTAACACACACCCATACAATGCGCACCACCCCGTGATGTTTTTCACACTCCTACTAGTGAATGTAATGTAACACACACCCATACAATGCACAACACCCCGCGATGTTTTTCAGAAACCTATCCTACATTGCCACTGCATGTTCCATGACCTCCCCATGCTGACCCCACCGCGGTGCTTTTCTCCATCCTACATTGCCACTCACTGCCTATCCTAATTCTGACCCTCCGATTCACACCACCCCGTGATGTTTTTCTCACTCCTACTAGTGAATGTAATGTAACACACACCCATACAATGCGCACCACCCTGCGATGTTTTTCAGAAACCTATCCTACATTGCCACAGCATGTTCCCTGACCTCCCCATGCTGACCTCCCCGCGGTGCTTTTCTCCATCGTACATTGCCACTCACTGCCTATCCTAATTCAGACGCTCCGATTCACACCACCCCGTGATGTTTTTCTCACTCCTACTAGTGAATGTAATGTAACACACACCCATACAATGCGCACCACCCCGTGATGTTTTTCTCACTCCTACTAGTGAATGTAATGTAACACACACCCATCCAATGCGCACCACCCCGCGATGTTTTTCAGAAACCTATCCTACATTTCCACTGCATGTTCCCTGACCTCCCCATGCTGACCAGCCCGCGGTGCTTTTCTGCATCCTACATTGCCACTCACTGCCTATCCTAATTCAGACCCTCCGATTCACACCACCCCGTGATGTTTTTCTCACTCCTACTAGTGAATGTAAGTAACACACACCCATACAATGCGCACCACCCCGCGATGTTTTTCAGAAACCTATCCTACATTGCCACTGCATGTTCCCTGACCTCCACATGCTGACCACCCCGCGGTGCTTTTCTCCGTCCTACATTGCCACTCACTGCCTATCCTAATTCAGACCCTCCGATTCACACCACCCCGTGATGTTTTTCTCAATCCTACTGGTGAATGTAACGTAACACACACCCATACAATGCGAACCACCCCGTGATGATTTTCTCACTCCTACTAGTGAATGTAATGTAACACACACCCATACAATGCGCACCACCCCGTGATGTTTTTCTCACTCCTACTAGTGAATGTAATGTAACACACACCCATACAATGCACAACACCCCGCGATGTTTTTCCGAAACCTATCCTACATTGCCACTGCATGTTCCCTGACCTCCCCATGCTGACCCCACCGCGGTGCTTTTCTCCATCCTACATTGCCACTCACTGCCTATCCTAATTGAGACCCTCCGATTCACACCACCCCGTGATGTTTTTCTCACTCCTACTAGTGAATGTAATGTAACACACACCCATACAATGCGCACAACCCCGTGATGTTTTTCACACTCCTACTAGTGAATGTAATGTAACACACACCCATACAATGCACAACACCCCGCGATGTTTTTCAGAAACCTATCCTACATTGCCACTGCATGTTCCAAGACCTCCCCATGCTGACGCCACCGCGGTGCTTTTCTCCATCCTACATTGCCACTCACTGCCTATCCTAATTCTGACCCTCCGATTCACACCACCCCGTGAAGTTTTTCTCACTCCTACTAGTGAATGTAATGTAACACACACCCATACAATGCGCACCACCCCGCGATGTTTTTCAGAAACCTATGCTACATTGCCACAGCATGTTCCCTGACCTCCCCATGCTGACCACCCCGCGGTGCTTTTCTCCATCGTACATTGCCACTCACTGCCTATCCTAATTCAGACGCTCCGATTCACACCACCCCGTGATGTTTTTCTCACTCCTACTAGTGAATGTAATGTAACACACACCCATACAATGCGCACCACCCCTCGATGTTTTTCAGAAACCTATCCTACATTGCCACAGCATGTTCCCTGACCTCACCATGCTGACCACCCCGCGGTGCTTTTCTCCATCGTACATTGCCACTCACAGCCTATCCTAATTCAGACCCTCCGATTCACACCACCCCGTGATGTTTTTCTCACTCCTGCTAGTGAATGTAATGTAACACACACCCATACAATGCGCACCACCCCGTGATGTTTTTCTCACTCCTACTAGTGAATGTAATGTAACACACACCCATCGAATGCGCACCACCCCGCGATATTTTTCAGAAACCTATCCTACATTGCCACTGCATGTTCCCAGACCTCCCCATGCTGACCAGCCCGCGGTGCTTTTCTCCATCCTACATTGCCACTCACTGCCTATCCTAATTCAGACCCTCCGATTCACACCACCCCGTGATGTTTTTCTCACTCCTACTAGTGAATGTCATTTAACACACACCCATAATGCGCACCACCACGTGATGTTGTTCAGAAACCTATCCTACATTGCCACTGCATGTTCCCTGACCTCCCCATGCTGACCACCCCGCGGTGCTTTTCTCCATCCTACATTGCCACTCACTGCCTATCCTAATTCAGACCTTCCAATTCACACCACCCTGCGATGTTTTTCTCACTCCTACTAGTGAATGTCATTTAACACACACCCATAATGCGCACCACCACGTGATGTTGTTCAGAAACCTATCCTACATTGCCACTGCATGTTCCCTGACCTCCCCATGCTGACCAGTCCTCGGTGCTTTTCTCCATCCTACATTGCCACTCACTGCCTATCCTAACTCAGACCCTCCGATTCACACCACCCCGTGATGTTTTTCTCACTCCTACTAGTGAATATAATGTAACACACACCCATACAATGCGCACCGCCCCGTGATGTTTTTCTCACTCGTACTAGTGAATATAATGTAACACACACCCATACAATGCGCACCGCCCCGTGATGTTTTTCTCACTCCTACTAGTGAATGTAATGTAACACACACCCATACAATGCGCACCACCCCGTGATGTTTTTCTCAGTCCTACTAGTGAATGTAATGTAACACACACCCATACAATGCACAACACCCCGCGATGTTTTTCAGAAACCTATCCTACATTGCCACTGTATGTTCCCTGACCTCTCCATGCTGACCCCACCGTGGTGCTTTTCTCCATCCTACATTGCCACTCACTGCCTCTATTAATTCAGACCCTCCGATTCACACCACCCCATGATGTTTTTCTCATTCCTACTAGTGAATGTAATGTAACACACACCCATACAATGCGCACCACCGCGCGATATTTTTCAGAAACCTATCCTACATTGCCACTGCATGTTCCCTGACCTCCCCATGCTGACCACCCCGCGGTGCTTTTCTCCATCCTACATTGCCACTCACTGCCTATCCTAATTCAGACCCTCCGATTCACACCAACCCGTGATGTTTTTCTCACTCTACTAGTGAATGTAATGTAACACACACCCATACAATGCGCACCCCCCCGTGATGTTTTTCTCACTCCTACTAGTGAATGTAATGTAACACACACCCATACAATGCGCACCACCCCGTGATGTTTTTCTCACTCCTACTAGTGAATGTAATGTAACACACACCCATACAATGCGCACCACCCCGGGATGATTTTCTCACTCCTACTAGTGAATGTAATGTAACAGACACCCATACAATGCGCACCACCCCGTGATGTTTTTCTCACTCCTACTAGTGAATGTAATGTAACACACACCCATACAATGCGCACCACCCCGCGATGTTTTTCAGAAACCTATCCTACATTGCCACTGCATGTTCCCTGACCTCCCCATGCTCACCACCCCGCTGTGCTTTTCTCCATCCTACATTGCCACTCACTGCCTATCCTAATTCAGACCCTCCGATTCACACCACCCTGTGATGTTTTTCTCACTCCTACTAGTGAATGTAATGTAACACACACCCATACAATGCGCAGCACCCCGTGATGTTTTTCTCACTCCTTCTAGTGAATGTAATGTAACACACACCCACACAATGCGCACCACCCCGTGATGTTTTTCTCACTCCTACTAGTGAATGTAATGTAACACACACCCATACAATGCACACCACCCCGCGATGTTTTTCAGAAACCTATCCTACATTGAAACTGCATGTTCCCTGACCTCCCCATGCTGACCACCCCGCGGTGCGTTTCTCCGTCCTACATTGCCACTCACTGCCTATCCTAATTCATACCCTCCGATTCACACCACCCCGTGATGTTTTTCTCACTCCTACTAGTGAATGTAATGTAACACACACCCATACAATGCGCACCACCCCTCGATGTTTTTCAGAAACCTATCCTACATTGCCACAGCATGTTCCCTGACCTCACCATGCTGACCACCCCGCGGTGCTTTTCTCCATCGTACATTGCCACTCACAGCCTATCCTAATTCAGACCCTCCGATTCACACCACCCCGTGATGTTTTTCTCACTCCTGCTAGTGAATGTAATGTAACACACACCCATACAATGCGCACCACCCCGTGATGTTTTTCTCACTCCTACTAGTGAATGTAATGTAACACACACCCATCGAATGCGCACCACCCCGCGATGTTTTTCAGAAACCTATCCTACATTGCCACTGCATGTTCCCAGACCTCCCCATGCTGACCACCCCGCGGTGCTTTTCTCCATCCTACATTGCCACTCACTGCCTATCCTAATTCAGACCCTCCGATTCACACCACCCCGTGATGTTTTTCTCACTCCTACTAGTGAATGTCATTTAACACACACCCATAATGCGCACCACCACGTGATGTTGTTCAGAAACCTATCCTACATTGCCACTGCATGTTCCCTGACCTCCCCATGCTGACCACCCCGCGGTGCTTTTCTCCATCCTACATTGCCACTCACTGCCTATCCTAATTCAGACCCTCCAATTCACACCACCCTGCGATGTTTTTCTCACTCCTACTAGTGAATGTCATTTAACACACACCCATAATGCGCACCACCACGTGATGTTGTTCAGAAACCTATCCTACATTGCCACTGCATGTTCCCTGACCTCCCCATGCTGACCAGTCCTCGGTGCTTTTCTCCATCCTACATTGCCACTCACTGCCTATCCTAACTCAGACCCTCCGATTCACACCACCCCGTGATGTTTTTCTCACTCCTACTAGTGAATATAATGTAACACACACCCATACAATGCGCACCGCCCCGTGATGTTTTTCTCACTCGTACTAGTGAATATAATGTAACACACACCCATACAATGCGCACCGCCCCGTGATGTTTTTCTCACTCCTACTAGTGAATGTAATGTAACACACACCCATACAATGCGCACCACCCCGTGATGTTTTTCTCAGTCCTACTAGTGAATGTAATGTAACACACACCCATACAATGCACAACACCCCGCGATGTTTTTCAGAAACCTATCCTACATTGCCACTGTATGTTCCCTGACCTCTCCATGCTGACCCCACCGCGGTGCTTTTCTCCATCCTACATTGCCACTCACTGCCTCTATTAATTCAGACCCTCCGATTCACACCACCCCATGATGTTTTTCTCATTCCTACTAGTGAATGTAATGTAACACACACCCATACAATGTGCACCACCGCGCGATATTTTTCAGAAACCTATCCTACATTGCCACTGCATGTTCCCTGACCTCCCCATGCTGACCACCCCGCGGTGCTTTTCTCCATCCTACATTGCCACTCACTGCCTATCCTAATTCAGACCCTCCGATTCACACCAACCCGTGATGTTTTTCTCACTCTACTAGTGAATGTAATGTAACACACACCCATACAATGCGCACCCCCCCGTGATGTTTTTCTCACTCCTACTAGTGAATGTAATGTAACACACACCCATACAATGCGCACCACCCCGTGATGTTTTTCTCACTCCTACTAGTGAATGTAATGTAACACACACCCATACAATGCGCACCACCCCGGGATGATTTTCTCACTCCTACTAGTGAATGTAATGTAACAGACACCCATACAATGCGCACCACCCCGTGATGTTTTTCTCACTCCTACTAGTGAATGTAATGTAACACACACCCATACAATGCGCACCACCCCGCGATGTTTTTCAGAAACCTATCCTACATTGCCACTGCATGTTCCCTGACCTCCCCATGCTCACCACCCCGCTGTGCTTTTCTCCATCCTACATTGCCACTCACTGCCTATCCTAATTCAGACCCTCCGATTCACAACACCCTGTGATGTTTTTCTCACTCCTACTAGTGAATGTAATGTAACACACACCCATACAATGCGCAGCACCCCGTGATGTTTTTCTCACTCCTTCTAGTGAATGTAATGTAACACACACCCACACAATGCGCACCACCCCGTGATGTTTTTCTCACTCCTACTAGTGAATGTAATGTAACACACACCCATACAATGCACACCACCCCGCGATGTTTTCCAGAAACCTATCCTACATTGAAACTGCATGTTCCCTTACCTCCCCATGCTGACCACCCCGCGGTGCGTTTCTCCGTCCTACATTGCCACTCACTGCCTATCCTAATTCATACCCTCCGATTCACACCACCCCGTGATGTTTTTCTCACTCCTACTAGTGAATGTAATGTAACACACACCTATACAATGCGCACCACCCTGTGATGTTTTTCTCACTCCTACTAGTGAATGTAATGTAACACACACCCATACAATGCGCACCACCCCGCGATGTTTTTCAGAAACCTATCCTACATTGCCACTGCATGTTCCCTGACCTCCCCATGCTGACCACCCCGCGGTGCTTTTCTCTATCCTACATTGCCACTCACTGCCTATCCTAATTCAGACCCTCCGATTCACACCACCCCGTGATGTTTTTGTCACTCCTACTAGTGAATGTAACGTAACACACACCCATACAATGCGAACCACCCCGTGATGATTTTCTCACTCCTACTAGTGAATGTAATGTAACACACACCATACAATGCGCACCACCCCGTGATGTTTTTCACACTCCTACTAGTGAATGTAATGTAACACACACCCATACAATGCACAACACCCCGCGATGTTTTTCAGAAACCTATCCTACATTGCCACTGCATGTTCCATGACCTCCCCATGCTGACCCCACCGCGGTGCTTTTCTCCATCCTACATTGCCACTCACTGCCTATCCTAATTCAGACCCTCCGATTCACACCACCCCGTGATGTTTTTCTCACTCCTACTAGTGAATGTAATGTAACACACACCCATACAATGCGCACCACCCCGCGATGTTTTTCAGAAACCTATCCTACCTTGCCACTGCATGTTCCCTGACCTCCCCATGCTGACCACCCCGCGGTGCTTTTCTCCATCCTACATTGCCACTCACTACCTATCCTAATTCAGACACTCCAATTCACACCACCCTGCGATGTTTTTCTCACTCCTACTAGTGAATGTCATTTAACACACACCCATAATGCGCACCACCACGTGATGTTGTTCAGAAACCTATCCTACATTGCCACTGCATGTTCCCTGACCTCCCCATGCTGACCAGTCCTCGGTGCTTTTCTCCATCCTACATTGCCACTCACTGCCTATCCTAACTCAGACCCTCCGATTCACACCACCCCGTGATGTTTTTCTCACTCCTACTAGTGAATATAATGTAACACACACCCATACAATGCGCACCGCCCCGTGATGTTTTTCTCACTCGTACTAGTGAATATAATGTAACACACACCCATACAATGCGCACCGCCCCGTGATGTTTTTCTCACTCCTACTAGTGAATGTAATGTAACACACACCCATACAATGCGCACCACCCCGTGATGTTTTTCTCAGTCCTACTAGTGAATGTAATGTAACACACACCCATACAATGCACAACACCCCGCGATATTTTTCAGAAACCTATCCTACATTGCCACTGTATGTTCCCTGACCTCTCCATGCTGACCCCACCGCGGTGCTTTTCTCCATCCTACATTGCCACTCACTGCCTATATTAATTCAGACCCTCCGATTCACACCACCCCATGATGTTTTTCTCATTCCTACTAGTGAATGTAATGTAACACACACCCATACAATGCGCACCACCGCGCGATATTTTTCAGAAACCTATCCTACATTGCCACTGCATGTTCCCTGACCTCCCCATGCTGACCACCCCGCGGTGATTTTCTCCATCCTACATTGCCACTCACTGCCTATGCTAATTCAGACCCTCCGATTCACACCACCCTGTGATGTTTTTCTCACTCCTACTAGTGAATGTAATGTAACACACACCCATACAATGCGCAGCACCCCGTGATGTTTTTCTCACTCCTTCTAGTGAATGTAATGTAACACACACCCACACAATGCGCACCACCCCGTGATGTTTTTCTCACTCCTACTAGTGAATGTAATGTAACACACACCCATACAATGCACACCACCCCGCGATGTTTTTCAGAAACCTATCCTACATTGAAACTGCATGTTCCCTGACCTCCCCATGCTGACCACCCCGCGGTGCGTTTCTCCGTCCTACATTGCCACTCACTGCCTATCCTAATTCATACCCTCCGATTAACACCACCCCGTGATGTTTATCTCACTCCTACTAGTGAATGTAATGTAACACACACCCATACAATGCGCACCACCCTGTGATGTTTTTCTCACTCCTACTAGTGAATGTAATGTAACACACACCCATACAATGCGCACCACCCCGCGCTGTTTTTCAGAAACCTATCCTACATTGCCACTGCATGTTCCCTGACCTCCCCATGCTGACCACCCCGCGGTGCTTTTCTCTATCCTACATTGCCACTCACTGCCTATCCTAATTCAGACCCTCCGATTCACACCACCCCGTGATGTTTTTCTCACTCCTACTAGTGAATGTAACGTAACACACACCCATACAATGCGAACCACCCCGTGATGATTTTCTCACTCCTACTAGTGAATGTAATGTAACACACACCCATACAATGCGCACCACCCCGTGATGTTTTTCACACTCCTACTAGTGAATGTAATGTAACACACACCCATACAATGCACAACACCCCGCGATGTTTTTCAGAAACCTATCCTACATTGCCACTGCATGTTCCATGACCTCCCCATGCTGACCCCACCGCGGTGCTTTTCTCCATCCTACATTGCCACTCACTGCCTATCCTAATTCTGACCCTCCGATTCACACCACCCCGTGATGTTTTTCTCACTCCTACTAGTGAATGTAATGTAACACACACCCATACAATGCGCACCACCCCGCGATGTTTTTCAGAAACCTATCCTACATTGCCACAGCATGTTCCCTGACCTCCCCATGCTGACCACCCCGCGGTGCTTTTCTCCATCGTACATTGCCACTCACTGCCTATCCTAATTCAGACGCTCCGATTCACACCACCCCGTGATGTTTTTCTCACTCCTACTAGTGAATGTAATGTAACACACACCCATACAATGCGCAGCACCCGGTGATGTTTTTCTCACTCCTACTAGTGAATGTAATGTAACACACACCCATCCAATGCGCACCACCCCGCTATGTTTTTCAGAAACCTATCCTACATTGCCACTGCATGTTCCCTGACCTCCCCATGCTGACCAGCCCGCGGTGCTTTTCTGCATCCTACATTGCCACTCACTGCCTATCCTAATTCAGACCCTCCGATTCACACCACCCCGTGATGTTTTTCTCACTCCTAATAGTGAATGTAAGGTAACACACACCCATACAATGCGCACCACCCCGCGATGTTTTTCAGAAACCTATCCTACATTGCCACTGCATGTTCCCTGACCTCCACATGCTGACCACCCCGCGGTGCTTTTCTCCATCCTACATTGCCACTCACTGCCTATCCTAATTCAGACCCTCCGATTCACACCACCCCGTGATGTTTTTCTCAATCCTACTAGTGAATGTAACGTAACACACACCCATACAATGCGAACCACCCCGTGATGATTTTCTCACTCCTACTAGTGAATGTAATGTAACACACACCCATACAATGCGCACCACCCCGTGATGTTTTTCTCACTCCTACTAGTGAATGTAATGTAACACACACCCATACAATGCACAACACCCCGCGATGTTTTTCCGAAACCTATCCTACATTGCCACTGCATGTTCCCTGACCTCCCCATGCTGACCCCACCGCGGTGCTTTTCTCCATCCTACATTGCCACTCACTGCCTATCCTAATTGAGACCCTCCGATTCACACCACCCCGTGATGTTTTTCTCACTCCTACTAGTGAATGTAATGTAACACACACCCATACAATGCGCACCACCCCGTGATGTTTCTCAGAAACCTATCCTACATTGCCACAGCATGTTCCCTGACCTCCCCATGCTGACCACCCCGCGGTGCTTTTCTCCATCGTACATTGCCACTCACTGCCTATCCTAATTCAGACCCTCCGATTCACAACACCCCGTGATGTTTTTCTCACTCTTACTAGTGAATGTAATGTAACACACACCCATACAATGCGCACCACCCCGCGATGTTTTTCAGAAACCTATCCTACATTGCCACTGCATGTTCCCTGACCTACCCATGCTCACCACCCCGCGGTGCTTTTCTCCATCCTACATTGCCACTCACTGCCTATCCTAATTCAGACCCTCCGATTCATACCACCCTGTGATGTTTTTCTCACTCCTACTAGTGAATGTAATGTAACACACACCCATACAATGCGCAGCACCCCGTGATGTTTTTCTCACTCCTTCTAGTGAATGTAATGTAACACACACCCACACAATGCGCACCACCCCGTGATGTTTTTCTCACTCCTACTAGTGAATGTAATGTAACACACACCCATACAATGCACACCATCCCGCGATGTTTTTCAGAAACCTATCCTACATTGCCACTGCATGTTCCATGACCTCCCCATGCTGACCCCACCGCGGTGCTTTTCTCCATCCTACATTGCCACTCACTGCCTATCCTAATTCTGACCCTCCGATTCACACCACCCTGTGATGTTTTTCTCACTCCTACTAGTGAATGTAATGTAACACACACCCATACAATGCGCACCACCCCACGATGTTTTTCAGAAACCTATCCTACATTGCCACAGCATGTTCCCTGACCTCCCCATGCTGACCACCCCGCGGTGCTTTTCTCCATCGTACATTGCCACTCACTGCCTATCCTAATACATACCCTCCGATTCACACCACCCCGTGATGTTTTTCTCACTCCTACTAGTGAATGTAATGTAACACACACCCATACAATGCGCACCACCCTGTGATGTTTTTCTCACTCCTACTAGTGAATGTAATGTAACAGACACCCATACAATGCGCACCACCCCGCGATGTTTTTCAGAAACCTATCCTACATTGCCACTGCATGTTCCCTGACCTCCCCATGCTGACCACCCCGCGGTGCTTTTCTCTATCCTACATTGCCACTCACTGCCTATGCTAATTCAGACCCTCCGATTCACACCACCCCGTGATGTTTTTCTCACGCCTACTAGTGAATGTAACGTAACACACACCCATACAATGCGAACCACCCCGTGATGATTTTCTCACTCCTACTAGTGAATGTAATGTAACACACACCCATACAATGCGCACCACCCCGTGATGTTTTTCACACTCCTACTAGTGAATGTAATGTAACACACACCCATACAATGCACAACACCCCGCGATGTTTTTCAGAAACCTATCCTACATTGCCACTGCATGTTCCATGACCTCCCCATGCTGACCCCACCGCGGTGCTTTTCTCCATCCTACATTGCCACTCACTGCCTATCCTAATTCTGACCCTCCGATTCACACCACCCCGTGATGTTTTTCTCACTCCTACTAGTGAATGTAATGTAACACACACCCATACAATGCGCACCACCCCGCGATGTTTTTCAGAAACCTATCCTACATTGCCACAGCATGTTCCCTGACCTCCCCATGCTGACCACCCCGCGGTGCTTTTCTCCATCGTACATTGCCACTCACTGCCTATCCTAATTCAGACGCTCCGATTCACACCACCCCGTGATGTTTTTCTCACTCCTACTAGTGAATGTAATGTAACACACACCCATACAATGCGCACCACCCCTCGATGTTTTTCAGAAACCTATCCTACATTGCCACAGCATGTTCCCTGACCTCCCCATGCTGACCACCCCGTGGTGCTTTTCTCCATCGTACATTGCCACTCACAGCCTATCCTAATTCAGACCCTCCGATTCACACCACCCCATGATGTTTTTCTCACTCCTGCTAGTGAATGTAATGTAACACACACCCATACAATGCGCACCACCCCGTGATGTTTTTCTCACTCCTACTAGTGAATGTAATGTAACACACACCCATCGAATGCGCACCACCCCGCGATGTTTTTCAGAAACCTATCCTACATTGCCACTGCATGTTCCCAGACCTCTCCATGCTGACCACCCCGCGGTGCTTTTCTCCATCCTATATTGCCACTCACTGCCTATCCTAATTCAGACCCTCCGATTCACACCACCCCGTGATGTTTTTCTCACTCCTACTAGTGAATGTAATGTAACACACACCCATACAATGCGCACCACCCCGCGATGTTTTTCAGAAACCTATCCTACCTTGCCACTGCATGGTCCCTGACCTCCCCATGCTGACCACCCCGCGGTGCTTTTCTCCATCCTACATTGCCACTCACTACCTATCCTAATTCAGACCCTCCAATTCACACCACCCTGCGATGTTTTTCTCACTCCTACTAGTGAATGTCATTTAAAACACACCCATAATGCGCACCACCACGTGATGTTGTTCAGAAACCTATCCTACATTGCCACTGCATGTTCCCTGACCTCCCCATGCTGACCAGTCCTCGGTGCTTTTCTCCATCCTACATTGCCACTCACTGCATATCCTAACTCAGACCCTCCGATTCACACCACCCCGTGATATTTTTCTCACTCCTACTAGTGAATATAATGTAACACACACCCATACAATGCGCACCGCCCCGTGATGTTTTTCTCACTCGTACTAGTGAATATAATGTAACACACACCCATACAATGCGCACCGCCCCGTGATGTTTTTCTCACTCCTACTAGTGAATGTAATGTAACACACACCCATACAATGGGCACCCCCCCCCGTGATGTTTTTCTCAATCCTACTAGTGAATGTAATGTAACACACACCCATACAATGCGCACCACCCCGCGATGTTTTTCAGAAACCTATCCTACATTGCCACTGCATGTTCCCTGACCTCCCCATGCTGACCACCCCGCGGTGCTTTTCTCCATCCTACATTGCCACTCACTGCCTATCCTAATTCAGACCCTCCGATTCACACCACCCCGTGATGTTTTTCTCACTCCTACTAGTGAATGTAATGTAACACACACACATACAATGCGCACCACCCCGCGATGTTTTTCAGAGACCTATCCTACATTGCCACTGCATGTTCCCTGACCTCCCCATGCTGACCAGTCCTCGGTGCTTATCTCCATCCTACATTGCCACTCACTGCCTATCCTAATTCAGACCCTCCGATTCACACCACCCCGTGATGTTTTTCTCACTCCTACTAGTGAATGTAATGTAACACACACCCATACAATGCGCACCACCCCATGATGTTTTTCTCACTCCTACTAGTGAATGTAATGTAACACACACCCATACAATGCGCACAACCCCGCGATGTTTTTCAGAAACCTATCCTACATTGCCACTGCATGTTCCCTGACCTCCCCATGCTCACCACCCCGCGGTGCTTTTCTCCATTCTACATTGCCACTCACTGCCTATCCTAATTCAGACC
The DNA here is from genome assembly GCF_034190915.1 of Cavia porcellus. Classification (NCBI taxonomy): domain Eukaryota; kingdom Metazoa; phylum Chordata; class Mammalia; order Rodentia; family Caviidae; genus Cavia; species Cavia porcellus. Next base: position 1,558,733 of record NW_026947569.1, read on the forward strand.
CTCCGATTCACACCACCCTGTGATGTTTTTCTCAATCCTACTAGTGAATGTGATGTAACACACACCCATACAATGCGCAGCACCCCGTGATGTTTTTCTCACTCCTACTAGTGAATGTAATGTAACACACAACCACACAATGCGCACCACCCCGTGATGTTTTTCTCACTCCTACTAGTGAATGTAATGTAACACACACCCATACAATGCGCACCACCCCATGATGTTTTTCTCACTCCTACTAGTGAATGTAATGTAACACACACCCATACAATGCGCACAACCCCGCGATGTTTTTCAGAAACCTATCCTACATTGCCACTGCATGTTCCCTGTCCTCCCCATGCTGACCACCCAGCGGTGCTTTTCTCCATCCTACATTGCCACACACTGCCTATCCTAATTCAGACCCTCCGATTCACACTACCACGTGATGTTTTTCTCACTCCTACTAGTGAATGTAATGTAACACACACCCATACAATGCGCACCACCCCGCAATGTTTTTCAGAAACCTATCCTACATTGCCACTGCATGTTCCCTGACCTCCCCATGCTCACCACCCCGCGGTGCTTTTCTCCATTCTACATTGCCACTCACTGCCTATCCTAATTCAGACCCTCCGATTCACACCACCCTGTGATGTTTTTCTCACTCCTACTAGTAAATGTGATGTAACACACACCCATACAATGCGCAGCACCCCGTGATGTTTTTCTCACTCCTACTAGTGAATGTAATGTAACACACAACCACACAATGCGCACCACCCCGTGATGTTTTTCTCACTCCTACTAGTGAATGTAATGTAACACACACCCATACAATGCACACCACCCCGCGATGTTTTTCAGAAACCTATCCTACATTGCCACTGCATGTTCCCGGACCTCCCCTTGCTGACCACCCCGCTGTGTTTTTCTCCATCCTACATTGCCACTCACTGCCTATCCTAATTCACACACTCCGATTCACACCACCCCGTGCTGTTTTTCTCACTCCCACTAGTGAATGTAATGTAACACACAGCCATACAATGCACACCATCCCGCGATGTTTTTCAGAAACCTATCCTGCATTGCCACTGCATGTTCCCTGACTTCCCCATGCTGACCACCCCGCGGTGCTTTTCTCCTTCCTACATTGCCACTCACTGCATATCTTATTTCAGACCCTCCGATTCACACCACCCCGTGATGTTTATCTCACTCCTACTAGTGAATGTAATGTAACACACACCAATACAATGCGCACCACCCCGTGATGTTTTTCAGAAAACTATCCTACATTGCGACTGCATGTTCCCTGACCTCCCCATGCTGACCACCTCGCGGTGCTTTTCTCCATCCTACATTGCCACTCACTGCCTATCCTAATTCAGACCCTCCGATTCACACCACCCCGTGATGTTTTTCTCTCTCCTACTAGTGAATGTAATGTAACACACACCCATACAATGCGCACCACATCGCGATGTTTTTCAGAAACCTATCCTACATTGCCACTGCATATTCCCTGACCTCCACATGCTGACCACCCCGCGGTGCTTTTCTCCATCCTACATTGCGACTCACTGCCTATCCTAATAAAGACCCTCTGATTCACACCACCCCGTGGTGTTTTTCTCACTCCTACTAGTGAATGTAATGTAACACACACCCATACAATGCGCACGACCCCGCGATGTTTTTAAGAAACCTACCCTACATTGCCACTGCATGTTCCCTGACCTCCCCATGCTTACCACCCCGCGGTGCTTTTCTCCATCCTACATTGCCACTCACTGCCTATCCTAATTCAGACCCTCCGATTCACACCACCCCGTGATGTTTTTCTCACTCCTACTAGTGAATGTAATGTAACAAACACCCATACAATGCGCACCCCCCCGTGATGTTTTTCTCACTCCTACTAGTGAATGTAATGTAACACACACCCATACAATGCGCACCACCCCGTGATGTTTTTCTCAGTCCTACTAGTGAATGTAATGTAACACACACCCATACAATGCACAACACCCCGCGATGTTTTTCAGAAACCTATCCTACATTGCCACTGTATGTTCCCTGACCTCTCCATGCTCACCCCACCGCGGTGCTTTTCTCCATCCTACATTGCCACTCACTGCCTATATTAATTCAGACCCTCCGATTCACACCACCCCATGATGTTTTTCTCATTCCTACTAGTGAATGTAATGTAACACACACCCATACAATGCGCACCACCGCGCGATATTTTTCAGAAACCTATCCTACATTGCCACTGCATGTTCCCTGACCTCCCCATGCTGACCACCCCGCGGTGCTTTTCTCCATCCTACATTGCCACTCACTGCCTATCCTAATTCAGACCCTCCGATTCACACCACCCCGTGATGTTTTGCTCACTCTACTAGTGAATGTAATGTAACACACACCCATACAATGCGCACCCCCCCGTGATGTTTTTCTCACTCCTACTAGTGAATGTAATGTAACACACACCCATACAATGCGCACCACCCCTGATGTTTTTCTCACTCCTACTAGTGAATGTAATGTAACACACACCCATACAATGCGCACCACCCCGGGATGATTTTTTCACTCCTACTAGTGAATGTAATGTAACAGACACCCATACAATGCGCACCACCCCGTGATGTTTTTCTCACTCCTACTAGTGAATGTAATGTAACACACACCCATACAATGCGCACCACCCCGCGATGTTTTTCAGAAACCTATCCTACATTGCCACTGCATGTTCCCTGACCTCCCCATGCTCACCACCCCGCGGTGCTTTTCTCCATCCTACATTGCCACTCACTGCCTATCCTAATTCAGACCCTCCGATTCACACCACCCTGTGATGTTTTTCTCACTCCTACTAGTGAATGTAATGTAACACACACCCATACAATGCGCAGCACCCCGTGATGTTTTTCTCACTCCTTCTAGTGAATATAATGTAACACACACCCACACAATGCGCACCACCCCGTGATGTTTTTCTCACTCCTACTAGTGAATGTAATGTAACACACACCCATACAATGCACACCACCCCGCGATGTTTTTCAGAAACCTATCCTACTTTGAAACTGCATGTTCCCTGACCTCCCCATGCTGACCACCCCGCGGTGCGTTTCTCCGTCCTACATTGCCACTCACTGCCTATCCTAATTCATACCCTCCGATTCACACCACCCCGTGATGTTTTTCTCACTCCTACTAGTGAATGTAATGTAACACACACCCATACAATGCGCACCACCCTGTGATGTTTTTCTCAGTCCTACTAGTGAATGTAATGTAACACACACCCATACAATGCGCACCACCCCGCGATGTTTTTCAGAAACCTATCCTACATTGCCACTGCATGTTCCCTGACCTCCCCATGCTGACCACCCCGCGGTGCTTTTCTCTATCCTACATTGCCACTCACTGCCTATCCTAATTCAGACCGTCCGATTCACACCACCCCGTGATGTTTTTCTCACTCCTACTAGTGAATGTAACGTAACACACACCCATACAATGCGAACCACCCCGTGATGATTTTCTCACTCCTACTAGTGAATGTAATGTAACACACACCCATACAATGCGCACCACCCCGTGATGTTTTTCACACTCCTACTAGTGAATGTAATGTAACACACACCCATACAATGCACAACACCCCGCGATGTTTTTCAGAAACCTATCCTACATTGCCACTGCATGTTCCATGACCTCCCCAGGCTGACCCCACCGCGGTGCTTTTCTCCATCCTACATTGCCACTCACTGCCTATCCTAATTCTGACCCTCCGATTCACACCACCCCGTGATGTTTTTCTCACTCCTACTAGTGAATGTAATGTAACACACACCCATACAATGCGCACCACCCCGCGATGTTTTTCAGAAACCTATCCTACATTGCCACAGCATGTTCCCTGACCTCCCCATGCTGACCACCCCGCGGTGCTTTTCTCCATCGTACATTGCCACTCACTGCCTATCCTAATTCAGACGCTCCGATTCACACCACCCCGTGATGTTTTTCTCACTCCTACTAGTGAATGTAATGTAACACACACCCATACAATGCGCACCACCCCGTGATGTTTTTCTCACTCCTACTAGTGAATGTAATGTAACACACACCCATCCAATGCGCACCACCCCGCGATGTTTTTCAGAAACCTATCCTACATTGCCACTGCATGTTCCCTGACCTCCCCATGCTGACCAGCCCGCGGTGCTTTTCTGCATCCTACATTGCCACTCACTGCCTATCCTAATTCAGACCCTCCGATTCACACCACCCCGTGATGTTTTTCTCACTCCTACTAGTGAATGTAAGGTAACACACACCCATACAATGCGCACCACCCCGCGATGTTTTTCAGAAACCTATCCTACATTGCCACTGCATGTTCCCTGACCTCCACATGCTGACCACCCCGCGGTGCTTTTCTCCATCCTACATTGCCACTCACTGCCTATCCTAATTCAGACCCTCCGATTCACACCACCCCGTGATGTTTTTCTCACTCCTACTAGTGAATGTAACGTAACACACACCCATACAATGCGAACCACCCCGTGATGATTTTCTCAGTCCTACTAGTGAATGTAATGTAACACACACCCATACAATGCGCACCACCCCGTGATGTTTTTCTCACTCCTACTAGTGAATGTAATGTAACACACACCCATACAATGCACAACACCCCGCGATGTTTTTCCGAAACCTATCCTACATTGCCACTGCATGTTCCCTGACCTCCCCATGCTGACCCCACCGCGGTGCTTTTCTCCATCCTACATTGCCACTCACTGCCTATCCTAATTGAGACCCTCCGATTCACACCACCCCGTGATGGTTTTCTCACTCCTACTAGTGAATGTAATGTAACACACACCCATACAATGCGCACCACCCCGCGAGGTTTCTCAGAAACCTATCCTACATTGCCACTGCATGTTCCCTGACCTCCCCATGCTGACCACCCCGCGGTGCTTTTCTCCATCCTACATTGCCACTCACTGCGTATCCTAATTCAGACCCTCCGATTCACACCACCCCGTGATGTTTTTCTCACTCCTACTAGTGAATGTAATGTAACACACACACATACAATGCGCACCACCCCGCGATGTTTTTCAGAGACCTATCCTACATTGCCACTGCATGTTCCCTGACCTCCCCATGCTGACCAGTCCTCGGTGCTTATCTCCATCCTACATTGCCACTCACTGCCTATCCTAATTCAGACCCTCCGATTCACACCACCCCGTGATGTTTTTCTCACTCCTACTAGTGAATGTAATGTAACACACACCCATACAATGCGCACCACCCCATGATGTTTTTCTCACTCCTACTAGTGAATGTAATGTAACACACACCCATACAATGCGCACAACCCCGCGATGTTTTTCAGAAACCTATCCTACATTGCCACTGCATGTTCCCTGACCTCCCCATGCTCACCACCCCGCGGTGCTTTTCTCCATTCTACATTGCCACTCACTGCCTATCCTAATTCAGACCCTCCGATTCACACCATCCTGTGATGTTTTTCTCACTCCTACTAGTGAATGTGATGTAACACACACCCATACAATGCGCAGCACCCCGTGATGTTTTTCTCACTCCTACTAGTGAATGTAATGTAACACACAACCACACAATGCGCACCACCCCGTGATGTTTTTCTCACTCCTACTAGTGAATGTAATGTAACACACACCCATACAATGCGCACCACCCCATGATGTTTTTCTCACTCCTACTAGTGAATGTAATGTAACACACACCCATACAATGCGCACAACCCCGCGATGTTTTTCAGAAACCTATCCTACATTGCCACTGCATGTTCCCTGTCCTCCCCATGCTGACCACCCAGCGGTGCTTTTCTCCATCCTACATTGCCACACACTGCCTATCCTAATTCAGACCCTCCGATTCACACTACCACGTGATGTTTTTCTCACTCCTACTAGTGAATGTAATGTAACACACACCCATACAATGCGCACCACCCCGCAATGTTTTTCAGAAACCTATCCTACATTGCCACTGCATGTTCCCTGACCTCCCCATGCTCACCACCCCGCGGTGCTTTTCTCCATTCTACATTGCCACTCACTGCCTATCCTAATTCAGACCCTCCGATTCACACCACCCTGTGATGTTTTTCTCACTCCTACTAGTAAATGTGATGCAACACACACCCATACAATGCGCAGCACCCCGTGATGTTTTTCTCACTCCTACTAGTGAATGTAATGTAACACACAACCACACAATGTGCACCACCCCGTGATGTTTTTCTCACTCCTACTAGTGAATGTAATGTAACACACACCCATACAATGCACACCACCCCGCGATGTTTTTCAGAAACCTATCCTACATTGCCACTGCATGTTCCCGGACCTCCCCTTGCTGACCACCCCGCTGTGTTTTTCTCCATCCTACATTGCCACTCACTGCCTATCCTAAATCACACACTCCGATTCACACCACCCCGTGCTGTTTTTCTCACTCCCACTAGTGAATGTAATGTAACACACAGCCATACAATGCACACCACCCCGCGATGTTTTTCAGAAACCTATCCTTCATTGCCACTGCATGTTCCCTAACTTCCCCATGCTGACCACCCCGCGGTGCTTTTCTCCTTCCTACATTGCCACTCACTGCATATCTTATTTCAGACCCTCCGATTCACACCACCCCGTGATGTTTATCTCACTCCTACTAGTGAATGTAATGTAACACACACCAATACAATGCGCACCACCCCGTGATGTTTTTCAGAAAACTATCCTACATTGCGACTGCATGTTCCCTGACCTCCCCATGCTGACCACCTCGCGGTGCTTTTCTCCATCCTACATTGCCACTCACTGCCTATCCTAATTCAGACCCTCCGATTCACACCACCCCGTGATGTTTTTCTCTCTCCTACTAGTGAATGTAATGTAACACACACCCATACAATGCGCACCACATCGCGATGTTTTTCAGAAACCTATCCTACATTGCCACTGCATATTCCCTGACCTCCACATGCTGACCACCCCGCGGTGCTTTTCTCCATCCTACATTGCGACTCACTGCCTATCCTAATAAAGACCCTCTGATTCACACCACCCCGTGGTGTTTTTCTCACTCCTACTAGTGAATGTAATGTAACACACACCCATACAATGCGCACGACCCCGCGATGTTTTTAAGAAACCTACCCTACATTGCCACTGCATGTTCCCTGACCTCCCCATGCTTACCACCCCGCGGTGCTTTTCTCCATCCTACATTGCCACTCACTGCCTATCCTAATTCAGACCCTCCGATTCACACCACCCCGTGATGTTTTTCTCACTCCTACTAGTGAATGTAATGTAACAAACACCCATACAATGCGCACCCCCCCGTGATGTTTTTCTCACTCCTACTAGTGAATGTAATGTAACACACACCCATACAATGCGCACCACCCCGTGATGTTTTTCTCAGTCCTACTAGTGAATGTAATGTAACACACACCCATACAATGCACAACACCCCGCGATGTTTTTCAGAAACCTATCCTACATTGCCACTGTATGTTCCCTGACCTCTCCATGCTCACCCCACCGCGGTGCTTTTCTCCATCCTACATTGCCACTCACTGCCTATATTAATTCAGACCCTCCGATTCACACCACCCCATGATGTTTTTCTCATTCCTACTAGTGAATGTAATGTAACACACACCCATACAATGCGCACCACCGCGCGATATTTTTCAGAAACCTATCCTACATTGCCACTGCATGTTCCCTGACCTCCCCATGCTGACCACCCCGCGGTGCTTTTCTCCATCCTACATTGCCACTCACTGCCTATCCTAATTCAGACCCTCCGATTCACACCACCCCGTGATGTTTTTCTCACTCTACTAGTGAATGTAATGTAACACACACCCATACAATGCGCACCCCCCCGTGATGTTTTTCTCACTCCTACTAGTGAATGTAATGTAACACACACCCATACAATGCGCACCACCCCTGATGTTTTTCTCACTCCTACTAGTGAATGTAATGTAACACACACCCATACAATGCGCACCACCCCGGGATGATTTTTTCACTCCTACTAGTGAATGTAATGTAACAGACACCCATACAATGCGCACCACCCCGTGATGTTTTTCTCACTCCTACTAGTGAATGTAATGTAACACACACCCATACAATGCGCACCACCCCGCGATGTTTTTCAGAAACCTATCCTACATTGCCACTGCATGTTCCCTGACCTCCCCATGCTCACCACCCCGCGGTGCTTTTCTCCATCCTACATTGCCACTCACTGCCTATCCTAATTCAGACCCTCCGATTCACACCACCCTGTGATGTTTTTCTCACTCCTACTAGTGAATGTAATGTAACACACACCCATACAATGCGCAGCACCCCGTGATGTTTTTCTCACTCCTTCTAGTGAATATAATGTAACACACACCCACACAATGCGCACCACCCCGTGATGTTTTTCTCACTCCTACTAGTGAATGTAATGTAACACACACCCATACAATGCACACCACCCCGCGATGTTTTTCAGAAACCTATCCTACTTTGAAACTGCATGTTCCCTGACCTCCCCATGCTGACCACCCCGCGGTGCGTTTCTCCGTCCTACATTGCCACTCACTGCCTATCCTAATTCATACCCTCCGATTCACACCACCCCGTGATGTTTTTCTCACTCCTACTAGTGAATGTAATGTAACACACACCCATACAATGCGCACCACCCTGTGATGTTTTTCTCAGTCCTACTAGTGAATGTAATGTAACACACACCCATACAATGCGCACCACCCCGCGATGTTTTTCAGAAACCTATCCTACATTGCCACTGCATGTTCCCTGACCTCCCCATGCTGACCACCCCGCGGTGCTTTTCTCTATCCTACATTGCCACTCACTGCCTATCCTAATTCAGACCGTCCGATTCACACCACCCCGTGATGTTTTTCTCACTCCTACTAGTGAATGTAACGTAACACACACCCATACAATGCGAACCACCCCGTGATGATTTTCTCACTCCTACTAGTGAATGTAATGTAACACACACCCATACAATGCGCACAACCCCGTGATGTTTTTCACACTCCTACTAGTGAATGTAATGTAACACACACCCATACAATGCACAACACCCCGCGATGTTTTTCAGAAACCTATCCTACATTGCCACTGCATGTTCCATGACCTCCCCAGGCTGACCCCACCGCGGTGCTTTTCTCCATCCTACATTGCCACTCACTGCCTATCCTAATTCTGACCCTCCGATTCACACCACCCCGTGATGTTTTTCTCACTCCTACTAGTGAATGTAATGTAACACACACCCATACAATGCGCACCACCCCGCGATGTTTTTCAGAAACCTATCCTACATTGCCACAGCATGTTCCCTGACCTCCCCATGCTGACCACCCCGCGGTGCTTTTCTCCATCGTACATTGCCACTCACTGCCTATCCTAATTCAGACGCTCCGATTCACACCACCCCGTGATGTTTTTCTCACTCCTACTAGTGAATGTAATGTAACACACACCCATACAATGCGCACCACCCCGTGATGTTTTTCTCACTCCTACTAGTGAATGTAATGTAACACACACCCATCCAATGCGCACCACCCCGTGATGTTTTTCAGAAACCTATCCTACATTGCCACTGCATGTTCCCTGACCTCCCCATGCTGACCAGCCCGCGGTGCTTTTCTGCATCCTACATTGCCACTCACTGCCTATCCTAATTCAGACCCTCCGATTCACACCACCCCGTGATGTTTTTCTCACTCCTACTAGTGAATGTAAGGTAACACACACCCATACAATGCGCACCACCCCGCGATGTTTTTCAGAAACCTATCCTACATTGCCACTGCATGTTCCCTGACCTCCACATGCTGACCACCCCGCGGTGCTTTTCTCCATCCTACATTGCCACTCACTGCCTATCCTAATTCAGACCCTCCGATTCACACCACCCCGTGATGTTTTTCTCACTCCTACTAGTGAATGTAACGTAACACACACCCATACAATGCGAACCACCCCGTGATGATTTTCTCAGTCCTACTAGTGAATGTAATGTAACACACACCCATACAATGCGCACCACCCCGTGATGTTTTTCTCACTCCTACTAGTGAATGTAATGTAACACACACCCATACAATGCACAACACCCCGCGATGTTTTTCCGAAACCTATCCTACATTGCCACTGCATGTTCCATGACCTCCCCAGGCTGACCCCACCGCGGTGCTTTTCTCCATCCTACATTGCCACTCACTGCCTATCCTAATTCTGACCCTCCGATTCACACCACCCCGTGATGTTTTTCTCACTCCTACTAGTGAATGTAATGTAACACACACCCATACAATGCGCACCACCCCGCGATGTTTTTCAGCAACCTATCCTACATTGCCACAGCATGTTCCCTGACCTCCCCATGCTGACCACCCCGCGGTGCTTTTCTCCATCGTACATTGCCACTCACTGCCTATCCTAATTCAGACGCTCCGATTCACACCACCCCGTGATGTTTTTCTCACTCCTACTAGTGAATGTAATGTAACACACACCCATACAATGCGCACCACCCCGTGATGTTTTTCTCACTCCTACTAGTGAATGTAATGTAACACACACCCATCCAATGCGCACCACCCCGCGATGTTTTTCAGAAACCTATCCTACATTGCCACTGCATGTTCCCTGACCTCCCCATGCTGACCAGCCCGCGGTGCTTTTCTGCATCCTACATTGCCACTCACTGCCTATCCTAATTCAGACCCTCCGATTCACACCACCCCGTGATGTTTTTCTCACTCCTACTAGTGAATGTAAGGTAACACACACCCATACAATGCGCACCACCCCGCGATGTTTTTCAGAAACCTATCCTACATTGCCACTGCATGTTCCCTGACCTCCACATGCTGACCACCCCGCGGTGCTTTTCTCCATCCTACATTGCCACTCACTGCCTATCCTAATTCAGACCCTCCGATTCACACCACCCCGTGATGTTTTTCTCACTCCTACTAGTGAATGTAACGTAACACACACCCATACAATGCGAACCACCCCGTGATGATTTTCTCAGTCCTACTAGTGAATGTAATGTAACACACACCCATACAATGCGCACCACCCCGTGATGTTTTTCTCACTCCTACTAGTGAATGTAATGTAACACACACCCATACAATGCACAACACCCCGCGATGTTTTTCCGAAACCTATCCTACATTGCCACTGCATGTTCCCTGACCTCCCCATGCTGACCCCACCGCGGTGCTTTTCTCCATCCTACATTGCCACTCACTGCCTATCCTAATTGAGACCCTCCGATTCACACCACCCCGTGATGGTTTTCTCACTCCTACTAGTGAATGTAATGTAACACACACCCATACAATGCGCACCACCCCGCGAGGTTTCTCAGAAACCTATCCTACATTGCCACAGCATGTTCCCTGACCTCCCCATGCTGACCACCCCGCGGTGCTTTTCTCCATCGTACATTGCCACTCACTGCCTATCCTAATTCAGACCCTCCGATTCACAACACCCCGTGATGTTTTTCTCACTCCTACTAGTGAATGTAATGTAACACACACCCATACAATGCGCACCACCCCGCGATGTTTTTCAGAAACCTATCCTACATTGCCACTGCATGTTCCCTGACCTCCCCATGCTCACCACCCCGCGGTGCTTTTCTCCATCCTACATTGCCTCTCACTGCCTATCCTAATTCAGACCCTCCGATTCACACCACCCTGTGATGTTTTTCTCACTCCTACTAGTGAATGTAATGTAACACACACCCATACAATGCGCAGCACCCCGTGATGTTTTTCTCACTCCTTCTAGTGAATGTAATGTAACACAACCCACACAATGCGCACCACCCCGTGATGTTTTTCTCACTCCTACTAGTGAATGTAATGTAACACACACCCATACAATGCGCACCACCCCGCGATGTTTTTCAGAAACCTATCCTACATTGCCACTGTATGTTCCCTGACCTCTCCATGCTCACCCCACCGCGGTGCTTTTCTCCATCCTACATTGCCACTCACTGCCTATATTAATTCAGACCCTCCGATTCACACCACCCCATGATGTTTTTCTCATTCCTACTAGTGAATGTAATGTAACACACACCCATACAATGCGCACCACCGCGCGATATTTTTCAGAAACCTATCCTACATTGCCACTGCATGTTCCCTGACCTCCCCATGCTGACCACCCCGCGGTGCTTTTCTCCATCCTACATTGCCACTCACTGCCTATCCTAATTCAGACCCTCCGATTCACACCACCCCGTGATGTTTTTCTCAGTCTACTAGTGAATGTAATGTAACACACACCCATACAATGCGCACCCCCCCGTGATGTTTTTCTCACTCCTACTAGTGAATGTAATGTAACACACACCCATACAATGCGCACCACCCCTGATGTTTTTCTCACTCCTACTAGTGAATGTAATGTAACACACACCCATACAATGCGCACCACCCCGGGATGATTTTTTCACTCCTACTAGTGAATGTAATGTAACAGACACCCATACAATGCGCACCACCCCGTGATGTTTTTCTCACTCCTACTAGTGAATGTAATGTAACACACACCCATACAATGCGCACCACCCCGCGATGTTTTTCAGAAACCTATCCTACATTGCCACTGCATGTTCCCTGACCTCCCCATGCTCACCACCCCGCGGTGCTTTTCTCCATCCTACATTGCCACTCACTGCCTATCCTAATTCAGACCCTCCGATTCACACCACCCTGTGATGTTTTTCTCACTCCTACTAGTGAATGTAATGTAACACACACCCATACAATGCGCAGCACCCCGTGATGTTTTTCTCACTCCTTCTAGTGAATATAATGTAACACACACCCACACAATGCGCACCACCCCGTGATGTTTTTCTCACTCCTACTAGTGAATGTAATGTAACACACACCCATACAATGCACACCACCCCGCGATGTTTTTCAGAAACCTATCCTACTTTGAAACTGCATGTTCCCTGACCTCCCCATGCTGACCACCCCGCGGTGCGTTTCTCCGTCCTACATTGCCACTCACTGCCTATCCTAATTCATACCCTCCGATTCACACCACCCCGTGATGTTTTTCTCACTCTTACTAGTGAATGTAATGTAACACACACCCATACAATGCGCACCACCCTGTGATGTTTTTCTCAGTCCTACTAGTGAATGTAATGTAACACACACCCATACAATGCGCACCACCCCGCGATGTTTTTCAGAAACCTATCCTACATTGCCACTGCATGTTCCCTGACCTCCCCATGCTGACCACCCCGCGGTGCTTTTCTCTATCCTACATTGCCACTCACTGCCTATCCTAATTCAGACCGTCCGATTCACACCACCCCGTGATGTTTTTCTCACTCCTACTAGTGAATGTAACGTAACACACACCCATACAATGCAAACCACCCCGTGATGATTTTCTCACTCCTACTAGTGAATGTAATGTAACACACACCCATACAATGCGCACCACCCCGTGATGTTTTTCACACTCATACTAGTGAATGTAATGTAACACACACCCATACAATGCACAACACCCCGCGATGTTTTTCAGAAACCTATCCTACATTGCCACTGCATGTTCCATGACCTATCCCAGGCTGACCCCACCGCGGTGCTTTTCTCCATCCTACATTGCCACTCACTGCCTATCCTAATTCTGACCCTCCGATTCACACCACCCCGTGAATTTTTTCTCACTCCTACTAGTGAATGTAATGTAACACACACCCATACAATGCGCACCACCCCGCGATGTTTTTCAGAAACCTATCCTACATTGCCACAGCATGTTCCCTGACCTCCCCATGCTGACCACCCCGCGGTGCTTTTCTCCATCGTACATTGCCACTCACTGCCTATCCTAATTCAGACGCTCCGATTCACACCACCCCGTGATGTTTTTCTCACTCCTACTAGTGAATGTAATGTAACACACACCCATACAATGCGCACCACCCCGTGATGTTTTTCTCACTCCTACTAGTGAATGTAATGTAACACACACCCATCCAATGCGCACCACCCCGCGATGTTTTTCAGAAACCTATCCTACATTGCCACTGCATGTTCCCTGACCTCCCCATGCTGACCAGCCCGCGGTGCTTTTCTGCATCCTACATTGCCACTCACTGCCTATCCTAATTCAGACCCTCCGATTCACACCACCCCGTGATGTTTTTCTCACTCCTACTAGTGAATGTAAGGTAACACACACCCATACAATGCGCACCACCCCGCGATGTTTTTCAGAAACCTATCCTACATTGCCACTGCATGTTCCCTGACCTCCACATGCTGACCACCCCGCGGTGCTTTTCTCCATCCTACATTGCCACTCACTGCCTATCCTAATTCAGACCCTCCGATTCACACCACCCCGTGATGTTTTTCTCACTCCTACTAGTGAATGTAACGTAACACACACCCATACAATGCGAACCACCCCGTGATGATTTTCTCAGTCCTACTAGTGAATGTAATGTAACACACACCCATACAATGCGCACCACCCCGTGATGTTTTTCTCACTCCTACTAGTGAATGTAATGTAACACACACCCATACAATGCACAACACCCCGCGATGTTTTTCCGAAACCTATCCTACATTGCCACTGCATGTTCCCTGACCTCCCCATGCTGACCCCACCGCGGTGCTTTTCTCCATCCTACATTGCCACTCACTGCCTATCCTAATTGAGACCCTCCGATTCACACCACCCCGTGATGGTTTTCTCACTCCTACTAGTGAATGTAATGTAACACACACCCATACAATGCGCACCACCCCGCGAGGTTTCTCAGAAACCTATCCTACATTGCCACAGCATGTTCCCTGACCTCCCCATGCTGACCACCCCGCGGTGCTTTTCTCCATCGTACATTGCCACTCACTGCCTATCCTAATTCAGACCCTCCGATTCACAACACCCCGTGATGTTTTTCTCACTCCTACTAGTGAATGTAATGTAACACACACCCATACAATGCGCACCACCCCGCGAAGTTTTTCAGAAACCTATCCTACATTGCCACTGCATGTTCCCTGACCTCCCCATGCTCACCACCCCGCGGTGCTTTTCTCCATCCTACATTGCCTCTCACTGCCTATCCTAATTCAGACCCTCCGATTCACACCACCCTGTGATGTTTTTCTCACTCCTACTAGTGAATGTAATGTAACACACACCCATACAATGCGCAGCACCCCGTGATGTTTTTCTCACTACTTCTAGTGAATGTAATGTAACACACACCCACACAATGCGCACCACCCCGTGATGTTTTTCTCACTCCTACTAGTGAATGTAATGTAACACACACCCATACAATGCGCACCACCCCGCGATGTTTTTCAGAAACCTATCCTACATTGCCACTGTATGTTCCCTGACCTCTCCATGCTCACCCCACCGCGGTGCTTTTCTCCATCCTACATTGCCACTCACTGCCTATATTAATTCAGACCCTCCGATTCACACCACCCCATGATGTTTTTCTCATTCCTACTAGTGAATGTAATGTAACACACACCCATACAATGCGCACCACCGCGCGATATTTTTCAGAAACCTATCCTACATTGCCACTGCATGTTCCCTGACCTCCCCATGCTGACCACCCCGCGGTGCTTTTCTCCATCCTACATTGCCACTCACTGCCTATCCTAATTCAGACCCTCCGATTCACACCACCCCGTGATGTTTTTCTCACTCTACTAGTGAATGTAATGTAACACACACCCATACAATGCGCACCCCCCCGTGATGTTTTTCTCACTCCTACTAGTGAATGTAATGTAACACACACCCATACAATGCGCACCACCCCTGATGTTTTTCTCACTCCTACTAGTGAATGTAATGTAACACACACCCATACAATGCGCACCACCCCGGGATGATTTTTTCACTCCTACTAGTGAATGTAATGTAACAGACACCCATACAATGCGCACCACCCCGTGATGTTTTTCTCACTCCTACTAGTGAATGTAATGTAACACACACCCATACAATGCGCACCACCCCGCGATGTTTTTCCGAAACCTATCCTACATTGCCACTGCATGTTCCCTGACCTCCCCATGCTCACCACCCCGCGGTGCTTTTCTCCATCCTACATTGCCACTCACTGCCTATCCTAATTCAGACCCTCCGATTCACACCACCCTGTGATGTTTTTCTCACTCCTACTAGTGAATGTAATGTAACACACACCCATACAATGCGCAGCACCCCGTGATGTTTTTCTAATCCTACTAGTGAATGTAATGTAACACACACCCATACAATGCGCACCACCCCGCGATGTTTTTCAGAAACCTATCCTACATTGCCACTGCATGTTCCCTGACCTCCCCATGCTGACCACCCCGCGGTGCTTTTCTCTATCCTACATTGCCACTCACTGCCTATCCTAATTCAGACCGTCCGATTCACACCACCCCGTGATGTTTTTCTCACTCCTACTAGTGAATGTAACGTAACACACACCCATACAATGCGAACCACCCCGTGATGATTTTCTCACTCCTACTAGTGAATGTAATGTAACACACACCCATACAATGCGCACCACCCCGTGATGTTTTTCACACTCCTACTAGTGAATGTAATGTAACACACACCCATACAATGCACAACACCCCGCGATGTTTTTCAGAAACCTATCCTACATTGCCACTGCATGTTCCATGACCTCCCCAGGCTGACCCCACCGCGGTGCTTTTCTCCATCCTACATTGCCACTCACTGCCTATCCTAATTCTGACCCTCCGATTCACACCACCCCGTGATGTTTTTCTCACTCCTACTAGTGAATGTAATGTAACACACACCCATACAATGCGCACCACCCCGCGATGTTTTTCAGAAACCTATCCTACATTGCCACAGCATGTTCCCTGACCCCCCCATGCTGACCACCCCGCGGTGCTTTTCTCCATCGTACATTGCCACTCACTGCCTATCCTAATTCAGACGCTCCGATTCACACCACCCCGTGATGTTTTTCTCACTCCTACTAGTGAATGTAATGTAACACACACCCATACAATGCGCACCACCCCGTGATGTTTTTCTCACTCCTACTAGTGAATGTAATGTAACACACACCCATCCAATGCGCACCACCCCGCGATGTTTTTCAGAAACCTATCCTACATTGCCACTGCATGTTCCCTGACCGCCCCATGCTGACCAGCCCGCGGTGCTTTTCTGCATCCTACATTGCCACTCACTGCCTATCCTAATTCAGACCCTCCGATTCACACCACCCCGTGATGTTTTTCTCACTCCTACTAGTGAATGTAAGGTAACACACACCCATACAATGCGCACCACCCCGCGATGTTTTTCAGAAACCTATCCTACATTGCCACTGCATGTTCCCTGACCTCCACATGCTGACCACCCCGCGGGGCTTTTCTCCATCCTACATTGCCACTCACTGCCTATCCTAATTCAGACCCTCCGATTCACACCACCCCGTGATGTTTTTCTCACTCCTACTAGTGAATGTAACGTAACACACACCCATACAATGCGAACCACCCCGTGATGATTTTCTCACTCCTACTAGTGAATGTAATGTAACACACACCCATACAATGCGCACCACCCCGTGATGTTTTTCTCACTCCTACTAGTGAATGTAATGTAAAACACACCCATACAATGCACAACACCCCGCGATGTTTTTCCGAAACCTATCCTACATTGCCACTGCATGTTCCCTGACCTCCCCATGCTGACCCCACCGCGGTGCTTTTCTCCATCCTACATTGCCACTCACTGCCTATCCTAATTGAGACCCTCCGATTCACACCACCCCGTGATGGTTTTCTCACTCCTACTAGTGAATGTAATGTAACACACACCCATACAATGCGCACCACCCCGCGATGTTTCTCAGAAACCTATCCTACATTGCCACAGCATGTTCCCTGACCTCCCCATGCTGACCACCCCGCGGTGCTTTTCTCCATCGTACATTGCCACTCACTGCCTATCCTAATTCAGACCCTCCGATTCACAACACCCCGTGATGTTTTTCTCACTCCTACTAGTGAATGTAATGTAACACACACCCATACAATGCGCACCACCCCGCGATGTTTTTCAGAAACCTATCCTACATTGCCACTGCATGTTCCCTGACCTCCCCATGCTGACCACCCTGCGGTGCTTTTCTCTATCCTACATTGCCACTCACTGCCTATCCTAATTCAGACCCTCCGATTCACACCACCCCGTGATGTTTTTCTCACTCCTACTAGTGAATGTAACGTAACACACACCCACCCATACAATGCAAACCACCCCGTGATGATTTTCTCACTCCTACTAGTGAATGTAATGTAACACACACCCACACAATGCGCACCACCCCGTGATGTTTTTCTCACTCCTACTAGTGAATGTAATGTAACACACACCCATACAATGCGCACCACCCCGCGATGTTTTTCAGAAACCTATCCTACATTGCCACAGCATGTTCCCTGACCTCCCCATGCTGACCACCCCGCGGTGCTTTTCTCCATCGTACATTGCCACTCACTGCCTATCCTAATTCATACCCTCCGATTCACACCACCCCGTGATGTTTTTCTCACTCCTACTAGTGAATGTAATGTAACACACACCCATACAATGCGCACCACCCTGTGATGTTTTTCTCACTCCTACTAGTGAATGTAATGTAACACACACCCATACAATGCGCACCACCCCGCGATGTTTTTCAGAAACCTATCCTACATTGCCACAGCATGTTCCCTGACCTCCCCATGCTGACCACCCCGCGGTGCTTTTCTCCATCGTACATTGCCACTCACTGCCTATCCTAATTCAGACGCTCCGATTCACACCACCCCGTGATGTTTTTCTCACTCCTACTAGTGAATGTAATGTAACACACACCCATACAATGCGCACCACCCCTCGATGTTTTTCAGAAACCTATCCTACATTGCCACAGCATGTTCCCTGACCTCCCCATGCTGACCACCCCGCGGTGCTTTTCTCCATCGTACATTGCCACTCACAGCCTATCCTAATTCAGACCCTCCGATTCACACCACCCCGTGATGTTTTTCTCACTCCTGCTAGTGAATGTAATGTAACACACACCCATACAATGCGCACCACCCCGTGATGTTTTTCTCACTCCTACTAGTGAATGTAATGTAACACACACCCATCGAATGCGCACCACCCCGCGATGTTTTTCAGAAACCTATCCTACATTGCCACTGCATGTTCCCAGACCTCCCCATGCTGACCACCCCGCGGTGCTTTTCTCCATCCTACATTGCCACTCACTGCCTATCCTAATTCAGACCCTCCGATTCACACCACCCCGTGATGTTTTTCTCACTCCTACTAGTGAATGTAATGTAACACACACCCATACAATGCGCACCACCCCGCGATGTTTTTCAGAAACCTATCCTACATTGCCACTGCATGTTCCCTGACCTCCCCATGCTGACCACCCCGCGGTGCTTTTCTCCATCCTACATTGCCACTCACTACCTATCCTAATTCAGACCCTCCAATTCACACCACCCTGCGATGTTTTTCTCACTCCTACTAGTGAATGTCATTTAACACACACCCATAATGCGCACCACCACGTGATGTTGTTCAGAAACCTATCCTACATTGCCACTGCATGTTCCCTGACCTCCCCATGCTGACCAGTCCTCGGTGCTTTTCTCCATCCTACATTGCCACTCACTGCCTATCCTAACTCAGACCCTCCGATTCACACCACCCCGTGATATTTTTCTCACTCCTACTAGTGAATATAATGTAACACACACCCATACAATGCGCACCGCCCCGTGATGTTTTTCTCACTCGTACTAGTGAATATAATGTAACACACACCCATACAATGCGCACCGCCCCGTGATGTTTTTCTCACTCCTACTAGTGAATGTAATGTAACACACACCCATACAATGCGCACCACCCCGTGATGTTTTTCTCAGTCCTACTAGTGTATGTAATGTAACACACACCCATACAATGCACAACACCCCGCGATGTTTTTCAGAAACCTATCCTACATTGCCACTGTATGTTCCCTGACCTCTCCATGCTGACCCCACCGCGGTGCTTTTCTCCATCCTACATTGCCACTCACTGCCTATATTAATTCAGACCCTCCGATTCACACCACCCCATGATGTTTTTCTCACTCCTACTAGTGAATGTAATGTAACACACACCCACACAATGCGCACCCCCCCGTGATGTTTTTCTCACTCCTACTAGTGAATGTAATGTAACACACACCCATACAATGCGCACCACCCCGTGATGTTTTTCTCACTCCTACTAGTGAATGTAATGTAACACACACCCATACAATGCGCACCACCCCGGGATGATTTTCTCACTCCTACTAGTGAATGTAATGTAACAGACACCCATACAATGCGCACCACCCCGTGATGTTTTTCTCACTCCTACTAGTGAATGTAATGTAACACACACCCATACAATGCGCACCACCCCGCGATGTTTTTCAGAAACCTATCCTACATTGCCACTGCATGTTCCCTGACCTCCCCATGCTGACCACCCCGCGGTGCTTTTCTCCAACCTACATTGCCACTCACTGCCTATCCTAATTCAGACCCTCCGATTCACACCACCCCGTGATGTTTTTCTCACTCCTACTAGTGAATGTAATGTAACACACACCCATACAATGCGCACCCCCCCCCGTGATGTTTTTCTAATCCTACTAGTGAATGTAATGTAACACACACCCATACAATGCGCACCACCCCGCGATGTTTTTCAGAAACCTATCCTACATTGCCACTGCATGTTCCCTGACCTCCCCATGCTGACCACCCCGCGGTGCTTTTCTCCATCCTACATTGCCACTCACTGCCTATCCTAATTCAGACCCTCCGATTCACACCACCCCGTGATGTTTTTCTCACTCCTACTAGTGAATGTAAGGTAACACACACCCATACAATGCGCACCACCCCGCGATGTTTTTCAGAAACCTATCCTACATTGCCACTGCATGTTCCCTGACCTCCACATGCTGACCACCCCGCGGTGCTTTTCTCCATCCTACATTGCCACTCACTGCCTATCCTAATTCAGACCCTCCGATTCACACCACCCCGTGATGTTTTTCTCAATCCTACTAGTGAATGTAACGTAACACACACCCATACAATGCGAACCACCCCGTGATGATTTTCTCAGTCCTACTAGTGAATGTAATGTAACACACACCCATACAATGCGCACCACCCCGTGATGTTTTTCTCACTCCTACTAGTGAATGTAATGTAACACACACCCATACAATGCACAACACCCCGCGATGTTTTTCCGAAACCTATCCTACATTGCCACTGCATGTTCCCTGACCTCCCCATGCTGACCCCACCGCGGTGCTTTTCTCCATTCTACATTGCCACTCACTGCCTATCCTAATTGAGACCCTCCGATTCACACCACCCCGTGATGTTTTTCTCACTCCTACTAGTGAATGTAATGTAACACACACCCATACAATGCGCACCACCCCGCGATGTTTCTCAGAAACCTATCCTACATTGCCACTGCATGTTCCATGACCTCCCCATGCTGACCCCACCGCGGTGCTTTTCTCCATCCTACATTGCCACTCACTGCCTATCCTAATTCTGACCCTCCGATTCACACCACCCCGTGATGTTTTTCTCACTCCTACTAGTGAATGTAATGTAACACACACCCATACAATGCGCACCACCCCGCGATGTTTTTCAGAAACCTATCCTACATTGCCACAGCATGTTCCCTGACCTCCCCATGCTGACCACCCCGCGGTGCTTTTCTCCATCGTACATTGCCACTCACTGCCTATCCTAATTCATACCCTCCGATTCACACCACCCCGTGATGTTTTTCTCACTCCTACTAGTGAATGTAATGTAACACACACCCATACAATGCGCACCACCCTGTGATGTTTTTCTCACTCCTACTAGTGAATGTAATGTAACACACACCCATACAATGCGCACCACCCCGCGATGTTTTTCAGAAACCTATCCTACATTGCCACTGCATGTTCCCTGACCTCCCCATGCTGACCACCCTGCGGTGCTTTTCTCTATCCTACATTGCCACTCACTGCCTATCCTAATTCAGACCCTCCGATTCACACCACCCCGTGATGTTTTTCTCACTCCTACTAGTGAATGTAACGTAACACACACCCACCCATACAATGCAAACCACCCCGTGATGATTTTCTCACTCCTACTAGTGAATGTAATGTAACACACACCCATACAATGCGCACCACCCCGTGATGTTTTTCTCACTCCTACTAGTGAATGTAATGTAACACACACCCATACAATGCACAACACCCCGCGATGTTTTTCAGAAACCTATCCTACATTGCCACTGCATGTTCCATGACCTCCCCATGCTGACCCCACCGCGGTGCTTTTCTCCATCCTACATTGCCACTCACTGCCTATCCTAATTCTGACCCTCCGATTCACACCACCCCGTGATGTTTTTCTCACTCCTACTAGTGAATGTAATGTAACACACACCCATACAATGCGCACCACCCCGCGATGTTTTTCAGAAACCTATCCTACATTGCCACAGCATGTTCCCTGACCTCCCCATGCTGACCACCCCGTGGTGCTTTTCTCCATCGTACATTGCCACTCACTGCCTATCCTAATTCAGACGCTCCGATTCACACCACCCCGTGATGTTTTTCTCACTCCTACTAGTGAATGTAATGTAACACACACCCATACAATGCGCACCACCCCTCGATGTTTTTCAGAAACCTATCCTACATTGCCACAGCATGTTCCCTGACCTCCCCATGCTGACCACCCCGCGGTGCTTTTCTCCATCGTACATTGCCACTCACAGCCTATCCTAATTCAGACCCTCCGATTCACACCACCCCGTGATGTTTTTCTCACTCCTGCTAGTGAATGTAATGTAACACACACCCATACAATGCGCACCACCCCGTGATGTTTTTCTCACTCCTACTAGTGAATGTAATGTAACACACACCCATCGAATGCGCACCACCCCGCGATGTTTTTCAGAAACCTATCCTACATTGCCACTGCATGTTCCCAGACCTCCCCATGCTGACCACCCCGCGGTGCTTTTCTCCATCCTACATTGCCACTCACTGCCTATCCTAATTCAGACCCTCCGATTCACACCACCCCGTGATGTTTTTCTCACTCCTACTAGTGAATGTAATGTAACACACACCCATACAATGCGCACCACCCCGCGATGTTTTTCAGAAACCTATCCTACATTGCCACTGCATGTTCCCTGACCTCCCCATGCTGACCACCCCGCGGTGCTTTTCTCCATCCTACATTGCCACTCACTACCTATCCTAATTCAGACCCTCCAATTCACACAACCCTGCGATGTTTTTCTCACTCCTACTAGTGAATGTCATTTAACACACACCCATAATGCGCACCACCACGTGATGTTGTTCAGAAACCTATCCTACATTGCCACTGCATGTTCCCTGACCTCCCCATGCTGACCAGTCCTCGGTGCTTTTCTCCATCCTACATTGCCACTCACTGCCTATCCTAACTCAGACCCTCCGATTCACACCACCCCGTGACATTTTTCTCACTCCTACTAGTGAATATAATGTAACACACACCCATACAATGCGCACCGCCCCGTGATGTTTTTCTCACTCGTACTAGTGAATATAATGTAACACACACCCATACAATGCGCACCGCCCCGTGATGTTTTTCTCACTCCTACTAGTGAATGTAATGTAACACACACCCATACAATGCGCACCACCCCGTGATGTTTTTCTCAGTCCTACTAGTGTATGTAATGTAACACACACCCATACAATGCACAACACCCCGCGATGTTTTTCCGAAACCTATCCTACATTGCCACTGCATGTTCCCTGACCTCCCCATGCTGACCCCACCGCGGTGCTTTTCTCCATTCTACATTGCCACTCACTGCCTATCCTAATTGAGACCCTCCGATTCACACCACCCCGTGATGTTTTTCTCACTGCTACTAGTGAATGTAATGTAACACACACCCATACAATGCGCACCACCCCGCGATGTTTCTCAGAAACCTATCCTACATTGCCACAGCATGTTCCCTGACCTCCCCATGCTGACCACCCCGCGGTGCTTTTCTCCATCGTACATTGCCACTCACTGCCTATCCTAATTCAGACCCTCCGATTCACAACACCCCGTGATGTTTTTCTCACTCCTACTAGTGAATGTAATGTAACACACACCCATACAATGCGCACCACCCCGCGATGTTTTTCAGAAACCTATCCTACATTGCCACTGCATGTTCCCTGACCTCCCCATGCTCACCACCACGCGGTGCTTTTCTCCATCCTACATAGCCACTCACTGCCTATCCTAATTCAGACCCTCCGATTCACACCACCCTGTGATGTTTTTCTCACTCCTACTAGTGAATGTAATGTAACACACACCCATACAATGCGCAGCACCCCGTGATGTTTTTCTCACTCCTTCTAGTGAATGTAATGTAACACACACCCACACAATGCGCACCACCCCGTGATGTTTTTCTCACTCCTACTAGTGAATGTAATGTAACACACACCCATACAATGCACACCACCCCGCGATGTTTTTCAGAAACCTATCCTACATTGCCACTGCATGTTCCATGACCTCCCCATGCTGACCCCACCGCGGTGCTTTTCTCCATCCTACATTGCCACTCACTGCCTATCCTAATTCTGACCCTCCGATTCACACCACCCCGTGATGTTTTTCTCACTCCTACTAGTGAATGTAATGTAACACACACCCATACAATGCGCACCACCCCGCGATGTTTTTCAGAAACCTATCCTACATTGCCACAGCATGTTCCCTGACCTCCCCATGCTGACCACCCCGCGGTGCTTTTCTCCATCGTACATTGCCACTCACTGCCTATCCTAATTCATACCCTCCGATTCACACCACCCCGTGATGTTTTTCTCACTCCTACTAGTGAATGTAATGTAACACACACCCATACAATGCGCACCACCCTGTGATGTTTTTCTCACTCCTACTAGTGAATGTAATGTAACACACACCCATACAATGCGCACCACCCCGCGATGTTTTTCAGAAACCTATCCTACATTGCCACTGCATGTTCCCTGACCTCCCCATGCTGACCACCCCGCGGTGCTTTTCTCTATCCTACATTGCCACTCACTGCCTATCCTAATTCAGACCCTCCGATTCACACCACCCCGTGATGTTTTTCTCACTCCTACTAGTGAATGTAACGTAACACACACCCACCCATACAATGCAAACCACCCCGTGATGATTTTCTCACTCCTACTAGTGAATGTAATGTAACACACACCCATACAATGCGCACCACCCCGTGATGTTTTTCTCACTCCTACTAGTGAATGTAATGTAACACACACCCATACAATGCGCACCACCCCGCGATGTTTTTCAGAAACCTATCCTACATAGCCACAGCATGTTCCCTGACCTCCCCATGCTGACCACCCCGTGGTGCTTTTCTCCATCGTACATTGCCACTCACTGCCTATCCTAATTCAGACGCTCCGATTCACACCACCCCGTGATGTTTTTCTCACTCCTACTAGTGAATGTAATGTAACACACACCCATACAATGCGCACCACCCCTCGATGTTTTTCAGAAACCTATCCTACATTGCCACAGCATGTTCCCTGACCTCCCCATGCTGACCACCCCGCGGTGCTTTTCTCCATCGTACATTGCCACTCACAGCCTATCCTAATTCAGACCCTCCGATTCACACCACCCCGTGATGTTTTTCTCACTCCTGCTAGTGAATGTAATGTAACACACACCCATACAATGCGCACCACCCCGTGATGTTTTTCTCACTCCTACTAGTGAATGTAATGTAACACACACCCATCGAATGCGCACCACCCCGCGATGTTTTTCAGAAACCTATCCTATATTGCCACTGCATGTTCCCAGACCTCCCCATGCTGACCACCCCGCGGTGCTTTTCTCCATCCTACATTGCCACTCACTGCCTATCCTAATTCAGACCCTCCGATTCACACCACCCCGTGATGTTTTTCTCACTCCTACTAGTGAATGTAATGTAACACACACCCATACAATGCGCACCACCCCGCGATGTTTTTCAGAAACCTATCCTACATTGCCACTGCATGTTCCCTGACCTCCCCATGCTGACCACCCCGCGGTGCTTTTCTCCATCCTACATTGCCACTCACTACCTATCCTAATTCAGACCCTCCAATTCACACAACCCTGCGATGTTTTTCTCACTCCTACTAGTGAATGTCATTTAACACACACCCATAATGCGCACCACCACGTGATGTTGTTCAGAAACCTATCCTACATTGCCACTGCATGTTCCCTGACCTCCCCATGCTGACCAGTCCTCGGTGCTTTTCTCCATCCTACATTGCCACTCACTGCCTATCCTAACTCAGACCCTCCGATTCACACCACCCCGTGACATTTTTCTCACTCCTACTAGTGAATATAATGTAACACACACCCATACAATGCGCACCGCCCCGTGATGTTTTTCTCACTCGTACTAGTGAATATAATGTAACACACACCCATACAATGCGCACCGCCCCGTGATGTTTTTCTCACTCCTACTAGTGAATGTAATGTAACACACACCCATACAATGCGCACCACCCCGTGATGTTTTTCTCAGTCCTACTAGTGTATGTAATGTAACACACACCCATACAATGCACAACACCCCGCGATGTTTTTCAGAAACCTATCCTACATTGCCACTGTATGTTCCCTGACCTCTCCATGCTGACCCCACCGCGGTGCTTTTCTCCATCCTACATTGCCACTCACTGCCTATATTAATTCAGACCCTCCGATTCACACCACCCCATGATGTTTTTCTCACTCCTACTAGTGAATGTAATGTAACACACACCCATACAATGCGCACCCCCCCGTGATGTTTTTCTCACTCCTACTAGTGAATGTAATGTAACACACACCCATACAATGCGCACCACCCCGTGATGTTTTTCTCACTCCTACTAGTGAATGTAATGTAACACACACCCATACAATGCGCACCACCCCGGGATGATTTTCTCACTCCTACTAGTGAATGTAATGTAACAGACACCCATACAATGCGCACCACCCCGTGATGTTTTTCTCACTCCTACTAGTGAATGTAATTTAACACACACCCATACAATGCACACCACCCCGCGATGTTTTTCAGAAACCTATCCTACATTGCCACTGCATGTTCCCTGACCTCCCCATGCTGACCACCCCGCGGTGCTTTTCTCCAACCTACATTGCCACTCACTGCCTATCCTACTTCAGACCCTCCGATTCACACCACCCCGTGATATTTTTCTCACTCCTACTAGTGAATGTAATGTAACACACACCCATACAATGCGCACCCCCCCCCGTGATGTTTTTCTAATCCTACTAGTGAATGTAATGTAACACACACCCATACAATGCGCACCACCCCGCGATGTTTTTCAGAAACCTATCTTACATTGCCACTGCATGTTCCCTGACCTCCCCATGCTGACCACCCCGCGGTGCTTTTCTCCATCCTACATTGCCACTCACTGCCTATCCTAATTCAGACCCTCCGATTCACACCACCCCGTGATGTTTTTCTCACTCCTACTAGTGAATGTAATGTAACACACACACATACAATGCGCACCACCCCGCGATATTTTTCAGAGACCTATCCTACATTGCCACTGCATGTTCCCTGACCTCCCCATGCTGACCAGTCCTCGGTGCTTATCTCCATCCTACATTGCCACTCACTGCCTATCCTAATTCAGACCCTCCGATTCACACCACCCCGTGATGTTTTTCTCACTCCTACTAGTGAATGTAATGTAACACACACCCATACAATGCGCACCACCCCATGATGTTTTTCTCACTCCTACTAGTGAATGTAATGTAACACACACCCATACAATGCGCACAACCCCGCGATGTTTTTCAGAAACCTATCCTACATTGCCACTGCATGTTCCCTGTCCTCCCCATGCTGACCACCCAGCGGTGCTTTTCTCCATCCTACATTGCCACACACTGCCTATCCTAATTCAGACCCTCCGATTCACACTACCACGTGATGTTTTTCTCACTCCTACTAGTGAATGTAATGTAACACACACCCATACAATGCGCACCACCCCGCGATGTTTTTCAGAAACCTATCCTACATTGCCACTGCATGTTCCCTGACCTCCCCATGCTCACCACCCCGCGGTGCTTTTCTCCATTCTACATTGCCACTCACTGCCTATCCTAATTCCGACCCTCCGATTCATACCACCCTGTGATGTTTTTCTCACTCCTACTAGTGAATGTGATGTAACACACACCCATACAATGCGCAGCACCCCGTGATGTTTTTCTCACTTCTACTAGTGAACGTAATGTAACACACAACCACACAATGCGCACCACCCCGTGATGTTTTTCTCACTCCTACTAGTGAATGTAATGTAACACACACCCATACAATGCACACCACCCCGCGATGTTTTTCAGAAACCTATCCTACATTGCCACTGCATGTTCCCTGACCTCCCCTTGCTGACCACCCCGCTCTGTTTTTCTCCATCCTACATTGCCACTCACTGCCTATCCTAATTCACACACTCCGATTCACACCACCCCGTGCTGTTTTTCTCACTCCCACTAGTGAATGTAATGTAACACACAGCCATACAATGCACACCACCCCGCGATGTTTTTTAGAAACCTATCCTGCATTGCCACTGCATGTTCCCTGACTTCCCCATGCTGACCACCCCGCGGTGCTTTTCTCCTTCCTACATTGCCACTCACTGCATATCTTATTTCAGACCCTCCGATTCACACCACCCCGTGATGTTTTTCTCACTCCTACTAGTGAATGTAATGTAACACACACCAATACAATGCGCACCACCCCGTGATGTTTTTCAGAAAACTATCCTACATTGCGACTGCATGTTCCCTGACCTCCCCATGCTGACCACCTCGCGGTGCTTTTCTCCATCCTACATTGCCACTCACTGCCTATCCTAATTCAGACCCTCCGATTCACACCACCCCGTGATGTTTTTCTCTCTCCTACTAGTGAATGTAATGTAACACACACCAATACAATGCGCACCACATCGCGATGTTTTTCAGAAACCTATCCTACATTGCCACTGCATATTCCCTGACCTCCACATGCTGACCACCCCGCGGTGTTTTTCTCCATCCTACATTGCCACTCATTGCCTATCCTAATTCAGACCCTCTGATTCACACCAACCCGTGATGTTTTTCTCACTCCTACTAGTGAATGTAATGTAACACACACCCATACAATGCGCACCACGCCGTGATGATTTTCTCACTCCTACTAGTGAATGTAATGTAACACACACCCATACAATGCGCACCACCCCGCGATGTTTTTCTCACTCCTACTAGTGAATGTAATGTAACACACACCCATACAATGCGCACCACCCCGCGATGTTTTTCAGAAACCTATCCTACATTGCCACTGCATGTTCCCTGACCTCCCCATGCTGACCACCCCGCGGTGCTTTTCTCCATCCTACATTGCCACTCACTGCCTATCCTAATTCAGAACCTCGGATTCACACCACCCCGTGATGTTTTTCTCACTCCTACTAGTGAATGTAATATAACACACACACATACAATGCGCACCACCCCGCGATGTTTTTCAGAAACCTATCCTACATTGCCACTGCATGTTCCTTGACCTCCCCATGCTGACCACCCCGCTGTGGTTTTCTCCGTCCTACATTGCCACTCACTGCCTATCCTAATTCAGACCCTCCGATTCACACCACCACGTGATGTTTTTCTCACTCCTACTAGTGAATGTCATTTAACACACACCCATAATGCGCCCCACCACACGATGTTGTTCAGAAACCTATCCTGGATTGCCACTGCATGTTCCCTGACCTCCCCATGCTGACCAGTCCTCGGTGCTTTTCTCCATCCTACATTGCCACTCACTGCCTATCCAAATTCAGACCCTCCGATTCACACCACCGCGTGATGTTTTTCTCACTCTTACTAGTGAATGTAATGTAACACACACCCATACAATGCGCACCACCCCGTGATGTTTTTCCCACTCCTACTAGTGAATGTAATGTAACACACACCCATACAATGCGCACCACCCCGCGATGTTTTTCAGAAACCTATCCTACATTGCCACTGCATGTTCCCTGTCCTCCCCATGCTGACTACCCAGCGGTGCTTTTCTCCATCCTACATTGCCACTCACTGCCTATCCTAATTCACACCTTCCGATTGACAACACCCCGTGATGTTTTTCTCACTCCTACTAGTGAACGTAATGTAACACACACTCATAAAATGCGCACCACCCCGTAATGTTTTTCTCACTCCTACTAGTGAATGTAATGTAACACACACCCATACAATGCGCACCACCCAGTGATGTTTTTCTCACTGCTACTAGTGAATGTAATGTAACACCCACCCATACAATGCGCACCACCCCACGATGTTTTTCAGAAACCTATCCTACATTGCCACTTCATGTTCCCTGACCTCCCCATGCTGACCACCCAGCGGTGCTTTTCTCCATCCTACATTGCCACTCACTGCCTATCCTAATTCAGACCCTCCGATTCACACTACCCCGTGATGTTTTTCTAACTCCTACTAGTGAATGTAATGTAACACACACCCATACAATGCGCACCACCCCGCGATGTTTTCCAGAAACCTATCCTACATTGCCACTTCATGTTCCCTGACCTCCACATGATCACCACCCCGCGGTGCTTTTCTCCATCCTACATTGCCACTCACTGCCTATCCTAATTCAGACCCTCCGATTAACACCACCCTGTGATGTTTTTCTCACTCCTACTAGTGAATGTAATGTAACACACACCCATACAATGCGCAGCACCTCGTGATGTTTTTCTCACTCCTACTAGTGAATGTAATGTAACACACACCCACACAATGCGCACCACCCCGTGATGTTTTTCTCACTCCTACTAGTGAATGTAATGTAACACACACCCATACAATGCACACCACCCCGCGATGTTTTTCAGAAACCTATCCTACATTGAAACTGCATGTTCCCTGACTTCCCCATGCTGACCACCCTGCGGTGCTTTTCTCCATCCTACATTGCCACTCACTGCCTATCCTAATTCAGACCCTCCGATTCACACTACCCCGTGATGTTTTTCTAACTCCTACTAGTGAATGTAATGTAACACACACCCATACAATGCGCACCACCCCGCGATGTTTTTCAGAAACCTATCCTACATTGCCACTGCATGTTCCCTGACCTCCACATGCTCACCACCCCGCGGTGCTTTTCTCCATCCTACATTGCCACTCACTGCCTATCCTAATTCAGACCCTCCGATTCACACCACCCTGTTATGTTTTTCTCACTCCTACTAGTGAATGTAATGTAACACACACCCATACAATGCGCAGCACCCCGTGATGTTTTTCTCACTCCTACTAGTGAATGTAATGTAACACACACCCACACAATGCGCACCACCCCGTGATGTTTTTCTCACTCCTACTAGTGAATGTAATGTAACACACACCCATACAATGCACACCACTCCGCGATGTTTTTCAGAAACCTATCCTACATTGAAACTGCATGTTCCCTGACTTCCCCATGCTGACCACACTGCGGTGCTTTTCTCCATCCTACATTGCCACTCACTGCCTATCCTAATTCAGACCCTCCAATTCACACCACCCCGTGATGTTTTTCTCACTCCTACTAGTGAATGTAATGTAACACACACCCATACAATGCGCACCAACCCGCGATGTTTTTCAGAAACCTATCCTAAATTGCCACTGCATGTTCCCTGACCTCCCCTTGCTGACCACCCCGCTGTGCTTTTCTCCATCCTACATTGCCACTCACTGCCTATCCTAATTCACACCCTCCGATTCACACCACCCCGTGCTGTTTTTCTCACTCCCACTAGTGAATGTAATGTAACACACACCCATACAATGCGCACCACCCCGCGAGGTTTTTCAGAAACCTATCCTGCATTGCCACTGCATGTTCCCTGACTTCCCCATGCTGACCACCCCGCGGTGCTTTTCTCCTTCCTACATTGCCACTCACTGCATATCTTATTTCAGACCCTCCGATTCACACTACCCCGTGATGTTTTTCTCACTCCTACTAATGAATGTAATGTAACACACACCCATACAATGCGCACCACCCCGTGATGTTTTTCAGAAAACTATCCTACATTGCCACTGCATGTTCCCTGACCTCCCAATGCTGACATCCTTGAGGTGCTTTTCTCCATCCTACATTGCCACTCACTGCCTATCCTAATTCAGACCCTCCGATTCACACCACCCCGTGATGTTTTTCTCACTCCTACTAGTGAATGTAATGTAACACACACTCATACAATGCGCACCACCCCGTGATGTTTTTCTCACTCCTACTAGGGAATGTAATGTAACACACACCCATACAATGCGCACCACCCCGCGATGTTTTTCAGAAACCTATCCTACATTGCCAGTGCATGTTCCCTGACCTCCCCATGCTGACCACCCCGCGGTGCTTTTCTCCATCCTACATTGCCACTCACTGCCTATCCTAATTCAGACCCTCCGATTCACACCACCCCGTGATGTTTTTCTCACTCCTAGTAGTGAATGTAATGTAACACACACCCATACAATGCGCACCACCCCGCGATGTTTTTCACAAACCTATCCTACATTGCCACTGCATGTTCCCTGACCTCCCCATGCTGACCACCCCGCGGTGCTTTTCTCCATCCTACATTGCCACTCACTGCCTATCCTAATTCAGACCTTCCGATTGACACCACCCCGTGATGTTTTTCTCACTCCTACTAGTGAATGTAATGTAACACACACCCATACAATGCGCACCACCCTGTGATGTTTTTCTCACTCGTACTAGTGAATGTAATGTAACACACACCCATACAATGCGCACCACCCCGTGATGTTTTTCTCACTCCTACTAGTGAATCTAATGTAACACCCACCCATACATGCGCACCACCACACGATGTTTTTCAGAAATCTATCCTACATTGCCACTGCATGTTCCCTGACCTCCCCATGCTGACCACCACGCGGTGCTTTTTTCCATCCTACATTGCCACTCACTGACTATCCTAATACAGACCGTCCGATTCACACCACCCCGTGATGTTTTTTTCACTCCTACTAGTGAAAGTAATGTAACACACAACCATACAATGCGCACCACCCCGCGATGTTTTTCAGAAACCTATCCTACATTGCCACTGCATGTTCCCTGACCTCCCCATGCTGAACACCCCGCGGTGCTTTTCTCCATCCTACATTGCCACTCACTGCCTATCCTAATTCAGACCCTCCGATTCACACCACCCCGTGATGTTTTTCTCACTCCTACTAGTGAATGTAATGTAACAAACACCCATACAATGCGCACCACCCAGGGATGATTTTCTCACTTCTACTAGAGAATGTAATGTAACACACACCCATACAATGCGCACCACCCCGTGATGTTTTTCTCACTCCTACTAGTGAATGTAATGTAACACACACCCATACAATGCGCATCACCCCGTGATGATTTTATCACTCCTACTAGATTATGTAATGTAACACACACCCATACAATGCGCACCACCCCGTGATTTTTTTCTCACTCCTACTAGTGAATGTAATGTAACACACAACAATACAATGCACAACACCCCGCGATGTTTTTCAGTAACCTATCCTACATTGCCACGGCATGTTCCCTGACCTCCCATTGCTGGCCACAACGCGGTGCTTTTCTCCATCCTACATTGCCACTCACTGCCAATCCTAATTCAGACCCTCCGATTTACACCACCCTGTGATGTTTTTCTCGCTCCTACTAGTGAATGTAATGTAACACACACCCATACAATGCGCACCACCCCGCGATGTTTTTCAGAAACCTATCCTACATTGCCACTGCATGTTCCCTGACCTCCCCATGCTGACCACCCCGCGGTGCTTTTCTCCATCCTACATTGCCACTCACTGCCTATCCTAATTCAGACCCTCCGATTCACACCACCCCGTGATGTTCTTCTCACTCCTACTAGTGAATGTAATGTAACACACACCCATAAAATGCGCACCACCCCGCGATGTTTTTCAGAAGCCTATCCTACATTGCCACTGCATGTTCCCTGACCTCCCCATGCTGACCACCCCGCGGTGCTTTTCTCCATCCTACATTGCCACTCACTGCCTATCCTAATTAAGACCTTCCGATTGACACCACCCCGTGATGTTTTTCTCACTCCTACTAGTGAACGTAATGTAACACACACCCATACAATGCGCACCACCCCGTGATGTTTTTCTCACTCGTACTAGTGAATGTAATGTAACACACACCCATACAATGCGCACCACCCCGTGATGTTTTTCTCACTCCTACTAGTGAATCTAATGTAACACCCACCCATACAATGCGCACCACCCCACGATGTTTTTCAGAAATCTATCCTACATTGCCACTGCATGTTCCCTGACCTCCCCATGCTGATCACCACGCGGTGCTTTTCTCCATCCTACATTGCCACTCACTGCCTATCCTAATTCAGACCCTCCGATTCACACCACCCCGTGATGTTTTTCTCACTCCTACTAGTGAATGTAATGTAACGCACACCCATACAATGCGCACCACCCCGCGATGTTTTTCAGAAACCTATCCTACATTGCCACTGCATGTTCCCTGACCTCCCCATGCTGACCACCGTGCGGTGCTTTTCTCCATCCTACATTGCCACTCACTGCCTATCCTAATTCAGACCCTCCGATTCACACCACCCCGTGATGTTTTTCTCACTCCTACTAGTGAATGTCATTTAACACACACCCATAATGCGCACCACCACGCGATGTTGTTCAGAAACCTATCCTACACTGCCACTGCATGTTCCCTGACGTCCCCATGCTGACCAGTCCTCGGTGCTTTTCTCCATCCTACATTGCCACTCACTTCCTATCCTAATTCAGACCCTCCGATTCACACCACCCCGTGATGTTTTTCTCACTCCTAATAGTGAATGTAATGTAACACACACCCATACAATGCGCACCACCCCGTGATTTTTTTGTCACTCGTACTAGTGAATGTAATGTAACACACACCCATACAATGCGCACCGCCCCGTGATGATTTACTCACTCCTACTAGTGAATGTAATGTAACACACACCCATACAATGCACAACACACCGCGATGTTTTTCAGAAACCTATACTACATTGCCACTGCATGTTCCCTGACCTTCCCTTGCTGACCACACCGCGGTGCTTTTCTCCATCCTACTTTGCCACTCACTGCCTATCCTAATTCAGACCCTCCGATTCACACCACCCCGTGATGTTTTTCTCACTCCTACTAGTGAATGTAATGTAACACACACACATACAATGTGCACCACCACGCGATGTTTTTCAGAAACCTATCGTACATTGCCACTGCATGTTCCCTGACCTCCCCATGCTGACCACCCCGCGGTGCTTTTCTCCATCCTACATTGCCACTCACTGCCTATCCTAATTCAGACCCTCTGATTCACACCACCCCGTGATGTTTTTCTCACTCCTACTAGTGAATGTCATTTAACACCCACCCATAATGCGCACCACCACGCCATGTTGTTCAGAAACCTATCCTACATTGCCACTGCATGTTCCCTGACCTACCCATGCTGACCAGTCCTCGGTGCTTTTCTCCATCCTACATTGCCACTCACTGCCTATCCTCATTCAGACCCTCCGATTCACAGCACCCCGTGATGTTTTTCTCACGCCTACTAGTGAATGTAATGTAACACACACCCATACAATGCGCACCACCCCGTGATGTTTTTCTCACTCCTACTAGTGAATGTAATGGAACACACACCCATACAATGCGCACCACCCCGCGATGTTTTTCAGAAAGCTATCCTACATTGCCACTGCATGTTCCCTGACCTCCCCTTGCTGACTACCCCGCAGTGCTTTTCTCCATCCTACATTGCCACCCACTGCCTATCCTAATTCACACCCTCTGATTCACACCACCCCATGCTGTTTTTATCACTCCCACTAGTGAATGTAATGTAACACACACCCATACAATGCGCACCGCTCCGTGATGTTTTTCTCACTCCGACTAGTGAATGTAATGTAACACACACCCATACAATGCGCACCTCCCCGTGATGATTTACTCACTCCTACTAGTGAATGTAATGTAACACACACCCATACAATGCACAACACACCGCGATGTTTTTCAGAAACCTATACTACATTGCCACTGCATGTTCCCTGACCTTCCCTTGCTGACCACACCGCGGTGCTTTTCTCCATCCTACATTGCCATTCACTGCCTATCCTAATTCAGACCCTCCGATTCAAACCACCCCGTGATGTTTTTCTCACTCCTACTAGTGAATGTAATGTAACACACACCCATACAATGCACACCACCCCGCGATGTTTTTCAGAAACCTATCCTACATTGCCACTGCATGTTCCCTGACCTCCCCATGCTGACCACCCCGCGGTGCTTTTCTCCATCCTACATTGCCACTCACTGCCTATCCTAATTCTGACCCTCCGATTCACAACACCCCGTGATGTTTTTCTCACTCCTACTAGTGAATGTAATGTAACACACACACATACAATGTGCACCACCACGCGATGTTTTTCAGAAACCTATCGTACATTGCCACTGCATGTTCCCTGACCTCCCCATGCTGACCACCCCGCGGTGCTTTTCTCCATCCTACATTGCCACTCACTGCCTATCCTAATTCAGACCCTCTGATTCACACCACCCCGTGATGTTTTTCTCACTCCTACTAGTGAATGTCATTTAACACCCACCCATAATGCGCACCACCACGCGATGTTGTTCAGAAACCTATCCTACATTGCCACTGCATGTTCCCTGACCTACCCATGCTGACCAGTCCTCGGTGCTTTTCTCCATCCTACATTGCCACTCACTGCCTATCCTAATTCAGACCCTCCGATTCACAGCACCCCGTGATGTTTTTCTCACGCCTACTAGTGAATGTAATGTAACACACACCCATACAATGCGCACCACCCCGCGATGTTTTTCAGAAACCTATCCTACATTGCCACTGCATGTTCCCTGACCTCCCCATGCTGACCACCGTGCGGTGCTTTTCTCCATCCTACATTGCCACTCACTGCCTATCCTAATTCAGACCCTCCGATTCACACCACCCCGTGATGTTTTTCTCACTCCTACTAGTGAATGTCATTTAACACACCCATAATGCGCACCACCACGCGATGTTGTTCAGAAACCTATCCTACACTGCCACTGCATGTTCCCTGACGTCCCCATGCTGACCAGTCCTCGGTGCTTTTCTCCATCCTACATTGCCACTCACTTCCTATCCTAATTCAGACCCTCCGATTCACACCACCCCGTGATGTTTTTCTCACTCCTAATAGTGAATGTAATGTAACACACACCCATACAATGCGCACCACCCCGTGATTTTTTTGTCACTCGTACTAGTGAATGTAATGTAACACACACCCATACAATGCGCACCGCCCCGTGATGATTTACTCACTCCTACTAGTGAATGTAATGTAACACACACCCATACAATGCGCACCACCCCGCGATGTTTTTCAGAAACCTATCCTACATTGCCACTGCATGTTCCCTGACCTTCCCTTGCTGACCACACCGCGGTGCTTTTCTCCATCCTACATTGCCATTCACTGCCTATCCTAATTCAGACCCTCCGATTCAAACCACCCCGTGATGTTTTTCTCACTCCTACTAGTGAATGTAATGTAACACACACCCATACAATGCGCACCACCCCGCGATGTTTTTCAGAAACCTATCCTACATTGCCACTGCATGTTCCCTGACCTTCCCTTGCTGACCACACCGCGGTGCTTTTCTCCATCCTACATTGCCATTCACTGCCTATCCTAATTCAGACCCTCCGATTCAAACCACCCCGTGATGTTTTTCTCACTCCTACTAGTGAATGTAATGTAACACACACCCATACAATGCACACCACCCTGCGATGTTTTTCAGAAACCTATCCTACATTGCCACTGCATGTTCCCTGACCTCCCCATGCTGACCACCCCGCGGTGCTTTTCTCCATCCTACTTTGCCACTCACTGCCTATCCTAATTCAGACCCTCCGATTCACACCACCCCGTGATGTTTTTCTCACTCCTACTAGTGAATGTAATGTAACACACACACATACAATGTGCACCACCACGCGATGTTTTTCAGAAACCTATCGTACATTGCCACTGCATGTTCCCTGACCTCCCCATGCTGACCACCCCGCGGTGCTTTTCTCCATCCTACATTGCCACTCACTGCCTATCCTAATTCAGACCCTCTGATTCACACCACCCCGTGATGTTTTTCTCACTCCTACTAGTGAATGTCATTTAACACCCACCCATAATGCGCACCACCACGCGATGTTGTTCAGAAACCTATCCTACATTGCCACTGCATGTTCCCTGACCTACCCATGCTGACCAGTCCTCGGTGCTTTTCTCCATCCTACATTGCCACTCACTGCCTATCCTAATTCAGACCCTCCGATTCACAGCACCCCGTGATGTTTTTCTCACGCCTACTAGTGAATGTAATGTAACACACACCCATACAATGCGCACCACCCCGTGATGTTTTTCTCACTCCTACTAGTGAATGTAATGGAACACACACCCATACAATGCGCACCACCCCGCGATGTTTTTCAGAAAGCTATCCTACATTGCCACTGCATGTTCCCTGACCTCCCCTTGCTGACTACCCCGCAATGCTTTTCTCCATCCTACATTGCCACCCACTGCCTATCCTAATTCACACCCTCTGATTCACACCACCCCATGCTGTTTTTATCACTCCCACTAGTGAATGTAATGTAACACACACCCATACAATGGGCACCGCCCCGTGATGTTTTTCTCACTCCGACTAGTGAATGTAATGTAACACACACCCATACAATGCGCACCTCCCCGTGATGATTTACTCACTCCTACTAGTGAATGTAATGTAACACACACCCATACAATGCACAACACACCGCGATGTTTTTCAGAAACCTATACTACATTGCCACTGCATGTTCCCTGACCTTCCCTTGCTGACCACACCGCGGTGCTTTTCTCCATCCTACATTGCCATTCACTGCCTATCCTAATTCAGACCCTCCGATTCAAACCACCCCGTGATGTTTTTCTCACTCCTACTAGTGAATGTAATGTAACACACACCCATACAATGCACACCACCCCGCGATGTTTTTCAGAAACCTATCCTACATTGCCACTGCATGTTCCCTGACCTCCCCATGCTGACCACCCCGCGGTGCTTTTCTCCATCCTACATTGCCACTCACTGCCTATCCTAATTCAGACCCTCCGATTCACAACACCCCGTGATGTTTTTCTCACTCCTACTAGTGAATGTAATGTAACACACACACATACAATGTGCACCACCACGCGATGTTTTTCAGAAACCTATCGTACATTGCCACTGCATGTTCCCTGACCTCCCCATGCTGACCACCCCGCGGTGCTTTTCTCCATCCTACATTGCCACTCACTGCCTATCCTAATTCAGACCCTCTGATTCACACCACCCCGTGATGTTTTTCTCACTCCTACTAGTGAATGTCATTTAACACCCACCCATAATGCGCACCACCACGCGATGTTGTTCAGAAACCTATCCTACATTGCCACTGCATGTTCCCTGACCTACCCATGCTGACCAGTCCTCGGTGCTTTTCTCCATCCTACATTGCCACTCACTGCCTATCCTAATTCAGACCCTCCGATTCACAGCACCCCGTGATGTTTTTCTCACGCCTACTAGTGAATGTAATGTAACACACACCCATACAATGCGCACCACCCCGTGATGTTTTTCTCACTCCTACTAGTGAATGTAATGGAACACACACCCATACAATGCGCACCACCCCGCGATGTTTTTCAGAAAGCTATCCTACATTGCCACTGCATGTTCCCTGACCTCCCCTTGCTGACCACCCCGCAGTGCTTTTCTCCATCCTACATTGCCACCCACTGCCTATCGTAATTCACACCCTCTGATTCACACCACCCCATGCTGTTTTTATCACTCCCACTAGTGAATGTAATGTAACACACACCCATACAATGCGCACCACCCCGCGATGTTTTTCAGAAACCTACCCTGCATTGCCACTGCATGTTCCCTGACCTCCCCTTGCTGAGGACCCTGCGGTGCTTTTCTCCTTCCTACATTGCCACTCACTGCATATCTTATTTCAGACCCTCCGATTCACACCACCCCGTGATGTTTTTCTCACTCCTACTAGTGAATGTAATGTAACACACACCCATACAATGCGCACCACCCCGTGATGTTTTTCAGGAAACTATCCTACATTGCCACTGCATGTTCCCTGACCTCCCCATGCTGACCACCTCGCGGTGATTTTCTCCATCCTATATTGCCACTCACTGCCTATCCTAATTCAGACCCTCCGATTCGCACCACCCCGTGATGTTTTTCTCACTCCTACTAGTGAATGTAATGTAACACACACCCATACAATGCGCACCACCCCGCGATGTTTTTCAGAAACCTATCCTACATTGCCACTGCATGTTCCCTGACCTCCACATGCTGACCACCCCGCGGTGCTTTTCTCCATCCTACATTGCCACTCACTGCCTATCCTAATACAGACCCTCCGATTCACACCACCCCGTGATGTTTTTCTCACTCCTACTAGTGAATGTAATGTGACACACACCCGTACAATGCGCACCACCCCGAGATGTTTTTCACAAACCTATCCTACATTGCCACTGCATGTCCTGACCTCCCCATGCTGACCACCCCGCGGTGCTTTTCTCCATCCTACATTGCCACTCACTGCCTATCCAAATTCAGACCCTCCGATTCACACCACCGCGTGATGTTTTTCTCACTCCTACTAGTGAATGTAATGTAACACACACCCATACAATGCGCACCACCCCGTGATATTTTTCTCACTCGTACTAGTGAATGTAATGTAACACACACCCATACAATGCGCACCGCCCCGTGATGTTTTTCTCACTCTTACTAGTGAATGTAATGTAACACACACCCATACAATGCGCACCACCCCGTGATGTTTTTCCCACTCCTACTAGTGAATGTAATGTAACACACACCCATACAATGCGCACCACCCCGCGATGTTTTTCAGAAACCTATCCTACATTGCCACTGCATGTTCCCTGTCCTCCCCATGCTGACTACCCAGCGGTGCTTTTCTCCATCCTACATTGCCACTCACTGTCTATCCTAATTCACACCTTCCGATTGACAACACCCCGTGATGTTTTTCTCACTCCTACTAGTGAACGTAATGTAACACACACTCATACAATGCGCACCACCCCGTAATGTTTTTCTCACTCCTACTAGTGAATGTAATGTAACACACACCCATACAATGCGCACCACCCAGTGATGTTTTTCTCACTGCTACTAGTGAATGTAATGTAACACCCACCCATACAATGCGCACCACCCCACGATGTTTTTCAGAAACCTATCCTACATTGCCACTGCATGTTCCCTGACCTCCCCATGCTGACCACCCAGCGGTGCTTTTCTCCATCCTACATTGCCACTCACTGCCTATCCTAATTCAGACCCTCCGATTCACACTACCCCGTGATGTTTTTCTAACTCCTACTAGTGAATGTAATGTAACACACACCCATACAATGCGCACCACCCCGCGATGTTTTCCAGAAACCTATCCTACATTGCCACTTCATGTTCCCTGACCTCCACATGATCACCACCCCGCGGTGCTTTTCTCCATCCTACATTGCCACTCACTGCCTATCCTAATTCAGACCCTCCGATTAACACCACCCTGTGATGTTTTTCTCACTCCTACTAGTGAATGTAATGTAACACACACCCATACAATGCGCAGCACCTCGTGATGTTTTTCTCACTCCTACTAGTGAATGTAATGTAACACACACCCACACAATGCGCACCACCCCGTGATGTTTTTCTCACTCCTACTAGTGAATGTAATGTAACACACACCCATACAATGCACACCACCCCGTGATGTTTTTCTCACTCCTACTAGTGAATGTAATGTAACACACACCCACACAATGCGCACCACCCCGTGATGTTTTTCTCACTCCTACTAGTGAATGTAATGTAACACACACTCATACAATGCACACCACTCCGCGATGTTTTTCAGAAACCTATCCTACATTGAAACTGCATGTTCCCTGACTTCCCCATGCTGACCACCCTGCGGTGCTTTTCTCCATCCTACATTGCCACTCACTGCCTATCCTAATTCAGACCCTCCGATTCACACCACCCCGTGATGTTTTTCTCACTCCTACTAGTGAATGTAATGTAACACACACCCATACAATGCGCACCAACCCGCGATGTTTTTCAGAAACCTATCCTAAATTGCCACTGCATGTTCCCTGACCTCCCCTTGCTGACCACCCAGCTGTGCTTTTCTCCATCCTACATTGCCACTCACTGCCTATCCTAATTCACACCCTCCGATTCACACCACCCCGTGCTGTTTTTCTCACTCCCACTAGTGAATGTAATGTAACACACACCCATACAATGCGCACCACCCCGCGAGGTTTTTCAGAAACCTATCCTGCATTGCCACTGCATGTTCCCTGACTTCCCCATGCTGACCAGCCCGCGGTGCTTTTCTCCTTCCTACATTGCCACTCACTGCATATCTTATTTCAGACCCTCCGATTCACACTACCCCGTGATGTTTTTCTCACTCCTACTAATGAATGTAATGTAACACACACCCATACAATGCGCACCACCCCGTGATGTTTTTCAGAAAACTATCCTACATTGCCACTGCATGTTCCCTGACCTCCCAATGCTGACAACCTTGAGGTGCTTTTCTCCATCCTACATTGCCACTCACTGCCTATCCTAATTCAGACCCTCCGATTCACACCACCCCGTGATGTTTTTCTCACTCCTACTAGTGAATGTAATGTAACACACACTCATACAATGCGCACCACCCCGTGATGTTTTTCTCACTCCTACTAGGGAATGTAATGTAACACACACCCATACAATGCGCACCACCCCGCGATGTTTTTCAGAAACCTATCCTACATTGCCAGTGCATGTTCCCTGACCTCCCCATGCTGACCACCCCGCGGTGCTTTTCTCCATCCTACATTGCCACTCACTGCCTATCCTAATTCAGACCCTCCGATTCACACCACCCCGTGATGTTTTTCTCACTCCTACTAGTGAATGTAATGTAACACACACCCATACAATGCGCACCACCCCGCGATGTTTTTCAGAAACCTATCCTACATTGCCACTGCATGTTCCCTGACCTCCCCATGCTGACCACCCCGCGGTGCTTTTCTCCATCCTACATTGCCACTCACTGCCTATCCT
The DNA here is from genome assembly GCF_034190915.1 of Cavia porcellus. NCBI lineage: Eukaryota > Metazoa > Chordata > Mammalia > Rodentia > Caviidae > Cavia > Cavia porcellus. The sequence goes on from NW_026947569.1 coordinate 1,602,648, forward strand.
AATTCAGACCTTCCGATTGACACCACCCCGTGATGTTTTTCTCACTCCTACTAGTGAATGTAATGTAACACACACCCATACAATGCGCACCACCCTGTGATGTTTTTCTCACTCGTACTAGTGAATGTAATGTAACACACACCCATACAATGCGCACCACCCCGTGATGTTTTTCTCACTCCTACTAGTGAATCTAATGTAACACCCACCCATACATGCGCACCACCACACGATGTTTTTCAGAAATCTATCCTACATTGCCACTGCATGTTCCCTGACCTCCCCATGCTGACCACCACGCGGTGCTTTTTTCCATCCTACATTGCCACTCACTGACTATCCTAATACAGACCGTCCGATTCACACCACCCCGTGATGTTTTTCTCACTCCTACTAGTGAAAGTAATGTAACACACAACCATACAATGCGCACCACCTCGCGATGTTTTTCAGAAACCTATCCTACATTGCCACTGCATGTTCCCTGACCTCCCCATGCTGAACACCCCGCGGTGCTTTTCTCCATCCTACATTGCCACTCACTGCCTATCCTAATTCAGAACCTCCGATTCACACCACCCCGTGATGTTTTTCTCACTCCTACTAGTGAATGTAATGTAACAAACACCCATACAATGCGCACCACCCCGGGATGATTTTCTCACTTCTACTAGAGAATGTAATGTAACACACACCCATACAATGCGCACCACCCCGTGATGTTTTTCTCACTCCTACTAGTGAATGTAATGTAACACCCACCCATACAATGCGCACCACCCCACGATGTTTTTCAGAAATCTATCCTACATTGCAACTGCATGTTCCCTGACCTCCCCATGCTGATCACCACGCGGTGCTTTTCTCCATCCTACATTGCCACTCACTGCCTATCCTAATTCAGACCCTCCGATTCACACCACCCCGTGATGTTTTTCTCACTCCTACTAGTGAATGTAATGTAACACACACCCATACAATGCGCACCACCCCGCGATGTTTTTCAGAAACCTATCCTACATTGCCACTGCATGTTCCCTGACCTCCCCATGCTGACCACCGTGCGGTGCTTTTCTCCATCCTACATTGCCACTCACTGCCTATCCTAATTCAGACCCTCCGATTCACACCACCCCGTGATGTTTTTCTCACTCCTACTAGTGAATGTCATTTAACACACACCCATAATGCGCACCACCACGCGATGTTGTTCAGAAACCTATCCTACACTGCCACTGCATGTTCCCTGACGTCCCCATGCTGACCAGTCCTCGGTGCTTTTCTCCATCCTACATTGCCACTCACTTCCTATCCTAATTCAGACCCTCCGATTCACACCACCCCGTGATGTTTTTCTCACTCCTAATAGTGAATGTAATGTAACACACACCCATACAATGCGCACCACCCCGTGATTTTTTTGTCACTCGTACTAGTGAATGTAATGTAACACACACCCATACAATGCGCACCGCCCCGTGATGATTTACTCACTCCTACTAGTGAATGTAATGTAACACACACCCATACAATGCACAACACACCGCGATGTTTTTCAGAAACCTATACTACATTGCCACTGCATGTTCCCTGACCTTCCCTTGCTGACCACACCGCGGTGCTTTTCTCCATCCTACATTGCCATTCACTGCCTATCCTAATTCAGACCCTCCGATTCAAACCACCCCGTGATGTTTTTCTCACTCCTACTAGTGAATGTAATGTAACACACACCCATACAATGCACACCACCCCGCGATGTTTTTCAGAAACCTATCCTACATTGCCACTGCATGTTCCCTGACCTCCCCATGCTGACCACCCCGCGGTGCTTTTCTCCATCCTACTTTGCCACTCACTGCCTATCCTAATTCAGACCCTCCGATTCACACCACCCCGTGATGTTTTTCTCACTCCTACTAGTGAATGTAATGTAACACACACACATACAATGTGCACCACCACGCGATGTTTTTCAGAAACCTATCGTACATTGCCACTGCATGTTCCCTGACCTCCCCATGCTGACCACCCCGCGGTGCTTTTCTCCATCCTACATTGCCACTCACTGCCTATCCTAATTCAGACCCTCTGATTCACACCACCCCGTGATGTTTTTCTCACTCCTACTAGTGAATGTCATTTAACACCCACCCATAATGCGCACCACCACGCGATGTTGTTCAGAAACCTATCCTACATTGCCACTGCATGTTCCCTGACCTACCCATGCTGACCAGTCCTCGGTGCTTTTCTCCATCCTACATTGCCACTCACTGCCTATCCTAATTCAGACCCTCCGATTCACAGCACCCCGTGATGTTTTTCTCACGCCTACTAGTGAATGTAATGTAACACACACCCATACAATGCGCACCACCCCGTGATGTTTTTCTCACTCCTACTAGTGAATGTAATGGAACACACACCCATACAATGCGCACCACCCCGCGATGTTTTTCAGAAAGCTATCCTACATTGCCACTGCATGTTCCCTGACCTCCCCTTGCTGACTACCCCGCAGTGCTTTTCTCCATCCTACATTGCCACCCACTGCCTATCCTAATTCACACCCTCTGATTCACACCACCCCATGCTGTTTTTATCACTCCCACTAGTGAATGTAATGTAACACACACCCATACAATGCGCACCGCCCCGTGATGTTTTTCTCACTCCGACTAGTGAATGTAATGTAACACACACCCATACAATGCGCACCTCCCCGTGATGATTTACTCACTCCTACTAGTGAATGTAATGTAACACACACCCATACAATGCACAACACACCGCGATGTTTTTCAGAAACCTATACTACATTGCCACTGCATGTTCCCTGACCTTCCCTTGCTGACCACACCGCGGTGCTTTTCTCCATCCTACATTGCCATTCACTGCCTATCCTAATTCAGACCCTCCGATTCAAACCACCCCGTGATGTTTTTCTCACTCCTACTAGTGAATGTAATGTAACACACACCCATACAATGCACACCACCCCGCGATGTTTTTCAGAAACCTATCCTACATTGCCACTGCATGTTCCCTGACCTCCCCATGCTGACCACCCCGCGGTGCTTTTCTCCATCCTACATTGCCACTCACTGCCTATCCTAATTCAGACCCTCCGATTCACAACACCCCGTGATGTTTTTCTCACTCCTACTAGTGAATGTAATGTAACACACACACATACAATGTGCACCACCACGCGATGTTTTTCAGAAACCTATCGTACATTGCCACTGCATGTTCCCTGACCTCCCCATGCTGACCACCCCGCGGTGCTTTTCTCCATCCTACATTGCCACTCACTGCCTATCCTAATTCAGACCCTCTGATTCACACCACCCCGTGATGTTTTTCTCACTCCTACTAGTGAGTGTCATTTAACACCCACCCATAATGCGCACCACCACGCGATGTTGTTCAGAAACCTATCCTACATTGCCACTGCATGTTCCCTGACCTACCCATGCTGACCAGTCCTCGGTGCTTTTCTCCATCCTACATTGCCACTCACTGCCTATCCTAATTCAGACCCTCCGATTCACAGCACCCCGTGATGTTTTTCTCACGCCTACTAGTGAATGTAATGTAACACACACCCATACAATGCGCACCACCCCGTGATGTTTTTCTCACTCCTTCTAGTGAATGTAATGGAACACACACCCATACAATGCGCACCACCCCGCGATGTTTTTCAGAAAGCTATCCTACATTGCCACTGCATGTTCCCTGACCTCCCCTTGCTGACCACCCCGCAGTGCTTTTCTCCATCCTACATTGCCACCCACTGCCTATCCTAATTCACACCCTCTGATTCACACCACCCCATGCTGTTTTTATCACTCCCACTAGTGAATGTAATGTAACACACACCCATACAATGCGCACCACCCCGCGATGTTTTTCAGAAACCTATCCTGCATTGCCACTGCATGTTCCCTGACCTCCCCTTGCTGAGGACCCTGCGGTGCTTTTCTCCTTCCTACATTGCCACTCACTGCATATCTTATTTCAGACCCTCCGATTCACACCACCCCGTGATGTTTTTCTCACTCCTACTAGTGAATGTAATGTAACACACACCCATACAATGCGCACCACCCCGTGATGTTTTTCAGGAAACTATCCTACATTGCCACTGCATGTTCCCTGACCTCCCCATGCTGACCACCTCGCGGTGCTTTTCTCCATCCTATATTGCCACTCACTGCCTATCCTAATTCAGACCCTCCGATTCACACCACCCCGTGATGTTTTTCTCACTCCTACTAGTGAATGTAATGTAACACACACCCATACAATGGGCACCACCCCGCGATGTTTTTCAGAAACCTATCCTACATTGCCACTGCATGTTCCCTGACCTCCACATGCTGACCACCCCGCGGTGCTTTTCTCCATCCTACATTGCCACTCACTGCCTATCCTAATACAGACCCTCCGATTCACACCACCCCGTGATGTTTTTCTCACTCCTACTAGTGAATGTAATGTGACACACACCCGTACAATGCGCACCACCCCGTGATGTTTTTCACAAACCTATCCTACATTGCCACTGCATGTCCTGACCTCCCCATGCTGACCACCCCGCGGTGCTTTTCTCCATCCTACATTGCCACTCACTGCCTATCCAAATTCAGACCCTCCGATTCACACCACCGCGTGATGTTTTTCTCACTCCTACTAGTGAATGTAATGTAACACACACCCATACAATGCGCACCACCCCGTGATATTTTTCTCACTCGTACTAGTGAATATAATGTAACACACACCCATACAATGCGCACCGCCCCGTGATGTTTTTCTCACTCTTACTAGTGAATGTAATGTAACACACACCCATACAATGCGCACCACCCCGTGATGTTTTTCCCACTCCTACTAGTGAATGTAATGTAACACACACCCATACAATGCGCACCACCCCGCGATGTTTTTCAGAAACCTATCCTACATTGCCACTGCATGTTCCCTGTCCTCCCCATGCTGACTACCCAGCGGTGCTTTTCTCCATCCTACATTGCCACTCACTGCCTATCCTAATTCACACCTTCCGATTGACAACACCCCGTGATGTTTTTCTCACTCCTACTAGTGAACGTAATGTAACACACACTCATACAATGCGCACCACCCCGTAATGTTTTTCTCACTCCTACTAGTGAATGTAATGTAACACACACCCATACAATGCGCACCACCCAGTGATGTTTTTCTCACTGCTACTACTGAATGTAATGTAACACACACCCATACAATGCGCACCACCCCACGATGTTTTTCAGAAACCTATCCTACATTGCCACTGCATGTTCCCTGACCTCCCCATGCTGACCACCCAGCGGTGCTTTTCTCCATCCTACATTGCCACTCACTGCCTATCCTAATTCAGACCCTCCGATTCACACTACCCCGTGATGTTTTTCTAACTCCTACTAGTGAATGTAATGTAACACACACCCATACAATGCACACCACCCCGTGATGTTTTTCTCACTCGTACTAGTGAATGTAATGTAACACACACCCAAACAATGCGCACCACCCCGCGATGTTTTTCAGAAACCTATCCTACATTGCCACTGCATGTTCCCTGACCTCCCCATGCTGACCACCCCGCGGTGCTTTTCTCCATCCTACATTGCCACTCACTGCATATCCTAATTCAGACCCTCCGATTCAGACCACCCCACGATATTTTTCTCACTCCTACTAGTGAATGTCATTTAACACACACCCATAAGGTGCACCACCACGCGATGTTTTTCAGAAACCTATCCTACATTGCCACTTCATGTTCCCTGACCTCCCCATGCTGACCAGTCCTCGGTGCTTTTCTCCATCCTACATTGCCACTCACTGACTATCCTAATTCAGACCCTCCGATTCACACCACCCCGTGATGTTTTTCTCAATCCTACTAGTGAATGTAATGTAACAAACACCCATACAATGGGCACCACCCCGTGATGTTTTCCTCACTCGTACTAGTGAATGTAATGTAACACACACCCGTACAATGCGCACTGCCCCGTGATGTTTTTCTCACTCGTACTAGTGAATGTAATGTAACACACACCCATATAATGCGCACCACCCCGTGATGTTTTTCTCTCTCCTACTAGTGAATGTAATATAACAAACACCCATACAATGCGAACCACCCCGCGATGTTTTTCAGAAACCTATCCTACATTGCCACTGAATGTTCCCTGCCCTCCCCATGCTGACCAGCCCCCGGTGCTTTTCTCCATCCTACATTGCCACTCACTGCCTATCCTAATTCAGACCCTCCGATTCACACCACCCTGTGATGTTTTTCTCACTCCTACTAGTGAATATAATGTAACACACACCCATACAATGCGCAGCACCCCGTGATGTTTTTCTCACTCCTACTAGTGAATGTAATGTAACACAAACCCATACAATGCGCACCACCCCGCGATGTTTTTCAGAAACCTATCTTACATTGCCACTGCATGTTCCCTGACCTCCCCATGCTGACCACCCCGCGGTGCTTTTGTCCATCCTACAAGGCCACTCACTGCCTATCCTAATTCAGACCCTCTGATTCACACCACCCCGTGATGTTTTTCTCACTGCTACTAATGAATGTAATGTAACACACACACATACAATGCGCACCACCCCGTGATGATTTTCTCACTCCTACTAATGAATGTAATGTAACACACACCCATACAATGCGCACCACCCCGCGATGTTTTTCAGAAACCTATCCTACATTGCCACTGCATGTTCCCTGACCTCCGCATGCTGACCACCCCGCGGTGCTTTTCTCCATCCTACATTGCCACTCACTGCCTATCCTAATTCACACCCTCCGATTCACACCACCCCGTGATGTTTTTCTCACTCCCACTAGTGAATGTAATGTAACACACACCCATACAATGCGCACAACCCCGCGATGTTTTTCAGAATCCTATCCTGCATTGCCACTGCATGTTCCCTGACTTCCCCATGCTGACCACCCCGTGGTGCTTTTCTCCAACCTACATTGCCACTCACTTCATATCCTATTTCAGACCGTCCGATTCACACCACCCCGTGATGTTTTTCTCACTCCTACTAGTGAATGTAATGTAACACACACCCATACAATGAGCACCACCCCGTGATGTTTTTCTCACTCCTACTAGTGAATGTAATGTAACACACACCCATACAATGCGCACCACCCCGTGATGATTTTCTCACTGCTACTAGTGAATGTAATGCAGCACACACCCATACAATGCGCACCACCCCGTGATATTTTTCTCACTCCTACTAGTGAATGTAAAGTAACACACACCCATACAATGCACACCACCCTGCGATGTTTTTCAGAAACCTATCCTACATTGCCACTGCATGTTCCTTGACCTCCCCATGCTGACCACCCTGCGGTGCTTTTCTCCATCCTACATTGCCACTCACTGCCTATCCTAATTCAGACCCTCCTATTCACACCACCCCGTGATGTTTTTCGCACTCCTACTAGTGAATGTAATGTAACACACACCCATACAATGCGCACCACCCCGCTATATTTTTCATAAACGTACCTACATTGCCACTGCATGTTCCCTGACCTCCCCTTGCTGACCACCCCGCTGTGCTTTTCTCCATCCTACATTGCCACTCACTGCCTATCCTAATTCACACCCTCCGATTCACACCACCCCGTGCTGTTTTTCTCACTCCCACTAGTGAATGTAATGTAACACACACCCATAAAAAGCGCACCACCCCGCGATGTTTTTTAGAAACCTATCCTGCATTGCCCCTGCATGTTCCCTGACTTCCCCATGGTGACCACCCCGCGGTGCTTTTCTCCTTTCTACATTGCCACTCACTGCATATCTTATTTCAGACCCTCCGATTCACACCACCCCGTGATGTTTTTCTCACTCCTACTAGTGAATGTAATGTAACACACACCCATACAATGCGCACCACCCCGTGATGTTTTTCAGAAAACTATTCTACATTGCCACTGCATGTTCCCTGACCTCCCCATGCTGACTACCTCGCTTTGCTTTTCTCCATCCTACATTGCCACTCACTGCCTATCCTAATTCAGACCCTCCGATTCACACCACCCCGTGATGTTTTTCTCACTCCTACTAGTGAATGTAATGTAACACACACCCATACAATGCGCACCTCCCCGTGATGTTTTTCTCACTCCTACTAGTGTATGTAATGTAACACACACCCATACAATGCGCACCACCCCGCGATGTTTTTCAGAAACCTATCCTACATTGCCACTGCATGTTCCCTGACTTCCCCATCCTGACCAGCCCGCGGTGCTTTTCTCCATCCTACATTGCCACTCACTTCCTATCCTAATTCAGACCCTCCGATTCACACCACCCCGTGATGTTTTTCTCATTCCTACTAGTGAATGTAATGTAACGCACACCCATACAATGCACACCACCCCGTGATGTTTTTCTCACTCCTACTAGTGAATGTAATATAACACATACCATTACAATGCGCACCACCCCGTGATGTTTTTCTCACTCCTACTAGTGAATGTAATGTAACACACACCCATACAATGCACACGACCCCGCGATGTTTTTCAGAAACCTATCCTACATTGCCACTGCATGTTCCCTGTCCTCCCCATGCTGACCACCATTCAGTGCTTTTCTCCATCCTACATTGCCACTCACTGCCTATCCTAATTCAGACCCTCCCATTCACACCACCCCGTGATGTTTTTCTCACTCCTACTTGTGAATGTAATTTAACACACACCCATACAATGCGCACCACCCCGCGATGTTTTTCAGAAACCTATCCTACATTGCCACTGCATGTTCACTGACCTCCCCATGCTGACCACCCCGCGGTGCTTTTCTCCATCCTACATTGCCACTCACTGCCTATCCTAATTCAGACCCTCCGATTCACACCACCCCGTGATGTTTTTCTCACTCCTACTAGTGAATGTAATGTAACACACACCCATACAATGCGCACCACCCCGGGATGATTTTCTCACTCCTACTAGTGAATGTAATGTAACACACACCCATACAATGCGCACCACCCCGTGATGTTTTTCTCACTCCTACTAGTGAATGTAATGTAACACACACCCATACAATGCACACCCCCCCCGGGATGATTTTCTCACTCCTACTAGTGAATGTAATGTAACACACACCCATACAATGCACACCACCCCGCGATGTTTTTCAGAAACCTATCCAACATTGCCACTGCATGTTCCCTGACCTCCCCATGCTGACCACACCTTGGTGCTTTTCTCCATCCTACATTGCCACTCACTGCCTATCCTAATTCAGACCCTCCGATTTACACCACCCCGTGATGTTTTTCTCGCTCCTAATAGTGAATGTAATGTAACACACACCCATACAATGCGCACCACCCCGTGATGTTTTTCTCACTCCTACTAGTGAATGTAATGTAACACACACACATACAATGCGCTCCACCCCGCGATGTTTTTCAGAAACCTATCCTACATTGCCACTGCATGTTCCCTGACCTCGCCATGCTGACCTCCCTGCGGTGCTTTTCTCCATCCTACATTGCCATTCACTGCCTATCCTAATTCAGACCCTCCGATTCAGACCAGGCCGCGATGTTTTTCTCACTCCTACTAGTGAATGTCATTTAACACACACCCATAAGGCGCACCACCACGCGATGTTTTTCAGAAACCTATCCTACATTGCCACTGCATGTTCCCTGACCTCCCCATGCTGACCAGTCCTCGGTGCTTTTCTCCATCCTACATTGCCACTCACTGACTATCCTAATTCAGACCCTCCGATTCACACCACCCCGTGATGTTTTTCTCACTCCTACTAGTCAATGTAATGTAACACACACCCATAAAATGCGCACCACCCCGTGATGTTTTTCTCACTCGTACTAGTGAATGTAATGTAACACACACCCGTACAATGCGCACCGCCCCGTGATGTTTTTCTCACTCCTACTAGTGAATGTAATGTAACACACACCCATATAATGCGCACCACCCCGTGATGTTTTTCTCACTCCTACTAGTGAATGTAATGTAACACACACCCATACAATGCGAACCACCCCGCGATGTTTTTCAGAAACCTATCCTACATTGGCACTGCATGTTCCCTGACCTCCCCATGCTAACCACCCCGCGGTGCTTTTCTCCATCCTACATTGCCACTCACTGCCTATCCTAATTCAGACTTTCCGATTGACACCACCCCGTGATTTTTTTCTCACTCCTACTAGTGAACGTAATGTAACACACACCCATACAATGTGAACCACCCCGTGATGTTTTTCTCACACGTACTAGTGAATGTAATGTAACACACACCCATACAATGCGCACCACCCCGTGATGTTTTTCTCACTCCTACTAGTGAATCTAATGTAACACCCACCCATGCAATGCGCACCACCCCACGATGTTTTTCAGAAACCTATCCTACATTGCCACTGCATGTTCCCTGACCTCCCCATGCTGACCAACCCGCGGTGCTTTTCTCCATCCTACATTGCCACTCACTGCCTATCCTAATTCAGACCCTCCAATTCACACCACCCCGTGATGTTTTTCTCACTCCTACTAGTGAATGTAATGTAACACACACCCATACAATGCGCACCACCCCGCGATGTTTTTCAGAAACCTATCCTACCTTGCCACTGCATGTTCCCTGACCTCCCCATGCACACCACCCCGCGGTGCTTTTCTCCATCCTACATTGCCACTCACTGCCTATCCTAATTCAGACCCTCCTATTCACACCACCCCGTGATGTTTTTCTCACTCCTACTAGTGAATGTAATGTAACACACACCCATACAATGCGCACCACCCCGTTATATTTTTCTCACTCCTACTAGTGAATGTAATGTAACACACACCCATACAATGCGCACCACCCCGCGATGTTTTTCAGAAACCTATCCTACATTTCCACTGCATGTTCCCTGACCTCCGCATGCTGACCACCCCGCGGTGCTTTTCTCCATCCTACATTGCCACTCACTGCCTATCCTAATTCACACCCTCCGATTCACACCACCCCGTGATGTTTTTCTCACTCCCACTAGTGAATGTAATGTAACACAAACCCATACAATGCGCACCACCCCGCGATGTTTTTCAGAAACGTATCCTGCATTGCCACTGCATGTTCCCTGACTTCCCCATGCTGACCACCCCGTGGTGCTTTTCTCCATCCTACATTGCCACTCACTGCATGTCCTATTTCAGACCGTCCGAATCACACCACCCCGTGATGTTTTTCTCACTCCTACTAGTGAATGTAATGTAACACACACCCATACAATGCGCACCACCCCGTGATGTTTTCTCACTACTACTAGTAAATGTAATGTACTACACACCCATAAAATGCACACCACCGCGCGATGTTTTTCAGAAACCTATCCTACATTGCCACTGCATGTTCCCTGCCCTCCCCATGCTGACCTACCCGCGGTGCTTTTCTCCATCCTACATTGCCACTCACTGCCTATCCTAATTCAGACCCTCCGATTCACACCACCCCGTGATGTTTTTCTCACTCCTACTAGTGAATGTAATGTAACACACACCCATACAATGAGCACCACCCCGTGATGTTTTTCTCACTCCTACTAGTGAATGTAATGTAACACACACCCATACAATGCGCACCACCCCGCGTTGTTTTTCAGAAACCTATCCTACATTGCCACTGCATGTTCCCTGACCTCCCCATGCTGACCACCCCGCAGTGCTTTTCTCCATCCTACATTGCCACTCACTGCCTATCATAATTCTGACCCTCCGATTCACACCACCGCGTGATGTTTTTCTCACTCCTACTAGTGAATGTAATGTAACACACACCCATACAATGCGCACCACCCCGTGATGATTTTCTCACTGCTACTAGTGAATGTAATGTAACACACACCCATACAATGTGCACCACCCCGTGATATTTTTCTCACTCCTACTAGTGAATGTAAAGTAACACACACCCATACAATGCACACCACCCCGCGATGTTTTTCAGAAACCTAACCTACATTGCCACTGCATGTTCCCTGACCTCCCCATGCTGACCACACTGCGGTGCTTTTCTCCATCCTACATTTCCACTCACTGCCTATCCTAATTCAGACCCTCCGATTCATACCACACCGTGATGTTTTTAACACTCCTACTAGTGAATGTAATGTAACACACACCCATACAATGCGCACCACCCCGTGATGTTTTTCTCACTCCTACTAGTGAATGTAATGTAACACACACCCATACAATGCGCACCACCCCACGATGTTTTTCAGAAACCTATCCTACATTGCCACTGCATGTTCACTGACCTCCCCTTGCTGACCACCCCGCAGTGCTTTTCTCCATCCTACATTGCCACTCACTGCCTATCCTAATTCAGACCCTCCGATTCACACCACCCCGTGATGTTTTTCTCACTCCTACTACTGAATGTAATGTAACACACACCCATACAATGCGCCCCACCCCGTGATGTTTTTGTCACTCCTACTAGTGAATGTAATGTAACACAAACCCATACAATTCGCACCACCACGGGATGATTTTCTCACTCCTACTAGTGAATGTAATGTAACACACACCCATACAATGCACACCACCCCGCGATGTTTTTCAGAAACCTATTCTACATTGCCACTGCATGTTCCCTGACCTCCCCATGCTCACCACCCCGCAGTGCTTTTCTCCATCCTACATTGCCACTCACTGCCTATCCTAATTCAGACCCTCCGATTCACACCACCCCGTGATGTTTTTCTCACTCCTACTAGTGAATGTAATGTAACACACACCCATAAAATGCGCACCACCCCTCGATGTTTTTCAGAAACCTATCCTACATTGCCACTGCATGTTACCTGACCTACCATTGCTGACCACCCCACGGTGCTTTTCTCCATCCTACATTGCCACTCACTGCCTATCCTAATTCAGTCCCTCCGATTCACACCACGCCCTGATGTTTTTCTCACTCCTACTAGTGAATGTAATGTAACAGACACCCATACAATGCGCACCACCCCGCGATGTTTTTGAGAAACCTATCCTGCATTGCCCCTGCATGTTCCCTTACTTCCCCATGCTGACCAGCCCACGGTGCTTTTCTCCTTCCTACATTGCCACTCACTGCATATCTTATTTCAGACCTTCCGATTCACACCACCCCGTCATGTTTTTCTCACTCCTACTAGTGAATGTAATGTAACACACACCCATACAATGCACACCACCCCGTGATGTTTTTCACAAAACTATCTTACATTGCCACTGCATGTTCCCTGACCTACCCATGCTGACGACCTCGCGGTGCTTTTCTCCATCCTACATTGCCATTCACTGCCTATCCTAATTCAGACCCTCCCATTCACACCACCCCGTGATGTTTTTCTCACTCCTACTAGTGAATGTAATGTAACACACACCCATACAATGCGCACCACCCCGCGATGTTTTTCAGAAACCTATCCTACATTGCCACTGCATGTTTCCTGAACTCCCCATGCTGACCACCCCGCAGTGCTTTTCTCCATCCTACATTGCCACTCACTGCCTATCCTAATTCAGACCCTCCGATTGACACCACCCCGTGATGTTTTTCTCACTCCTACTACTGAATGTAATGTAACACACACCCATACAATGCGCCCCACCCCGTGATGTTTTTGTCACTCCTACTAGTGTATGTAATGTAACACAAACCCATACAATGCGCACCACCACGGGATGATTTTCTCACTCCTACTAGTGAATGTAATGTAACACACACCCATACAATGCGCACCACCCCGTGATGTTTTTCTCACTCCTACTAGTGAATGTAATGTAACACACACCCTTACAATGCACACCACCCCGCGATGTTTTTCAGAAACCTATTCTACATTGCCACTGCATGTTCCCTGACCTCCCCATGCTCACCACCCCGCAGTGCTTTTCTCCATCCTACATTGCCACTCACTGCCTATCCTAATTCAGACCCTCCGATTCACACCACCCCGTGATGTTTTTCTCACTCCTACTAGTGTACGTAATGTAACACACACTCATAAAATGCGCACCACCCCTCGATGTTTTTCAGAAACCTATCCTACATTGCCACTGCATGTTCCCTGACCTACCCATGCTGACCACCCCGCGGTGCTTTTCTCCATCCTACATTGCCACTCCCTGCCTATCCTAATTCAGACCCTCCGATTCACACCACCCCGTGATGTTTTTCTCACTCCTACTAGTCAATGTAATGTAACACACACCCATACAATGCGCAGCACCCCGCGATGTTTTTCAGAAACCTATCCTACATTGCCACTGCATGTTCCCTGACCTCAACATGCTGACCACCCCGCGGTGCTTTTCTCCATCCTACATTGCCACTCACTGCTTATCCTAATACAGACCCTCCGATTCACACCACCCCGTGATGTTTTTCTCACTCCTACTAGTGAATGTAATGTAACACACACCCATACAATGCGCACCACCCCGCGATGTTTTTCAGAAACCTATCCTACATTGCCACTGCATGTTCCCTGAACTCCCCATGCTGACCACCCCGCAGTGCTTTTCTCCATCCTACAATGCCACTCACTGCCTATCCTAATTCAGACCCTCCGATTCACACCACCCCGTGATGTTTTTCTCACTCCTACTACTGAATGTAATGTAACACACACCCATACAATGCGCCCCACCCCGTGATGTTTTTGTCACTCCTACTAGTGAATGTAATGTAACACAAACCCATACAATGCGCACCACCACGGGATGATTTTCTCACTCCTACTAGTGAATGTAATGTAACACACACCCATACAATGCGCACCACCCCGTGATGTTTTTCTCACTCCTACTAGTGAATGTAATGTAACACACACCCATACAATGTACACCACCCCGCGATGTTTTTCAGAAACCTATTCTACATTGCCACTGCATGTTCCCTGACCTCCCCATGCTCACCACCCCGCAGTGCTTTTCTCCATCCTACATTGCCACTCACTGCCTATCCTAATTCAGACCCTCCGATTCACACCACCCCGTGATGTTTTTCTCACTCCTACTAGTGAATGTAATGTAACACACACCCATAAAATGCGCACCACCCCTCGATGTTTTTCAGAAACCTATCCTACATTGCCACTGCATGTTCCCTGACCTACCCATGCTGACCACCCCGCGGTGCTTTTCTCCATCCTACATTGCCACTCACTGCCTATCCTAATTCAGTCCCTCCGATTCACACCACGCCCTGATGTTTTTCTCACTCCTACTAGTGAATGTAATGTAACACACACCCATACAATGCGCACCACCCCGCGATGTTTTTCAGAAACCTATCCTACATTGCCACTGCATGTTCCCTGACCTCCCCATGCTGACCACCCCGCGGTGCTTTTCTCCATCCTACATTGCCACTCACTGCCTATCCTAATTCAGACCCTCCGATTCACACCACCCCGTGATGTTTTTCTCACTCCTACTAGTGAATGTAATGTAACACACACCCATACAATGCGCAACACCCCGGGATGATTTTCTCACTCCTACAAGTGAATGTAATGTAACACACACCCATACAATGCGCACCACCCCGCGATGTTTTTCAGAAACCCATCCTACATTGCCACTGCATGTTCCCTGACCTGCACATGCTGACCACCCCGCGGTGCTTTTCTCCATCCTACATTGCCACTCACTGCCTATCCTAATTCAGAACCTCCGATACACACCACCCCGTGATGTTTTTCTCAATCCTACTAGTGAATGTAATGTAACACACACCCATACAATGCGCACCATCCCGTGATGATTTTCTCACTCCTACTAGTGAATGTAATGTAACACACACCCATACAATGCGCACCACCCCGTGATGTTTTCTCACTACTACTAGTGAATGCAATGTACTACACACCCATAAAATGCACACCACCACGCGATGTTTTTCAGAAACCTATCCTACATTGCCACTGCATGTTCCCTGCCCTCCCCATGCTGACCTACCCGCGGTGCTTTTCTCCATCCTACATTGCCACTCACTGCCTATCCTAATTCAGACCCTCCGATTCACACCACCCCGTGATGTTTTTCTCACTCCTACTTGTGAATGTAATGTAACACACACCCATACAATGAGCACCACCCCGTGATGTTTTTCTCACTCCTACTAGTGAATATAATGTAACACACACCCATACAATGCGCACCACACCGCGTTGTTTTTCAGAAACCTATCCTACATTGCCACTGCATGTTCCCTGACCTCCCCATGCTGACCACCCCGCAGTGCTTTTCTCCATCCTACATTGCCACTCACTGCCTATCATAATTCTGACCCTCTGATTCACACCACCGCGTGATATTTTTCTCACTCCTACTAGTGAATGTAATATAACACACACCCATACAATGCGCACCACCCCGTGATGATTTTCTCACTGCTACTAGTGAATGTAATGTAACACACACCCATACAATGCGCACCACCCCGTGATATTTTTCTCACTCCTACTAGTGAATGTAAAGTAACACACACCCATACAATGCACACCACCCCGCGATGTTTTTGAGAAACCTATCCTACATTGCCACTGCATATTCCCTGACCTCCCCATGCTGACCACCCTGCGGTGCTTTTCTCCATCCTACATTGCCACTCACTGCCTATCCTAATTCAGACCCTCCGATTCATACCACACCGTGATGTTTTTCTCACGCCTACTAGTGAATGTAATGTAACACACACCCATACAATGCGCACCACCCCGTGATGTTTTTCTCACTCCTACTAGTGAATGTAATGTAACACACACCCATACAATGCGCACCACCCCGCGATGTTTTTCAGAAACCTATCCTACATTGCCACTGCATGTTCCCTGAACTCCCCATGCTGACCACACCGCAGTGCTTTTCTCCATCCTACATTGCCACTCACTGCCTATCCTAATTCAGACCCTCCGATTCACACCACCCCGTGATGTTTTTCTCACTCCTACTACAGAATGTAATGTAACACAAACCCATACAATGCGCCCCACCCCGTGATGTTTTTGTCACTCCTACTAGTAAATGTAATGTAACACAAACCCATACAATGCGCACCACCCCGGGATGATTTTCTCACTGCTACTAGTGAATGTAATGTAACACACACCCATACAATGCGCACCACCCCGTGATGTTTTTCAGAAAACTATCCTACATTGCCACTGCATGTTGCCTGACCTCCCCATGCTGACCACCCCGCGGTGCTTGTCTCCATACTACATTGCCACTCACTGACTATCCTAATTCAGACCCTCCGATTCACACCACCCTGTGATGTTTTTCTCACTCCTACTAGTGAATGTAATGTAACAAACACCCATGCAATGCGCACCACCCCGTGATGTTTTTCTCACTCCTACTAGTGAATGTAATGTAACACACACCCATACAATGCACCCCACCCCGCGATGTTTTTCAGAAACCTATCCTACATTGCCACTGCATGTTCCCTGAGCTCCCCATGCTGACAACCCCGCGGTACTTATCTCCATCCTACATTGCCACTCACTGCCTATCCTAATTCAGACGCTCCGATTCAGACCACCCCGCGATGTTTTTCTCACTCCTACTAGTGAATGTCATTTAACACACACCCATAAGGCGCACCACCACGCGATGTTTTTCAGAAACCTATCCTACATTGCCACTGCATGTTCCCTGACCTCCCCTTGCTGACCACCCCGCGGTGCTTTTCTCCATCCTACATTGCCACTCACTGCCTATCCTAATTCAGACCCTCCGATTCACACCACCCCGTGATGTTTTTCTCACTCCTACTAGTGAATGTAATGTAACACAAACCCATACAATGCGCACCACCACGGGATGATTTTCTCACTCCTACTAGTGAATGTAATGTAACACACACCCATACAATGCGCACCACCCCGTGATGTTTTTCTCACTCCTACTAGTGAATGTAATGTAACACACACCCATACAATGCACACCACCCCGCGATGTTTTTCAGAAACCTATTCTACATTGCCACTGCATGTTCCCTGACCTCCCCATGCTCACCACCCCGCAGTGCTTTTCTCCATCCTACATTGCCACTCACTGCCTATCCTAATTCAGACCCTCCGATTCACACCACCCCGTGATGTTTTTCTCACTCCTACTAGTGAATGTAATGTAACACAAACCCTTAAAATGCGCACCACCCCTCGATGTTTTTCAGAAACCTATCCTACATTGCCACTGCATGTTCCCTGACCTCCCCATGCTGACCAGTCCTCGGTGCTTTTCTCCATCCTACATTGCCACTCACTGACTATCCTAATTCAGACCCTCCGATTCACACCACTCCGTGATGTTTTTCTCACTCCTACTAGTGAATGTAATGTAACACACACCCATACAATGCGCACCACCCCGTGATGCTTTTCTCACTCGTACTAGTGAATGTAGTGTAACACACACCCGTACAATGCGCACTGCCCCGTGATGTTTTTCTCACTCCTACTAGTGAATCTAATGTAACACACACCCATACAATGCGCACCACCCCGCGATGTTTTTCAGAAACCTATCCTACATTGCCACTGCATGTTCCCTGACCTCCCCATGCTGACCACCCCGCAGTGCTTTTCTCCATCCTACATTGCCACTCACTGCCTATCCTAATTCAGACCCTCCGATTCACACCACCCCGTGATGTTTTTCTCACTCCTACTACTGAATGTAATGTAACACAAACCCATACAATGCGCACCACCACGGGATGATTTTCTCACTCCTACTAGTGAATGTAATGTAACACACACCCATACAATGCGCACCACCCCGTGATGTTTTTCTCACTCCTATTTGTGAATGTAATGTAACACACACCCATACAATGCACACCACCCCGCGATGTTTTTCAGAAACCTATTCTACATTGCCACTGCATGTTCCCTGACCTCCCCATGCTCACCACCCCGCAGTGCTTTTCTCCATCCTACATTGCCACTCACTGCCTATCCTAATTCAGACCCTCCGATTCACACCACCCCGTGATGTTTTTCTCACTCCTACTAGTGAATGTAATGTAACACACACCCATAAAATGCGCACCACCCCTCGATGTTTTTCAGAAACCTATCCTACATTGCCACTGCATGTTCCCTGACCTACCCATGCTGACCACCCCGCGGTGCTTTTCTCCATCCTACATTGCCACTCACTGCCTATCCTAATTCAGACCCTCCGATTCACACCACGCCGTGATGTTTTTCTCACTCCTACTAGTGAATGTAATGTAACACACACCCTTACAATGCGCACCACCCCGCGATGTTTTTCAGAAACCTATCCTACATTGCCACTGCATGTTCCCTGACCTCCCCATGCTGACCACCCCGCGGTGCTTTTCTCCATCCTACATTGCCACTCACTGCCTATCCTAATTCAGACCCTCCGATTCACACCACCCCGTGATGCTTTTCTCACTCCTACTAGTGAATGTAATGTAACACACACCCATACAATGCGCACCACCCCGTGATGTTTTTCAGAAAACTATCCTACATTGCCACTGCATGTTGCCTGACCTCCCCATGCTGACCACCCCGCGGTGCTTTTCTCAATACTACATTGCCACTCACTGCCTATCCTAACTCAGACCCTCCGATTCACATGACCCTGTGATGTTTTTCTCACTCCTACTAGTGAATGTAATGTAACAAACACCCATGCAATGCGCACCACCCCGTGATGTTATTCTCACTCCTACTAGTGAATGTAATGTAACACACACCCATACAATGCACCCCACCCCGCGATGTTTTTCAGAAACCTATCCTACATTGCCACTGCATGTTCCCTGAGCTCCCCATGCTGACAACCCCACGGTGCTTATCTCCATCCTACATTGCCACTCACTGCCTATCCTAATTCAGACGCTCCGATTCAGAATACCCCGCGATGTTTTTCTCAATCCTACTAGTGAATGTCATTTAACACACACCCATAAGGCGCACCACCACGCGATGTTTTTCAGAAACCTATCCTACATTGCCACTGCATGTTCCCTGACCTCCCCTTGCTGACCAGTCCTCGGTGCTTTTCTCCATCCTACATTGCCACTCACTGCCTATCCTAATTCAGACCCTCCGATTCCCACCACCCCGTGATGTTTTTCTCACTCCTACTAATGAATGTAATGTAACACACACCCATACAATGCGCACCGCCCCGTGATGTTTTTCTCACTGCTACTAGTGAATGTAATGTAACACACACCCATATAATGCGCACCACCCCGTGATGTTTTTCTCACTCCTACTAGTGAATGTAATGTAACACACACCCATACAATGCGAACCACCCCGCGATGTTTTTCAGAAACCTATCCTACATAGCCACTGCATGTTCCCTGACCTCCCAAAGCTGACCACCCCGCGGTGCTTTTCTCCATCCTACATTGCCACTCACTGCCTATCCTAATTCAGACCCTCCGATTCACACCACCCCGTGATGTTTTTCTCACTCCTACTAGTGAATGTAATGTAACACAAACCCATACAATGCGCACCACCACGGGATGATTTTCTCACTCCTACTAGTGAATGTAATGTAACACACACCCATACAATGCGCACCACCCCGTGATGTTTTTCTCACTCCTACTAGTGAATGTAATGTAACACACACCCATACAATGCACACCACCCCGCGATGTTTTTCAGAAACCTATTCTACATTGCCACTGCATGTTCCCTGACCTCCCCATGCTCACCACCCCGCAGTGCTTTTCTCCATCCTACATTGCCACTCACTGCCTATCCTAATTCAGACCCTCCGTTTCACACCACCCCGTGATGTTTTTCTCACTCCTACTAGTGAATGTAATGTAACACACACCCATAAATTGCGCACCACCCCTCGATGTTTTTCAGAAACCTATCCTACATTGCCACTGCATGTTCCCTTACCTCCCCATGCTGACCAGTCCTCGGTGCTTTTCTCCATCCTACATTGCCACTCACTGACTATCCTAATTCAGACCCTCCGATTCACACCACCCCGTGATGTTTTTCTCACTCCTACTAGTGAATGTAATGTAACACACACCCATACAATGCGCACCACCCCGTGATGTTTTTCTCACTCGTACTAGTGAATGTAATGTAACACACACCCGTACAATGCGCACCGCCCCGTGATGTTTTTCTCACTCCTACTAGTGAATGTAATGTAACACACACCCATATAATGCGCACCACCCCGTGATGTTTTTCTCACTCCTACTAGTGAATGTAATGTAACACACACCCATACAATGCGAACCACCCCGCGATGTTTTTCAGAAACCTATCCTACATTGCCACTGCATGTTCCCTGACCTCCCCATGCTAAACACCCCGCGGTGCTTTTCTCCATCCTACATTGCCACTCACTGCCTATCCTAATTCAGACCTTCCGATTGACACCACCCCGTGATATTTTTCTCACTCCTACTAGTGAACGTAATGTAACACACACCCATACAATGTGAACCACCCCGTGATGTTTTTCTCACACGTACTAGTGAATGTAATGTAACACACACCCATACAATGCGCACCACCCCGTGATGTTTTTCTCACTCCTACTAGTGAATCTAATGTAACACCCACCCATACAATGCGCACCACCCCACGATGTTTTTCAGAAACCTATCCTACATTGCCACTGCATGTTCCCTGACCTCCCCATGCTGACCACCCCGCGGTGCTTTTCTCCATCTTACATTGCCACTCACTGCCTATCCTAATTCAGACCCTCCAATTCACACCACCCCGTGATGTTTTTCTCACTCCTACTAGTGAATGTAATGTAACACACACCCATACAATGCGCACCACCCCGCGATGTTTTTCAGAAACCTATCCTACCTTGCCACTGCATGTTCCCTGACCTCCCCATGCACACCACCCCGCCGTGCTTTTCTCCATCCTACATTGCCACTCACTGCCTATCCTAATTCAGACCCTCCGATTCACACCACCCTATGATGTTTTTCTCACTCCTACTAGTGAATGTAATGTAACACACACCCATATAATGCGCAGCACCCCGTGATGTTTTTCTCACTCCTACTAGTGAATGTAATGTAACACACACCCATACAATGAGCACCACCCAGCGAGGTTTTTCAGAAACCTATCTTACATTGCCACTGCATGTTCCCTGACCTCCCCATGCTGACCACCCCGCGGTGCTTTTCTCCATCTTACAAGGCCACTCACTGCCTATCCTAATTCAGACCCTCCGATTCACACCATCCCGTGATGTTTTTCTCACTCCTACTAGTGAATGTAATGTAACACACACCCATACAATGCGCACCACCCCGTGATGTTTTTCTCACTCCTACTAGTGAATGTAATGTAACACACACCCATACAATGCGCACCACCCCTTGATGTTTTTCTCACTCCTACTAGTGAATGTAATGTAACACACACCCATACAATGCGCACCACCCCGTTATGTTTTTCTCACTCCTACTAGTGAATGTAATGTAACACACAGCCATACAATGCCCACCACCCCGCGATGTTTTTCAGAAACCTATCGTACTTTGAAACTGCATGTTCCCTGACCTCCCCATGCTGACCACCCTGCGGTGCTTTTCTCCATCCTACATTGCCACTCACTGCCTATCCTAATTCAGACCCTCCGATTCACACCACCCCGTGCTGTTTTTTTCACTCCTACCAGTGAATGTAATGTAACACACACCCATACAATGCGCACCACCCCGTTATGTTTTTCTCACTCCTACTAGTGAATGTAATGTAACACACACCCATACAATGCGCACCACCCCGCGATGTTTTTCAGAAACCTATCCTACATTTCCACTGCATGTTCCCTGACCTCCGCATGCTGACCACCCCGCGGTGCTTTTCTCCATCCTACATTGCCACTCACTGCCTATCCTAATTCACACCCTCCGATTCACACCACCCCGTGATGTTTTTCTCACTCCCACTAGTGAATGTAATGTAACACACACCCATAAAATGCGCACCACCCCTCGATGTTTTTCAGAAACCTATCCTACATTGCCACTGCATGTTCCCTGACCTCCCCATGCTGACCAGTCCTCTGTGCTTTTCTCCATCCTACATTTCCACTCACTGACTATCCTAATTCAGACCCTCCGATTCACACCACTCCGTGATGTTTTTCTCACTCCTACTAGTGAATGTAATGTAACACACACCCATACAATGCGCACCACCCCGTGATGCTTTTCTCACTCGTACTAGTGAATGTAGTGTAACACACACCCGTACAATGCGCACTGCCCCGTGATGTTTTTCTCACTCCTACTAGTGAATGTAATGTAACACACACCCATATATTGCGCACCACCCCGTGATGTTTTTCTCACTCCTACTAGTGAATGTAATGTAACACACACCCATACAATGCGAACCACCCCGCGATGTTTTTCAGAAACCTATCCTACATTGCCACTGCATGTTCCCTGACCTCCCCATGCTAACCACCCCGCGGTGCTTTTCTCCATCCTACATTGCCACTCACTGACTATCCTAATTCAGACCTTCTGATTGACACCACCCCGTGATGTTTTTCTCACTCCTACTAGTGAACGTAATGTAAAACACACCCATACAATGTGAACCACCCCGTGATGTTTTTCTCACACGTACTAGTGAATGTAATGTAACACACACCCATACAATGCGCACCACCCCGTGATGTTTTTCTCACTCCTACTAGTGAATCTAATGTAACACCCACCCATACAATGCGCACCACCCCACGATGTTTTTCAGAAACCTATCCTACATTGCCACTGCATGTTCCCTGACCTCCCCATGCTGACCACCCCGCGGTGCTTTTCTCCATCCTACATTGCCACTCACTGCCTATCCTAATTCAGACCCTCCAATTCACACCATCCCGTGATGTTTTTCTCACTCCTACTAGTGAATGTAATGTAACACACACCCATACAATGCGCACCACCCCGTGATGTTTTTCTCACTCCTACTAGTGAATGTAATGTAACACACACCCATACAATGCGCACCACCCCTTGATGTTTTTCTCACTCCTACTAGTGAATGTAATGTAACACACACCCATACAATGCGCACCACCCCGTTATGTTTTTCTCACTCCTACTAGTGAATGTAATGTAACACACAGCCATACAATGCCCACCACCCCGCGATGTTTTTCAGAAACCTATCGTACTTTGAAACTGCATGTTCCCTGACCTCCCCATGCTGACCACCCTGTGGTGCTTTTCTCCATCCTACATTGCCACTCACTGCCTATCCTAATTCAGACCCTCCGATTCACACCTCCCCGTGCTGTTTTTTTCACTCCTACTAGTGAATGTAATGTAACACACACCCATACAATGCGCACCACCCCGTTATGTTTTTCTCACTCCTACTAGTGAATGTAATGTAACACACACCCATACAATGCGCACCACCCCGCGATGTTTTTCAGAAACCTATCCTAAATTTCCACTGCATGTTCCCTGACCTCCGCATGCTGACCACCCCGCGGTGCTTTTCTCCATCCTACATTGCCACTCACTGCCTATCCTAATTCACACCCTCCGATTCACACCACCCCGTGATGTTTTTCTCACTCCCACTAGTGAATGTAATGTAACACACACCCATAAAATGCGCACCACCCCTCGATGTTTTTCAGAAACCTATCCTACATTGCGACTGCATGTTCCCTGACCTCCCCATGCTGACCAGTCCTCGGTGCTTTTCTCCATCCTACATTTCCACTCACTGACTATCCTAATTCAGACCCTCCGATTCACACCACTCCGTGATGTTTTTCTCACTCCTACTAGTGAATGTAATGTAACACACACCCATACAATGCGCACCACCCCGTGATGCTTTTCTCACTCGTACTAGTGAATGTAGTGTAACACACACCCGTACAATGCGCCCTGCCCCGTGATGTTTTTCTCACTCCTACTAGTGAATGTAATGTAACACACACCCATATATTGCGCACCACCCCGTGATGTTTTTCTCACTCCTACTAGTGAATGTAATGTAACACACACCCATACAATGCGAAACACCCCGCGATGTTTTTCAGAAACCTATCCTACATTGCCACTGCATGTTCCCTGACCTCCCCATGCTAACCACCCCGCGGTGCTTTTCTCCATCCTACATTGCCACTCACTGACTATCCTAATTCAGACCTTCTGATTGACACCACCCCGTGATGTTTTTCTCACTCCTACTAGTGAACGTAATGTAACACACACCCATACAATGAACCACCCCGTGATGTTTTTCTCACACGTACTAGTGAATGTAATGTAACACACACCCATACAATGCGCACCACCCCGTGATGTTTTTCTCACTCCTACTAGTGAATCTAATGTAACACCCACCCATACAATGCGCACCACCCCACGATGTTTTTCAGAAACCTATCCTACATTGCCACTGCATGTTCCCTGACCTCCCCATGCTGACCACCCCGCGGTGCTTTTCTCCATCCTACATTGCCACTCACTGCCTATCCTAATTCAGACCCTCCAATTCACACCACCCCGTGATGTTTTTCTCACTCCTACTAGTGAATGTAATGTAACACACACCCATACAATGCACACCACCCCGCGATATTTTTCAGGAACCTATTCTACATTGCCACTGCATGTTCCCTGACCTCCCCATGCTCACCACCCCGCAGTGCTGTTCTCCATCCTACATTGCCACTCACTGCCTATCCTAATTCAGACCCTCCGATTCACACCACCCCGTGATGTTTTTCTCACTCCTACTAGTGAATGTAATGTAACACACACCCATAAAATGCGCACCACCCCTCAATGTTTTTCAGAAACCTATCCTACATTGCCACTGCATGTTCCCTGACCTCCACATGCTGACCACCCCGCGGTGCTTTTCTCCATCCTACATTGCCACTCACTGCCTATCCTAATACAGACCCTCCGATTCTCACCACCCCGTGATGTTTTTCTCACTCCTACTAGTGAATGTAATGTAACACACACCCATACAATGCGAACCACCACGCGATGTTTTTCAGAAACCTATCCTACATTGCCACTGCATGTTCCCTGACCTCCCCATGCTAACCACCTCGCGGTGCTTTTCTCCATCCTACATTGCCACTCACTGCCTATCCTAATTCAGACCTTCCGATTGACACCACCCCGTGATGTTTTTCTCACTCCTACTAGTGAACGTAATGTAACACACACCCATACAATGCGCACCAACCCGTGATGTTTTTCTCACTAGTACTAGTTAATGTAATGTAACACACACCCATACAATGCGCACCACCCCGTGATGTTTTTCTGACTCCTACTAGTGAATGTAATGTAACACCCACCCATACAATGCGCACCACCCCGCGATGTTTTTCAGAAACCTATCCTACATTGCCACTGCATGTTCCCTGACCTCCCCTTGCTGACCACCCTGCAGTGCTTTTCTCCATCCTACATTGCCACTCACTGCCTATCCTAATTCACACCCTCCGATTCACACCACCCCGTGCTGTTTTTCTCACTCCCACTAGTGAATGTAATGTAACACACACCCATGCAAAGCGCACCACCCCGCCATGTTTTTCAGAAACCTATCCTGCATTGCCACAGCATGTTCCCTGACTTCCCCATGCTGACCACCCCGCGGTGCTCTTCTCCTTCCTACATTGCCACTCACTGCATATCTTATTTCAGACCCTCCGATTCACACCACCCCGTGATGTTTTTCTCACTCCTACTAGTGAATGTAATGTAACACACACCCATACAATGCGCACCACCCCGCGATGTTTTTCAGAAAACTATCCTACAATGCCACTGCATGTTCCCTGACCTCCCCATGCAGACGACCTCGCGGTGCTTTTCTCCATCCTACATTGCCACTCACTGCCTATCCTAATTCAGACCCTCCGATTCACAACACCCCGAGATGTTTTTCTCACTCCCACTAGTGAATGTAATGTAACACACACCGATACAATGCGCACCACCCCGTAAAGATTTTCTCACTCCTAATATTGAATGTAATGTAAAACACACCCATACAATGCGCACCACCCCGTGATGTTTTTCTCACTCCTACCAGTGAATGTAATGTAACACACACCCATACAATGCGCACCACCCCGCGATGTTTTTCAGAAACCTATCCTACATTGCCACTGCATGTTCCCTGAGCTCCCCATGCTGACCACCCCGCGGTGCTTATCTCCATCCTACATTGCCACTCACTGCCTATCCTAATTCAGACCCTCCGATTCAGACCACCCCGCGATGTTTTTCTCACTCCTACTAGTGAATGTCATTTAACACACCCCCATAAGTCGCACCACCACACGATGTTTTACAGAAACCTACCCTACATTGCCACTGCATGTTCCCTGACCTCCCCATGCTGACCACCCCGTGGTGCTTTTCTCCATCCTACATTGCCACTCACTGCCTATCCTAATTCAGACACTCCGATTCACACCACCCCGTGATGTTTTTCTCACTCCTACTAGTGAATGTAATGTAACACACACCCATACAATGAGCACCACCCCGTGATGTTTTTCTCACTCCTACTAGTGAATGTAATGTAACACACACCCATACAATGCGCACCACCCCGCGTTGTTTTTCAGAAACCTATCCTACATTGCCACTGCATGTTCCCTGACCTCCCCATGCTGACCACCCCGCAGTGCTTTTCTCCATCCTACATTGCCACTCACTGCCTATCATAATTCTGACCCTCCGATTCACACCACCGCGTGATGTTTTTCTCACTCCTACTAGTGAATGTAATGTAACAAACACCCATACAATGTGCACCACACCGTGATGATTTTCTCACTGCTACTAGTGAATGTAATGTAACACACACCCATACAATGCGACCACCCCGTGATATTTTTCTCACTCCTACTAGTGAATGTACAGTAACACACACCCATACAATGCACACCACCCCGCGATGTTTTTGAGAAACCTATTCTACATTGCCACTGCATGTTCCGTGACCTCCCCATGCTGACCACCCTGCGGTGCTTTTCTCCATCCTACATTGCCACTCACTGCCTATCCTAATTAAGACCCTCCAATTCATACCACCCCGTGATATTTTTCTCACTGCTACTAGTGAATGTAATGTAACACACACCCATACAATGCGCACCACCCCGTGATATTTTTCTCACTCCTACTAGTGAATGTAAAGTAACACACACCCATACAATGCACACCACCCCGCGATGTTTTTCAGAAACCTATCCTACATTGCCACTGCATGTTCCCTGACCTCCCCATGCTGACCACCCTGCAATGCTTTTCTCCATCCTACATTGCCACTCACTGCCTATCCTAATTCAGATCCTCCGATTCATACCACCCCGTGATGTTTTTCTCACTCCTACTAGTGAATGTAATGTAACACACACCCATACAATGCGCACCACGCCGTGATGTTTTTCTCACTCCTACTAGTGAATGTAATGTAACACACACCCATACAATGCGCACCACCCCACAATGTTTTTCAGAAACCTATCCTACATTGCCACTGCATGTTCCCTGACCTCCGCTTGCTGACCACCCCGCAGTGCTTTTCTCCATCCTACATTGCCACTCACTGCCTATCCTAATTCACACCCTCCGATTCACACCAGCCCGTGATGTTTTTCTCACTCCCACTAGTGAATGTAATGTAACACACACCCATACAATGCCCAGCACCCCGTGATATTTTTCTCACTCCTACTAGTGAATGTAAAGTAACACACACCCATACAATGCACACCACCCCGCGATGTTTTTCAGAAACCTATCCTACATTGCCACTGCATGTTCCCTGACCTCCCCATGCTGACCATCCTGCGGTGCTTTTCTCCATCCTACATTGCCACTCACTGCCTATCCTAATTCAGACCCTCCGATTCATACCACCCTGTGATGTTTTTCTCACTCCTACTAGTGAATGTAATGTAACACACACCCATACAATGCGCACCATGCCGTGATGTTTTTCTCACTCCTACTAGTGAATGTAATGTAACACACACCCATACAATGCGCAGCACCCCGCGATGTTTTTCAGAAACCTATCCTACATTGCCACTGCATGTTCCCTGACCTCCACATGCTGACCACACTTCGGTGCTTTTCTCCATCCTACATTGCAACTCACTGCCTATCCTAATACAGTCCCTCCGATTCACACCACCCCGTGATGTTTTTCTCACTCCTACTAGTAAATGTAATGTAACACACACCCATACAATGCGCACCACCCCGTGAAGATTTTCTCACTCCTACTAGTGAATGTAATGTAAAACACACCCATACAATGCGCACCACCCCGTGATGTTTTTCTCACTCCTACCAGTGAATGTAATGTAACACACACCCATACAATGCGCACCACCCCGCGATGTTTTTCAGAAACCTATCCTACATTGCCACTGCATGTTCCCTGAGCTCCCCATGCTGACCACCCCGTGGTGCTTATCTCCATCCTACATTGCCACTCACTGCCTATCCTAATTCAGACCCTGCGATTCACACCACCCCGTGATGTTTTTCTCACTCCTACTAGTGAATGTAATGTAACACACACCCATACAATGCGCACCACCCCGGGATGATTTTCTCACTCCTACTAGTGAATGTAATGTAACACACACCCATACAATGCGCACCACCCCGTGATGTTTTTCAGAAAACTATCCTACATTGCCACTGCATGTTGCCTGACCTCCCCATGCTGACCACCCCGCGGTGCTTTTCTCCATAATACATTGCCACTCACTGCCTATCCTAATTCAGACCCTCCGATTCACACCACCCTGTGATGTTTTTCTCACTCCTACTAGTGAATGTAATGTAACAAACACCCATGCAATGCGCACCACCCCGTGATGTTTTTCTCACTCCTACTAGTGAATTGATGTAACACACACCCATACAATGCACCCCACCCCGCGATGTTTTTCAGAAACCTATCCTACATTGCCACTGCATGTTCCCTGAGCTCCCCATGCTGACAACCCCGCGGTGCTTATCTCCATCCTACATTGCCACTCACTGCCTATCCTAATTCAGACGCTCCGATTCAGACCACCCCGCGATGTTTTTCTCACTCCTACTAGTGAATGTCATTTAACACACACCCATAAGGCGCACCACCACGCGATGTTTTTCAGAAACCTATCCTATATTGCCACTGCATGTTCCCTGACCTCCCCTTGCTGACCAGTCCTCGGTGCTTTTCTCCATCCTACATTGCCACTCACTGCCTATCCTAATTCAGACTCTCCGATTCACACCACCCCGTGATGTTTTTCTCACTCCTGCTAGTGAATGTAATGTAACACACACCCATACAATGCGCACCGCCCCGTGATGTTTTTCTCACTCCTACTAGTGAATGTAATGTAACACACACCCATACAATGCGAACCACCCCGCGATGTTTTTCAGAAACGTATCCTACATAGCCACTGCATGTTCCCTGACCTCCCAATGCTGACCACCCCGCGGTGCTTTTCTCCATCCTACATTGCCACTCACTGCCTATCCTAATTCAGACCCTCCGATTCACACCACCCCGTGATGTTTTTCTCACTCCTACTAGTGAATGTAATGTAACACAAACCCATACAATGCGCACCACCACGGGATGATTTTCTCACTCCTACTAGTGAATGTAATGTAACACACACCCATACAATGCGCACCACCCCGTGATGTTTTTCTCACTCCTACTAGTGAATGTAATGTAACACACACCCATACAATGCACACCACCCCGCGATGTTTTTCAGAAACCTATTCTACATTGCCACTGCATGTTCCCTGACCTCCCCATGCTCACCACCCCGCAGTGCTTTTCTCCATCCTACATTGCCACTCACTGCCTATCCTAATTCAGACCCTCCGATTCACACCACCCCGTGATGTTTTTCTCACTCCTACTAGTGAATGTAATGTAACTCACACCCATAAAATGCGCACCACCCCTCGATGTTTTTCAGAAACCTATCCTACATTGCCACTGCAGGTTCCCTGACCTACCCATGCTGACCACCCCGCGGTGCTTTTCTCCATCCTACATTGCCACTCACTGCCTATCCTAATTCAGACCCTCCGATTCACACCACGCCGTGATGTTTTTCTCACTCCTACTAGTGAATGTAATGTAACACACACCCATACAATGCGCACCACCCCGTGATGTTTTTCAGAAACCTATCCTACATTGCCACTGCATGTTCCCTGACCTCCCCATGCTGACCACCCCGCGGTGCTTTTCTCCATCCTACATTGCCACTCACTGCCTATCCTAATTCAGACCCTCCGATTCACACCACCCCGTGATGTTTTTCTCACTCCTACTAATGAATGTAATGTAACACACACCCATACAATGCGCACCACCCCGGGATGATTTTCTCACTCCTACTAGTGAATGTAATGTAACACACACCCATACAATGCGCACCACCCCGTGATGTTTTTCAGAAAACTATCCTACATTGCCACTGCATGTTGCCTGACCTCCCCATGCTGACCACCCCGCGGTGCTTTTCTCCATACTACAATGCCACTCACTGACTATCCTAATTCAGACCCTCCGATTCACACCACCCTGTGATGTTTTTCTCACTCCTACTAGTGAATGTAGTGTAACAAACACCCATGCAATGCGCACCACCCCGTGATGTTTTTCTCACTCCTACTAGTGAATGTAATGTAACACACACCCATACAATGCACCCCACCCCGCGATGTTTTTCAGAAACCTATCCTACATTGCCACTGCATGTTCCCTGAGCTCCCCATGCTGACAACCCCGCCGTGCTTATCTCCATCCTATATTGCCACTCACTGCCTATCCTAATTCAGACGCTCCGATTCAGATCACCCCGCGATGTTTTTCTCACTCCTACTAGTGAATGTCATTTAACACACACCCATAAGGCGCACCACCACGCGATGCTTTTCAGAAACCTATCCTACATTGCCACTGCATGTTCCCTGACCTCCCCTTGCTGACAAGTCATCAGTGCTTTTCTCCATACTACATTGCCACTCACTGCCTATCCTAATACAGGCCCTCCGATTCACACCACCACGTGATGTTTTTCTCACTCCTACTAGTGAATGTAATGTAACACACACCCATACAATGCGCACCACCCCGCGATGTTTTTCAGAAACCTATCCTACATTGCCACTGCATGTTCCATGACCTCCCCATGCTGACCATCCGCGGTGCTTTTCTCCATTCTACATTGCCACTCACTGCCTATCCTAATTCAGACCCTCCGATTCAGACCACCCCGTGAAGTTTTTCTCACTCCTACTAGTGAATGTAATGTAACACACACCGATACAATGCGCACCACCCCGTAAAGATTTTCTCACTCCTACTAGTGAATGTAATGTAAAACACACCCATACAATGCGCACCACCCCGTGATGTTTTTCTCACTCCTACCAGTGAATGTAATGTAACACACACCCATACAATGCGCACCACCCCGCGATGTTTTTCAGAAACCTATCCTACATTGCCACTGCATGTTCCCTGAGCTCCCCATGCTGACCACCCCGTGGTGCTTATCTCCATCCTACATTGCCACTCACTGCCTATCCTAATTCAGACCCTGCGATTCACACCACCCCGTGATGTTTTTCTCACTCCTACTAGTGAATGTAATGTAACACACACCCATACAATGCGCACCACCCCGGGATGATTTTCTCACTCCTACTAGTGAATGTAATGTAACACACACCCATACAATGCGCACCACCCCGTGATGTTTTTCAGAAAACTATCCTACATTGCCACTGCATGTTGCCTGACCTCCCCATGCTGACCACCCCGCGGTGCTTTTCTCCATAATACATTGCCACTCACTGCCTATCCTAATTCAGACCCTCCGATTCACACCACCCTGTGATGTTTTTCTCACTCCTACTAGTGAATGTAATGTAACAAACACCCATGCAATGCGCACCACCCCGTGATGTTTTTCTCACTCCTACTAGTGAATTGATGTAACACACACCCATACAATGCACCCCACCCCGCGATGTTTTTCAGAAACCTATCCTACATTGCCACTGCATGTTCCCTGAGCTCCCCATGCTGACAACCCCGCGGTGCTTATCTCCATCCTACATTGCCACTCACTGCCTATCCTAATTCAGACGCTCCGATTCAGACCACCCCGCGATGTTTTTCTCACTCCTACTAGTGAATGTCATTTAACACACACCCATAAGGCGCACCACCACGCGATGTTTTTCAGAAACCTATCCTATATTGCCACTGCATGTTCCCTGACCTCCCCTTGCTGACCAGTCCTCGGTGCTTTTCTCCATCCTACATTGCCACTCACTGCCTATCCTAATTCAGACCCTCCGATTCACACCACCCCGTGATGTTTTTCTCACTCCTGCTAGTGAATGTAATGTAACACACACCCATACAATGCGCACCGCCCCGTGATGTTTTTCTCACTCCTACTAGTGAATGTAATGTAACACACACCCATACAATGCGAACCACCCCGCGATGTTTTTCAGAAACCTATCCTACATAGCCACTGCATGTTCCCTGACCTCCCAATGCTGACCACCCCGCGGTGCTTTTCTCCATCCTACATTGCCACTCACTGCCTATCCTAATTCAGACCCTCCGATTCACACCACCCCGTGATGTTTTTCTCACTCCTACTAGTGAATGTAATGTAACACAAACCCATACAATGCGCACCACCACGGGATGATTTTCTCACTCCTACTAGTGAATGTAATGTAACACACACCCATACAATGCGCACCACCCCGTGATGTTTTTCTCACTCCTACTAGTGAATGTAATGTAACACACACCCATACAATGCACACCACCCCGCGATGTTTTTCAGAAACCTATTCTACATTGCCACTGCATGTTCCCTGACCTCCCCATGCTCACCACCCCGCAGTGCTTTTCTCCATCCTACATTGCCACTCACTGCCTATCCTAATTCAGACCCTCCGATTCACACCACCCCGTGATGTTTTTCTCACTCCTACTAGTGAATGTAATGTAACTCACACCCATAAAATGCGCACCACCCCTCGATGTTTTTCAGAAACCTATCCTACATTGCCACTGCAGGTTCCCTGACCTACCCATGCTGACCACCCCGCGGTGCTTTTCTCCATCCTACATTGCCACTCACTGCCTATCCTAATTCAGACCCTCCGATTCACACCACGCCGTGATGTTTTTCTCACTCCTACTAGTGAATGTAATGTAACACACACCCATACAATTCGCACCACCCCGTGATGTTTTTCAGAAACCTATCCTACATTGCCACTGCATGTTCCCTGACCTCCCCATGCTGACCACCCCGCGGTGCTTTTCTCCATCCTACATTGCCACTCACTGCCTATCCTAATTCAGACCCTCCGATTCACACCACCCCGTGATGTTTTTCTCACTCCTACTAATGAATGTAATGTAACACACACCCATACAATGCGCACCACCCCGGGATGATTTTCTCACTCCTACTAGTGAATGTAATGTAACACACACCCATACAATGCGCACCACCCCGTGATGTTTTTCAGAAAACTATCCTACATTGCCACTGCATGTTGCCTGACCTCCCCATGCTGACCACCCCGCGGTGCTTTTCTCCATACTACAATGCCACTCACTGCCTATCCTAATTCAGACCCTCCGATTCACACCACCCTGTGATGTTTTTCTCACTCCTACTAGTGAATGTAGTGTAACAAACACCCATGCAATGCGCACCACCCCGTGATGTTTTTCTCACTCCTACTAGTGAATGTAATGTAACACACACCCATACAATGCACCCCACCCCGCGATGTTTTTCAGAAACCTATCCTACATTGCCACTGCATGTTCCCTGAGCTCCCCATGCTGACAACCCCGCGGTGCTTATCTCCATCCTATATTGCCACTCACTGCCTATCCTAATTCAGACGCTCCGATTCAGATCACCCCGCGATGTTTTTCTCACTCCTACTAGTGAATGTCATTTAACACACACCCATAAGGCGCACCACCACGCGATGCTTTTCAGAAACCTATCCTACATTGCCACTGCATGTTCCCTGACCTCCCCTTGCTGACAAGTCATCAGTGCTTTTCTCCATACTACATTGCCACTCACTGCCTATCCTAATACAGGCCCTCCGATTCACACCACCACGTGATGTTTTTCTCACTCCTACTAGTGAATGTAATGTAACACACACCCATACAATGCGCACCACCCCGCGATGTTTTTCAGAAACCTATCCTACATTGCCACTGCATGTTCCATGACCTCCCCATGCTGACCATCCGCGGTGCTTTTCTCCATTCTACATTGCCACTCACTGCCTATCCTAATTCAGACCCTCCGATTCAGACCACCCCGTGAAGTTTTTCTCACTCCTACTAGTGAATGTAATGTAACACACACCGATACAATGCGCACCACCCCGTAAAGATTTGCTCACTCCTACTAGTGAATGTAATGTAAAACACACCCATACAATGCGCACCACCCCGTGATGTTTTTCTCACTCCTACCAGTGAATGTAATGTAACACACACCCATACAATGCGCACCACCCCGCGATGTTTTTCAGAAACCTATCCTACATTGCCACTGCATGTTCCCTGAGCTCCCCATGCTGACCACCCCGCGGTGCTTATCTCCATCCTACATTGCCACTCACTGCCTATCCTAATTCAGACCCTCCGATTCAGACCACCCCGCGATGTTTTTCTCACTCCTACTAGTGAATGTCATTTAACACACACTCGTAAGTCGCACCACCACCCGATGTTTTACAGAAACCTACCCTACATTGCCACTGCATGTTCCCTGACCTCCCCATGCTGACCACCCCGCGGTGCTTTTCTCCATCCTACATTGCCACTCACTGCCTATCCTCATTCAGACACTCCGATTCACACCACCCCGTGATGTTTTTCTCACTCCTACTAGTGAATGTAATGTAACACACACCCATACAATGAGCACCACCCCGTGATGTTTTTCTCACTCCTACTAGTGAATGTAATGTAACACACACCCATAGAATGCGCACCACCCCGCGTTGTTTTTCAGAAACCTATCCTACATTGCCACTGCATGTTCCCTGACCTCCCCATGCTGACCACCCCGCAGTGCTTTTCTCCATCCTACATTGCCACACACTGCATGTCCTATTTCAGACCGTCCGATTCACACCACCCCGTGATGTTTTTCTCACTCCTACTAGTGAATGTAATGTAACACACACCCATAAAATGCGCACCACCCCGTGATGTTTTTCAGAAAACTATCCTACATTGCCACTGCATGTTCCCTGACCTCCCCATGCTGACAACCCCGCGGTGCTTTTCTGCATCCTACATTGCCACTCACTGCCTATCCTAATTCAGACCCTCCGATTCACACCACCCCGTGATGTTTTTCTCACTCCTACTAGTGAATGTAATGTAACACACACCCATTCAATGCGCACCACCCCGTGATGTTTTTCTCACTCCTACTAGTGAATGTAATGTAACACACACAAATACAATGCGCACCACCTCGCGATGTTTTTCCGTAACCTATCCTACATTGCCACTGCATGTTCCCTGACCTCCCCATTCTGACCACCCCGCGGTGCTTTTCTCCATCCTATATTGCCACTCACTGCCTATCCTAATTCTGACCCTCCGATTCACACCACCCCGTGATGTTTTTCTCACTCCTACTAGTGAATGTAATGTAACACACACCCATACAATGAGCAGCACCCCGTGATGTTTTTCTAACTCCTACTAGTGAATGTAATGTAACACACACCCATACAATGCGCACCACCCCGCGATGTTTTTCAGAAACCCATCCTACATTGCCACTGCATGTTCCCTGACCTCCCCATGCTGACCACCCCACGGTGCTTTTCTCCATCCTACATTGCCACTCACTGCCTATCCTAATTCAGAACCTCCGATTCACACCACCCCGTGATGTTTTTCTCAATCCTACTAGTGAATGTAATGTAACACACACCCATTCAATGCGCACCACCCCATGATGATTTTCTCACTCCTACTAGTGAATTTAATGTAACACAAACCCATACAATGCGCACCACCCCGTGATGTTTTCTCACTACTACTAGTGAATGTAATGTAACACACACCCATAAAATGCGCACCACCCCTCGATGTTTTTCAGAAACCTATCCTACATTACCACTGCATGTTCCCTGACCTACCCATGCTGACCACCCCGCGGTGCTTTTCTCCATCCTACATTGCCACTCACTGCCTATCCTAATTCAGACCCTCCGATTCACACCACACCGTGATGTTTTTCTCACTCCTACTAGTGAATGTAATGTAACACACACCCATACAATGCGCACCACCCCGCGATGTTTTTCAGAAACCTATCCTACATTGCCACTGCATGTTCCCTGACCTCCCCATGCTGACCACCCCGCGGTGCTTTTCTCCATCCTACATTGCCACTCACTGCCTATCCTAATTCAGACACTCCGATTCACACCACCCCGTGATGTTTTTCTCACTCCTACTAGTGAATGTAATGTAACACACACCCATACAATGCGCACCACCCCGCGATGTTTTTCAGAAACCTATCCTACATTGCCACTGCATGTTCCCTGAGCTCCCCATGCTGACCACCTCGTGGTGCTTATCTCCATCCTACATTGCCACTCAGTGCCTATCCTAATTCAGACCCTGCGATTCACACCACCCCGTGATGTTTTTCTCACTCCTACTAGTGAATGTAATGTAACACACACCCATACAATGCGCACCACCCCGGGATGATTTTCTCACTCCTACTAGTGAATGTAATGTAACACACACCCATACAATGCGCACCACCCCGTGATGTTTTTCAGAAAACTATCCTACATTGCCACTGCATGTTGCCTGACCTCCCCATGCTTACCACCCCGCGGTGCTTTTCTCCATAATACATTGCCACTCACTGCCTATCCTAATTCAGACCCTCCGATTCACACCACACTGTGATGTTTTTCTCACTCCTACTAGTGAATGTAATGTAACAAACACCCATGCAATGCGCACCACCCCGTGATGTTTTTCTCACTCCTACTAGTGAATGTAATGTAACACACACCCATACAATGCACCCCACCCCGCGATGTTTTTCAGAAACCTATCCTACATTGCCACTGCATGTTCCCTGAGCTCCCCATGCTGACCCCACCGCGGTGCTTTTCTCCATCCTACATTGCCACTCACTGCCTATCCTAATTCAGACGCTCCGATTCAGACCACCCCGCGATGTTTTTCTCACTCCTACTAGTGAATGTCATTTAACACACACCCATAAGGCGCACCACCTCGCGATGTTTTTCAGAAACCTATCCTATATTGCCACTGCATGTTCCCTGACCTCCCCTTGCTGACCAGTCCTCGGTGCTTTTCTCCATCCTACATTGCCACTCACTGCCTATCCTAATTCAGACCCTCCGATTCACACCACCCCGTGATGTTTTTCTCACTCCTGCTAGTGAATGTAATGTAACACACACCCATACAATGCGCACCGCCCCGTGATGTTTTTCTCACTGCTACTAGTGAATGTAATGTAACACACACCCATATAATGCGCACCACCCCGTGATGTTTTTCTCACTCCTACTAGTGAATGTAATGTAACACACACCCATACAATGCGAACCACCCCGCGATGTTTTTGAGAAACCTATCCTACATAGCCACTGCATGTTCCCTGACCTCCCAATGCTGACCACCCCGCGGTGCTTTTCTCCATCCTACATTGCCACTCACTGCCTATCCTAATTCAGACCCTCCGATTCAGACCACCCCGCGATGTTTTTCTCACTCCTACTAGTGAATGTCATTTAACACACACCCATAAGTCGCACCACCACCCGATGTTTTACAGAAACCTACCCTACATTGCCACTGCATGTTCCCTGACCTCCCCATGCTGACCACCCCGCGGTGCTTTTCTCCATCCTACATTGCCACTCACTGCCTATCCTCATTCAGACACTCCGATTCACACCACCCTGTGATGTTTTTCTCACTCCTACTAGTGAATGTAGTGTAACAAACACCCATGCAATGCGCACCACCCCGTGATGTTTTTCTCACTCCTACTAGTGAATGTAATGTAACACACACCCATACAATGCACCCCACCCCGCGATGTTTTTCAGAAACCTATCCTACATTGCCACTGCATGTTCCCTGAGCTCCCCATGCTGACAACCCCGCGGTGCTTATCTCCATCCTATATTGCCACTCACTGCCTATCCTAATTCAGACGCTCCGATTCAGATCACCCCGCGATGTTTTTCTCACTCCTACTAGTGAATGTCATTTAACACACACCCATAAGGCGCACCACCACGTGATGCTTTTCAGAAACCTATCCTACATTGCCACTGCATGTTCCCTGACCTCCCCTTGCTGACAAGTCATCGGTGCTTTTCTCCATACTACATTGCCACTCACTGCCTATCCTAATTCAGACTCTACGATTCACACCACCCCGTGATGTTTTTCTCACTCCTACTAATGAATGTAATGTAACACACTCCCATACAATGCGCACCGCCACGTGATGTTTTTCTCACTGCTACTAGTGAATGTAATGTAACACACACCCATATAATGCGCACCACCCCGTGATGTTTTTCTCACTCCTACTAGTGAATGTAATGTAACACACACCCATACAATGCGAACCACCCCGCGATGTTTTTCAGAAACCTATCCTACATTGCCACTGCATGTTCCCTGACCTCCCCATGCTAACCACCCCGCGGTGCTTTTCTCCATCCTACATTGCCACTCACTGCCTATCCTAATTCAGACCTTCCGATTGACACCACCCCGTGATGTTTTTCTCACTCCTACTAGTGAACGTAATGTAACACACACCCATACAATGTGCACCAACCCGTGATGTTTTTCTCACTAGTACTAGTTAATGTAATGTAACACACACCCATACAATGCGCACCATCCCGTGATGTTTTTCTCACTCCTACTAGTGAATGTATTGTAACACCCACCCATACAATGCGCAGCACCCCGCGATGTTTTTCAGAAACCTATCCTACATTGCCACTGCATGTTCCCTGACCACCCCTTGCTGACCACCCTGCAGTGCTTTTCTCCATCCTACATTGCCACTCACTGCCTATCCTAATTCACACCCTCCGATTCACACAACCCCGTGCTGTTTTTCTCACTCCCACTAGTGAATGTAATGTAACACACACCCATGCAAAGCGCACCACCCCGCCATGTTTTTCAGAAACCTATCCTGCATTGCCACTGCATGTTCCCTGACTTCCCCATGCTGACCACCCCGCGGTGCTTTTCTCCTTCCTACATTGCCACTCACTGCATATCTTATTTCAGACCCTCCGATTCACACCACCCCGTGATGTTTTTCTCACTCCTACTAGTGAATGTAATGTAACACACACCCATACAATGCGCACCACCCCGTGATGTTTTTCAGAAAACTATCCTACATTGCCACTGCATGTTCCCTGACCTCCCCATGCAGACGACCTCGCGGTGCTTTTCTCCATCCTACATTGCCACTCACTGCCTATCCTAATTCAGACCCTCCGATTCACACCACCCCGTTATGTTTTTCTCACTCCTACTAGTGAATGTAATGTAACACACACCCATACAATGCGCACCTCCCCGCGATGTTTTTCAGAAACCTATCCTACATTGCCACTGCATGTTCCCTGACCTCCCCATGCTAACCACCCCGCGGTGCTTTTCTCCATCCTACATTGCCACTCACTGCCTATCCTAATTCAGACCTTCCGATTGACACCACCCCGTGATGTTTTTCTCACTCCTACTAGTGAACGTAATGTAACACACACCCATACAATGCGCACCAACCCGTGATGTTTTTCTCACTAGTACTAGTTAATGTAATGTAACACACACCCATACAATGCGCACCACCCCGTGATGTTTTTCTCACTCCTACTAGTGAATGTATTGTAACACCCACCCATACAATGCGCAGCACCCCGCGATGTTTTTCAGAAACCTATCCTACATTGCCACTGCATGTTCCCTGACCACCCCTTGCTGACCACCCTGCAGTGCTTTTCTCCATCCTACATTGCCACTCACTGCCTATCCTAATTCACACCCTCCGATTCACACAACCCCGTGCTGTTTTTCTCACTCCCACTAGTGAATGTAATGTAACACACACCCATGCAAAGCGCACCACCCCGCCATGTTTTTCAGAAACCTATCCTGCATTGCCACTGCATGTTCCCTGACTTCCCCATGCTGACCACCCCGCGGTGCTTTTCTCCTTCCTACATTGCCACTCACTGCATATCTTATTTCAGACCCTCCGATTCACACCACCCCGTGATGTTTTTCTCATTCCTACTAGTGAATGTAATGTAACACACACCCATACAATGCGCACCACCCCGTGATGCTTTTCTCACTCGTACTAGTGAATGTAGTGTAACACACACCCGTACAATGCGCCCTGCCCCGTGATGTTTTTCTCACTCCTACTAGTGAATGTAATGTAACACACACCCATATATTGCGCACCACCCCGTGATGTTTTTCTCACTCCTACTAGTGAATGTAATGTAACACACACCCATACAATGCGAAACACCCCGCGATGTTTTTCAGAAACCTATCCTACATTGCCACTGCATGTTCCCTGACCTCCCCATGCTAACCACCCCGCGGTGCTTTTCTCCATCCTACATTGCCACTCACTGACTATCCTAATTCAGACCTTCTGATTGACACCACCCCGTGATGTTTTTCTCACTCCTACTAGTGAACGTAATGTAACACACACCCATACAATGAACCACCCCGTGATGTTTTTCTCACACGTACTAGTGAATGTAATGTAACACACACCCATACAATGCGCACCACCCCGTGATGTTTTTCTCACTCCTACTAGTGAATCTAATGTAACACCCACCCATACAATGCGCACCACCCCACGATGTTTTTCAGAAACCTATCCTACATTGCCACTGCATGTTCCCTGACCTCCCCATGCTGACCACCCCGCGGTGCTTTTCTCCATCCTACATTGCCACTCACTGCCTATCCTAATTCAGACCCTCCAATTCACACCACCCCGTGATGTTTTTCTCACTCCTACTAGTGAATGTAATGTAACACACACCCATACAATGCACACCACCCCGCGATATTTTTCAGGAACCTATTCTACATTGCCACTGCATGTTCCCTGACCTCCCCATGCTCACCACCCCGCAGTGCTGTTCTCCATCCTACATTGCCACTCACTGCCTATCCTAATTCAGACCCTCCGATTCACACCACCCCGTGATGTTTTTCTCACTCCTACTAGTGAATGTAATGTAACACACACCCATAAAATGCGCACCACCCCTCAATGTTTTTCAGAAACCTATCCTACATTGCCACTGCATGTTCCCTGACCTCCACATGCTGACCACCCCGCGGTGCTTTTCTCCATCCTACATTGCCACTCACTGCCTATCCTAATACAGACCCTCCGATTCTCACCACCCCGTGATGTTTTTCTCACTCCTACTAGTGAATGTAATGTAACACACACCCATACAATGCGAACCACCACGCGATGTTTTTCAGAAACCTATCCTACATTGCCACTGCATGTTCCCTGACCTCCCCATGCTAACCACCTCGCGGTGCTTTTCTCCATCCTACATTGCCACTCACTGCCTATCCTAATTCAGACCTTCCGATTGACACCACCCCGTGATGTTTTTCTCACTCCTACTAGTGAACGTAATGTAACACACACCCATACAATGCGCACCAACCCGTGATGTTTTTCTCACTAGTACTAGTTAATGTAATGTAACACACACCCATACAATGCGCACCACCCCGTGATGTTTTTCTGACTCCTACTAGTGAATGTAATGTAACACCCACCCATACAATGCGCACCACCCCGCGATGTTTTTCAGAAACCTATCCTACATTGCCACTGCATGTTCCCTGACCTCCCCTTGCTGACCACCCTGCAGTGCTTTTCTCCATCCTACATTGCCACTCACTGCCTATCCTAATTCACACCCTCCGATTCACACCACCCCGTGCTGTTTTTCTCACTCCCACTAGTGAATGTAATGTAACACACACCCATGCAAAGCGCACCACCCCGCCATGTTTTTCAGAAACCTATCCTGCATTGCCACAGCATGTTCCCTGACTTCCCCATGCTGACCACCCCGCGGTGCTCTTCTCCTTCCTACATTGCCACTCACTGCATATCTTATTTCAGACCCTCCGATTCACACCACCCCGTGATGTTTTTCTCACTCCTACTAGTGAATGTAATGTAACACACACCCATACAATGCGCACCACCCCGCGATGTTTTTCAGAAAACTATCCTACAATGCCACTGCATGTTCCCTGACCTCCCCATGCAGACGACCTCGCGGTGCTTTTCTCCATCCTACATTGCCACTCACTGCCTATCCTAATTCAGACCCTCCGATTCACAACACCCCGAGATGTTTTTCTCACTCCCACTAGTGAATGTAATGTAACACACACCGATACAATGCGCACCACCCCGTAAAGATTTTCTCACTCCTAATATTGAATGTAATGTAAAACACACCCATACAATGCGCACCACCCCGTGATGTTTTTCTCACTCCTACCAGTGAATGTAATGTAACACACACCCATACAATGCGCACCACCCCGCGATGTTTTTCAGAAACCTATCCTACATTGCCACTGCATGTTCCCTGAGCTCCCCATGCTGACCACCCCGCGGTGCTTATCTCCATCCTACATTGCCACTCACTGCCTATCCTAATTCAGACCCTCCGATTCAGACCACCCCGCGATGTTTTTCTCACTCCTACTAGTGAATGTCATTTAACACACCCCCATAAGTCGCACCACCACCCGATGTTTTACAGAAACCTACCCTACATTGCCACTGCATGTTCCCTGACCTCCCCATGCTGACCACCCCGTGGTGCTTTTCTCCATCCTACATTGCCACTCACTGCCTATCCTAATTCAGACACTCCGATTCACACCACCCCGTGATGTTTTTCTCACTCC
Source organism: Cavia porcellus (assembly GCF_034190915.1). NCBI lineage: Eukaryota > Metazoa > Chordata > Mammalia > Rodentia > Caviidae > Cavia > Cavia porcellus. The sequence goes on from NW_026947569.1 coordinate 1,646,994, forward strand.
TACTAGTGAATGTAATGTAACACACACCCATACAATGAGCACCACCCCGTGATGTTTTTCTCACTCCTACTAGTGAATGTAATGTAACACACACCCATACAATGCGCACCACCCCGCGTTGTTTTTCAGAAACCTATCCTACATTGCCACTGCATGTTCCCTGACCTCCCCATGCTGACCACCCCGCAGTGCTTTTCTCCATCCTACATTGCCACTCACTGCCTATCATAATTCTGACCCTCCGATTCACACCACCGCGTGATGTTTTTCTCACTCCTACTAGTGAATGTAATGTAACAAACACCCATACAATGTGCACCACACCGTGATGATTTTCTCACTGCTACTAGTGAATGTAATGTAACACACACCCATACAATGCGACCACCCCGTGATATTTTTCTCACTCCTACTAGTGAATGTACAGTAACACACACCCATACAATGCACACCACCCCGCGATGTTTTTGAGAAACCTATTCTACATTGCCACTGCATGTTCCGTGACCTCCCCATGCTGACCACCCTGCGGTGCTTTTCTCCATCCTACATTGCCACTCACTGCCTATCCTAATTAAGACCCTCCAATTCATACCACCCCGTGATATTTTTCTCACTGCTACTAGTGAATGTAATGTAACACACACCCATACAATGCGCACCACCCCGTGATATTTTTCTCACTCCTACTAGTGAATGTAAAGTAACACACACCCATACAATGCACACCACCCCGCGATGTTTTTCAGAAACCTATCCTACATTGCCACTGCATGTTCCCTGACCTCCCCATGCTGACCACCCTGCAATGCTTTTCTCCATCCTACATTGCCACTCACTGCCTATCCTAATTCAGATCCTCCGATTCATACCACCCCGTGATGTTTTTCTCACTCCTACTAGTGAATGTAATGTAACACACACCCATACAATGCGCACCACGCCGTGATGTTTTTCTCACTCCTACTAGTGAATGTAATGTAACACACACCCATACAATGCGCACCACCCCACAATGTTTTTCAGAAACCTATCCTACATTGCCACTGCATGTTCCCTGACCTCCGCTTGCTGACCACCCCGCAGTGCTTTTCTCCATCCTACATTGCCACTCACTGCCTATCCTAATTCACACCCTCCGATTCACACCAGCCCGTGATGTTTTTCTCACTCCCACTAGTGAATGTAATGTAACACACACCCATACAATGCCCAGCACCCCGTGATATTTTTCTCACTCCTACTAGTGAATGTAAAGTAACACACACCCATACAATGCACACCACCCCGCGATGTTTTTCAGAAACCTATCCTACATTGCCACTGCATGTTCCCTGACCTCCCCATGCTGACCATCCTGCGGTGCTTTTCTCCATCCTACATTGCCACTCACTGCCTATCCTAATTCAGACCCTCCGATTCATACCACCCTGTGATGTTTTTCTCACTCCTACTAGTGAATGTAATGTAACACACACCCATACAATGCGCACCATGCCGTGATGTTTTTCTCACTCCTACTAGTGAATGTAATGTAACACACACCCATACAATGCGCAGCACCCCGCGATGTTTTTCAGAAACCTATCCTACATTGCCACTGCATGTTCCCTGACCTCCACATGCTGACCACACTTCGGTGCTTTTCTCCATCCTACATTGCAACTCACTGCCTATCCTAATACAGTCCCTCCGATTCACACCACCCCGTGATGTTTTTCTCACTCCTACTCGTAAATGTAATGTAACACACACCCATACAATGCGCACCACCCCGTGAAGATTTTCTCACTCCTACTAGTGAATGTAATGTAAAACACACCCATACAATGCGCACCACCCCGTGATGTTTTTCTCACTCCTACCAGTGAATGTAATGTAACACACACCCATACAATGCGCACCACCCCGCGATGTTTTTCAGAAACCTATCCTACATTGCCACTGCATGTTCCCTGAGCTCCCCATGCTGACCACCCCGTGGTGCTTATCTCCATCCTACATTGCCACTCACTGCCTATCCTAATTCAGACCCTGCGATTCACACCACCCCGTGATGTTTTTCTCACTCCTACTAGTGAATGTAATGTAACACACACCCATACAATGCGCACCACCCCGGGATGATTTTCTCACTCCTACTAGTGAATGTAATGTAACACACACCCATACAATGCGCACCACCCCGTGATGTTTTTCAGAAAACTATCCTACATTGCCACTGCATGTTGCCTGACCTCCCCATGCTGACCACCCCGCGGTGCTTTTCTCCATAATACATTGCCACTCACTGCCTATCCTAATTCAGACCCTCCGATTCACACCACCCTGTGATGTTTTTCTCACTCCTACTAGTGAATGTAATGTAACAAACACCCATGCAATGCGCACCACCCCGTGATGTTTTTCTCACTCCTACTAGTGAATTGATGTAACACACACCCATACAATGCACCCCACCCCGCGATGTTTTTCAGAAACCTATCCTACATTGCCACTGCATGTTCCCTGAGCTCCCCATGCTGACAACCCCGCGGTGCTTATCTCCATCCTACATTGCCACTCACTGCCTATCCTAATTCAGACGCTCCGATTCAGACCACCCCGCGATGTTTTTCTCACTCCTACTAGTGAATGTCATTTAACACACACCCATAAGGCGCACCACCACGCGATGTTTTTCAGAAACCTATCCTATATTGCCACTGCATGTTCCCTGACCTCCCCTTGCTGACCAGTCCTCGGTGCTTTTCTCCATCCTACATTGCCACTCACTGCCTATCCTAATTCAGACTCTCCGATTCACACCACCCCGTGATGTTTTTCTCACTCCTGCTAGTGAATGTAATGTAACACACACCCATACAATGCGCACCGCCCCGTGATGTTTTTCTCACTCCTACTAGTGAATGTAATGTAACACACACCCATACAATGCGAACCACCCCGCGATGTTTTTCAGAAACGTATCCTACATAGCCACTGCATGTTCCCTGACCTCCCAATGCTGACCACCCCGCGGTGCTTTTCTCCATCCTACATTGCCACTCACTGCCTATCCTAATTCAGACCCTCCGATTCACACCACCCCGTGATGTTTTTCTCACTCCTACTAGTGAATGTAATGTAACACAAACCCATACAATGCGCACCACCACGGGATGATTTTCTCACTCCTACTAGTGAATGTAATGTAACACACACCCATACAATGCGCACCACCCCGTGATGTTTTTCTCACTCCTACTAGTGAATGTAATGTAACACACACCCATACAATGCACACCACCCCGCGATGTTTTTCAGAAACCTATTCTACATTGCCACTGCATGTTCCCTGACCTCCCCATGCTCACCACCCCGCAGTGCTTTTCTCCATCCTACATTGCCACTCACTGCCTATCCTAATTCAGACCCTCCGATTCACACCACCCCGTGATGTTTTTCTCACTCCTACTAGTGAATGTAATGTAACTCACACCCATAAAATGCGCACCACCCCTCGATGTTTTTCAGAAACCTATCCTACATTGCCACTGCAGGTTCCCTGACCTACCCATGCTGACCACCCCGCGGTGCTTTTCTCCATCCTACATTGCCACTCACTGCCTATCCTAATTCAGACCCTCCGATTCACACCACGCCGTGATGTTTTTCTCACTCCTACTAGTGAATGTAATGTAACACACACCCATACAATGCGCACCACCCCGTGATGTTTTTCAGAAACCTATCCTACATTGCCACTGCATGTTCCCTGACCTCCCCATGCTGACCACCCCGCGGTGCTTTTCTCCATCCTACATTGCCACTCACTGCCTATCCTAATTCAGACCCTCCGATTCACACCACCCCGTGATGTTTTTCTCACTCCTACTAATGAATGTAATGTAACACACACCCATACAATGCGCACCACCCCGGGATGATTTTCTCACTCCTACTAGTGAATGTAATGTAACACACACCCATACAATGCGCACCACCCCGTGATGTTTTTCAGAAAACTATCCTACATTGCCACTGCATGTTGCCTGACCTCCCCATGCTGACCACCCCGCGGTGCTTTTCTCCATACTACAATGCCACTCACTGCCTATCCTAATTCAGACCCTCCGATTCACACCACCCTGTGATGTTTTTCTCACTCCTACTAGTGAATGTAGTGTAACAAACACCCATGCAATGCGCACCACCCCGTGATGTTTTTCTCACTCCTACTAGTGAATGTAATGTAACACACACCCATACAATGCACCCCACCCCGCGATGTTTTTCAGAAACCTATCCTACATTGCCACTGCATGTTCCCTGAGCTCCCCATGCTGACAACCCCGCCGTGCTTATCTCCATCCTATATTGCCACTCACTGCCTATCCTAATTCAGACGCTCCGATTCAGATCACCCCGCGATGTTTTTCTCACTCCTACTAGTGAATGTCATTTAACACACACCCATAAGGCGCACCACCACGCGATGCTTTTCAGAAACCTATCCTACATTGCCACTGCATGTTCCCTGACCTCCCCTTGCTGACAAGTCATCAGTGCTTTTCTCCATACTACATTGCCACTCACTGCCTATCCTAATACAGGCCCTCCGATTCACACCACCACGTGATGTTTTTCTCACTCCTACTAGTGAATGTAATGTAACACACACCCATACAATGCGCACCACCCCGCGATGTTTTTCAGAAACCTATCCTACATTGCCACTGCATGTTCCATGACCTCCCCATGCTGACCATCCGCGGTGCTTTTCTCCATTCTACATTGCCACTCACTGCCTATCCTAATTCAGACCCTCCGATTCAGACCACCCCGTGAAGTTTTTCTCACTCCTACTAGTGAATGTAATGTAACACACACCGATACAATGCGCACCACCCCGTAAAGATTTTCTCACTCCTACTAGTGAATGTAATGTAAAACACACCCATACAATGCGCACCACCCCGTGATGTTTTTCTCACTCCTACCAGTGAATGTAATGTAACACACACCCATACAATGCGCACCACCCCGCGATGTTTTTCAGAAACCTATCCTACATTGCCACTGCATGTTCCCTGAGCTCCCCATGCTGACCACCCCGTGGTGCTTATCTCCATCCTACATTGCCACTCACTGCCTATCCTAATTCAGACCCTGCGATTCACACCACCCCGTGATGTTTTTCTCACTCCTACTAGTGAATGTAATGTAACACACACCCATACAATGCGCACCACCCCGGGATGATTTTCTCACTCCTACTAGTGAATGTAATGTAACACACACCCATACAATGCGCACCACCCCGTGATGTTTTTCAGAAAACTATCCTACATTGCCACTGCATGTTGCCTGACCTCCCCATGCTGACCACCCCGCGGTGCTTTTCTCCATAATACATTGCCACTCACTGCCTATCCTAATTCAGACCCTCCGATTCACACCACCCTGTGATGTTTTTCTCACTCCTACTAGTGAATGTAATGTAACAAACACCCATGCAATGCGCACCACCCCGTGATGTTTTTCTCACTCCTACTAGTGAATTGATGTAACACACACCCATACAATGCACCCCACCCCGCGATGTTTTTCAGAAACCTATCCTACATTGCCACTGCATGTTCCCTGAGCTCCCCATGCTGACAACCCCGCGGTGCTTATCTCCATCCTACATTGCCACTCACTGCCTATCCTAATTCAGACGCTCCGATTCAGACCACCCCGCGATGTTTTTCTCACTCCTACTAGTGAATGTCATTTAACACACACCCATAAGGCGCACCACCACGCGATGTTTTTCAGAAACCTATCCTATATTGCCACTGCATGTTCCCTGACCTCCCCTTGCTGACCAGTCCTCGGTGCTTTTCTCCATCCTACATTGCCACTCACTGCCTATCCTAATTCAGACCCTCCGATTCACACCACCCCGTGATGTTTTTCTCACTCCTGCTAGTGAATGTAATGTAACACACACCCATACAATGCGCACCGCCCCGTGATGTTTTTCTCACTCCTACTAGTGAATGTAATGTAACACACACCCATACAATGCGAACCACCCCGCGATGTTTTTCAGAAACCTATCCTACATAGCCACTGCATGTTCCCTGACCTCCCAATGCTGACCACCCCGCGGTGCTTTTCTCCATCCTACATTGCCACTCACTGCCTATCCTAATTCAGACCCTCCGATTCACACCACCCCGTGATGTTTTTCTCACTCCTACTAGTGAATGTAATGTAACACAAACCCATACAATGCGCACCACCACGGGATGATTTTCTCACTCCTACTAGTGAATGTAATGTAACACACACCCATACAATGCGCACCACCCCGTGATGTTTTTCTCACTCCTACTAGTGAATGTAATGTAACACACACCCATACAATGCACACCACCCCGCGATGTTTTTCAGAAACCTATTCTACATTGCCACTGCATGTTCCCTGACCTCCCCATGCTCACCACCCCGCAGTGCTTTTCTCCATCCTACATTGCCACTCACTGCCTATCCTAATTCAGACCCTCCGATTCACACCACCCCGTGATGTTTTTCTCACTCCTACTAGTGAATGTAATGTAACTCACACCCATAAAATGCGCACCACCCCTCGATGTTTTTCAGAAACCTATCCTACATTGCCACTGCAGGTTCCCTGACCTACCCATGCTGACCACCCCGCGGTGCTTTTCTCCATCCTACATTGCCACTCACTGCCTATCCTAATTCAGACCCTCCGATTCACACCACGCCGTGATGTTTTTCTCACTCCTACTAGTGAATGTAATGTAACACACACCCATACAATGCGCACCACCCCGTGATGTTTTTCAGAAACCTATCCTACATTGCCACTGCATGTTCCCTGACCTCCCCATGCTGACCACCCCGCGGTGCTTTTCTCCATCCTACATTGCCACTCACTGCCTATCCTAATTCAGACCCTCCGATTCACACCACCCCGTGATGTTTTTCTCACTCCTACTAATGAATGTAATGTAACACACACCCATACAATGCGCACCACCCCGGGATGATTTTCTCACTCCTACTAGTGAATGTAATGTAACACACACCCATACAATGCGCACCACCCCGTGATGTTTTTCAGAAAACTATCCTACATTGCCACTGCATGTTGCCTGACCTCCCCATGCTGACCACCCCGCGGTGCTTTTCTCCATACTACAATGCCACTCACTGCCTATCCTAATTCAGACCCTCCGATTCACACCACCCTGTGATGTTTTTCTCACTCCTACTAGTGAATGTAGTGTAACAAACACCCATGCAATGCGCACCACCCCGTGATGTTTTTCTCACTCCTACTAGTGAATGTAATGTAACACACACCCATACAATGCACCCCACCCCGCGATGTTTTTCAGAAACCTATCCTACATTGCCACTGCATGTTCCCTGAGCTCCCCATGCTGACAACCCCGCGGTGCTTATCTCCATCCTATATTGCCACTCACTGCCTATCCTAATTCAGACGCTCCGATTCAGATCACCCCGCGATGTTTTTCTCACTCCTACTAGTGAATGTCATTTAACACACACCCATAAGGCGCACCACCACGCGATGCTTTTCAGAAACCTATCCTACATTGCCACTGCATGTTCCCTGACCTCCCCTTGCTGACAAGTCATCAGTGCTTTTCTCCATACTACATTGCCACTCACTGCCTATCCTAATACAGGCCCTCCGATTCACACCACCACGTGATGTTTTTCTCACTCCTACTAGTGAATGTAATGTAACACACACCCATACAATGCGCACCACCCCGCGATGTTTTTCAGAAACCTATCCTACATTGCCACTGCATGTTCCATGACCTCCCCATGCTGACCATCCGCGGTGCTTTTCTCCATTCTACATTGCCACTCACTGCCTATCCTAATTCAGACCCTCCGATTCAGACCACCCCGTGAAGTTTTTCTCACTCCTACTAGTGAATGTAATGTAACACACACCGATACAATGCGCACCACCCCGTAAAGATTTTCTCACTCCTACTAGTGAATGTAATGTAAAACACACCCATACAATGCGCACCACCCCGTGATGTTTTTCTCACTCCTACCAGTGAATGTAATGTAACACACACCCATACAATGCGCACCACCCCGCGATGTTTTTCAGAAACCTATCCTACATTGCCACTGCATGTTCCCTGAGCTCCCCATGCTGACCACCCCGCGGTGCTTATCTCCATCCTACATTGCCACTCACTGCCTATCCTAATTCAGACCCTCCGATTCAGACCACCCCGCGATGTTTTTCTCACTCCTACTAGTGAATGTCATTTAACACACACTCGTAAGTCGCACCACCACCCGATGTTTTACAGAAACCTACCCTACATTGCCACTGCATGTTCCCTGACCTCCCCATGCTGACCACCCCGCGGTGCTTTTCTCCATCCTACATTGCCACTCACTGCCTATCCTCATTCAGACACTCCGATTCACACCACCCCGTGATGTTTTTCTCACTCCTACTAGTGAATGTAATGTAACACACACCCATACAATGAGCACCACCCCGTGATGTTTTTCTCACTCCTACTAGTGAATGTAATGTAACACACACCCATAGAATGCGCACCACCCCGCGTTGTTTTTCAGAAACCTATCCTACATTGCCACTGCATGTTCCCTGACCTCCCCATGCTGACCACCCCGCAGTGCTTTTCTCCATCCTACATTGCCACACACTGCATGTCCTATTTCAGACCGTCCGATTCACACCACCCCGTGATGTTTTTCTCACTCCTACTAGTGAATGTAATGTAACACACACCCATAAAATGCGCACCACCCCGTGATGTTTTTCAGAAAACTATCCTACATTGCCACTGCATGTTCCCTGACCTCCCCATGCTGACAACCCCGCGGTGCTTTTCTGCATCCTACATTGCCACTCACTGCCTATCCTAATTCAGACCCTCCGATTCACACCACCCCGTGATGTTTTTCTCACTCCTACTAGTGAATGTAATGTAACACACACCCATTCAATGCGCACCACCCCGTGATGTTTTTCTCACTCCTACTAGTGAATGTAATGTAACACACACAAATACAATGCGCACCACCTCGCGATGTTTTTCCGTAACCTATCCTACATTGCCACTGCATGTTCCCTGACCTCCCCATTCTGACCACCCCGCGGTGCTTTTCTCCATCCTATATTGCCACTCACTGCCTATCCTAATTCTGACCCTCCGATTCACACCACCCCGTGATGTTTTTCTCACTCCTACTAGTGAATGTAATGTAACACACACCCATACAATGAGCAGCACCCCGTGATGTTTTTCTAACTCCTACTAGTGAATGTAATGTAACACACACCCATACAATGCGCACCACCCCGCGATGTTTTTCAGAAACCCATCCTACATTGCCACTGCATGTTCCCTGACCTCCCCATGCTGACCACCCCACGGTGCTTTTCTCCATCCTACATTGCCACTCACTGCCTATCCTAATTCAGAACCTCCGATTCACACCACCCCGTGATGTTTTTCTCAATCCTACTAGTGAATGTAATGTAACACACACCCATTCAATGCGCACCACCCCATGATGATTTTCTCACTCCTACTAGTGAATTTAATGTAACACAAACCCATACAATGCGCACCACCCCGTGATGTTTTCTCACTACTACTAGTGAATGTAATGTAACACACACCCATAAAATGCGCACCACCCCTCGATGTTTTTCAGAAACCTATCCTACATTACCACTGCATGTTCCCTGACCTACCCATGCTGACCACCCCGCGGTGCTTTTCTCCATCCTACATTGCCACTCACTGCCTATCCTAATTCAGACCCTCCGATTCACACCACACCGTGATGTTTTTCTCACTCCTACTAGTGAATGTAATGTAACACACACCCATACAATGCGCACCACCCCGCGATGTTTTTCAGAAACCTATCCTACATTGCCACTGCATGTTCCCTGACCTCCCCATGCTGACCACCCCGCGGTGCTTTTCTCCATCCTACATTGCCACTCACTGCCTATCCTAATTCAGACACTCCGATTCACACCACCCCGTGATGTTTTTCTCACTCCTACTAGTGAATGTAATGTAACACACACCCATACAATGCGCACCACCCCGCGATGTTTTTCAGAAACCTATCCTACATTGCCACTGCATGTTCCCTGAGCTCCCCATGCTGACCACCTCGTGGTGCTTATCTCCATCCTACATTGCCACTCAGTGCCTATCCTAATTCAGACCCTGCGATTCACACCACCCCGTGATGTTTTTCTCACTCCTACTAGTGAATGTAATGTAACACACACCCATACAATGCGCACCACCCCGGGATGATTTTCTCACTCCTACTAGTGAATGTAATGTAACACACACCCATACAATGCGCACCACCCCGTGATGTTTTTCAGAAAACTATCCTACATTGCCACTGCATGTTGCCTGACCTCCCCATGCTTACCACCCCGCGGTGCTTTTCTCCATAATACATTGCCACTCACTGCCTATCCTAATTCAGACCCTCCGATTCACACCACACTGTGATGTTTTTCTCACTCCTACTAGTGAATGTAATGTAACAAACACCCATGCAATGCGCACCACCCCGTGATGTTTTTCTCACTCCTACTAGTGAATGTAATGTAACACACACCCATACAATGCACCCCACCCCGCGATGTTTTTCAGAAACCTATCCTACATTGCCACTGCATGTTCCCTGAGCTCCCCATGCTGACCCCACCGCGGTGCTTTTCTCCATCCTACATTGCCACTCACTGCCTATCCTAATTCAGACGCTCCGATTCAGACCACCCCGCGATGTTTTTCTCACTCCTACTAGTGAATGTCATTTAACACACACCCATAAGGCGCACCACCTCGCGATGTTTTTCAGAAACCTATCCTATATTGCCACTGCATGTTCCCTGACCTCCCCTTGCTGACCAGTCCTCGGTGCTTTTCTCCATCCTACATTGCCACTCACTGCCTATCCTAATTCAGACCCTCCGATTCACACCACCCCGTGATGTTTTTCTCACTCCTGCTAGTGAATGTAATGTAACACACACCCATACAATGCGCACCGCCCCGTGATGTTTTTCTCACTGCTACTAGTGAATGTAATGTAACACACACCCATATAATGCGCACCACCCCGTGATGTTTTTCTCACTCCTACTAGTGAATGTAATGTAACACACACCCATACAATGCGAACCACCCCGCGATGTTTTTGAGAAACCTATCCTACATAGCCACTGCATGTTCCCTGACCTCCCAATGCTGACCACCCCGCGGTGCTTTTCTCCATCCTACATTGCCACTCACTGCCTATCCTAATTCAGACCCTCCGATTCAGACCACCCCGCGATGTTTTTCTCACTCCTACTAGTGAATGTCATTTAACACACACCCATAAGTCGCACCACCACCCGATGTTTTACAGAAACCTTCCCTACATTGCCACTGCATGTTCCCTGACCTCCCCATGCTGACCACCCCGCGGTGCTTTTCTCCATCCTACATTGCCACTCACTGCCTATCCTCATTCAGACACTCCGATTCACACCACCCTGTGATGTTTTTCTCACTCCTACTAGTGAATGTAGTGTAACAAACACCCATGCAATGCGCACCACCCCGTGATGTTTTTCTCACTCCTACTAGTGAATGTAATGTAACACACACCCATACAATGCACCCCACCCCGCGATGTTTTTCAGAAACCTATCCTACATTGCCACTGCATGTTCCCTGAGCTCCCCATGCTGACAACCCCGCGGTGCTTATCTCCATCCTATATTGCCACTCACTGCCTATCCTAATTCAGACGCTCCGATTCAGATCACCCCGCGATGTTTTTCTCACTCCTACTAGTGAATGTCATTTAACACACACCCATAAGGCGCACCACCACGCGATGCTTTTCAGAAACCTATCCTACATTGCCACTGCATGTTCCCTGACCTCCCCTTGCTGACAAGTCATCGGTGCTTTTCTCCATACTACATTGCCACTCACTGCCTATCCTAATTCAGACTCTACGATTCACACCACCCCGTGATGTTTTTCTCACTCCTACTAATGAATGTAATGTAACACACTCCCATACAATGCGCACCGCCACGTGATGTTTTTCTCACTGCTACTAGTGAATGTAATGTAACACACACCCATATAATGCGCACCACCCCGTGATGTTTTTCTCACTCCTACTAGTGAATGTAATGTAACACACACCCATACAATGCGAACCACCCCGCGATGTTTTTCAGAAACCTATCCTACATTGCCACTGCATGTTCCCTGACCTCCCCATGCTAACCACCCCGCGGTGCTTTTCTCCATCCTACATTGCCACTCACTGCCTATCCTAATTCAGACCTTCCGATTGACACCACCCCGTGATGTTTTTCTCACTCCTACTAGTGAACGTAATGTAACACACACCCATACAATGTGCACCAACCCGTGATGTTTTTCTCACTAGTACTAGTTAATGTAATGTAACACACACCCATACAATGCGCACCATCCCGTGATGTTTTTCTCACTCCTACTAGTGAATGTATTGTAACACCCACCCATACAATGCGCAGCACCCCGCGATGTTTTTCAGAAACCTATCCTACATTGCCACTGCATGTTCCCTGACCACCCCTTGCTGACCACCCTGCAGTGCTTTTCTCCATCCTACATTGCCACTCACTGCCTATCCTAATTCACACCCTCCGATTCACACAACCCCGTGCTGTTTTTCTCACTCCCACTAGTGAATGTAATGTAACACACACCCATGCAAAGCGCACCACCCCGCCATGTTTTTCAGAAACCTATCCTGCATTGCCACTGCATGTTCCCTGACTTCCCCATGCTGACCACCCCGCGGTGCTTTTCTCCTTCCTACATTGCCACTCACTGCATATCTTATTTCAGACCCTCCGATTCACACCACCCCGTGATGTTTTTCTCACTCCTACTAGTGAATGTAATGTAACACACACCCATACAATGCGCACCACCCCGTGATGTTTTTCAGAAAACTATCCTACATTGCCACTGCATGTTCCCTGACCTCCCCATGCAGACGACCTCGCGGTGCTTTTCTCCATCCTACATTGCCACTCACTGCCTATCCTAATTCAGACCCTCCGATTCACACCACCCCGTTATGTTTTTCTCACTCCTACTAGTGAATGTAATGTAACACACACCCATACAATGCGCACCTCCCCGCGATGTTTTTCAGAAACCTATCCTACATTGCCACTGCATGTTCCCTGACCTCCCCATGCTAACCACCCCGCGGTGCTTTTCTCCATCCTACATTGCCACTCACTGCCTATCCTAATTCAGACCTTCCGATTGACACCACCCCGTGATGTTTTTCTCACTCCTACTAGTGAACGTAATGTAACACACACCCATACAATGCGCACCAACCCGTGATGTTTTTCTCACTAGTACTAGTTAATGTAATGTAACACACACCCATACAATGCGCACCACCCCGTGATGTTTTTCTCACTCCTACTAGTGAATGTATTGTAACACCCACCCATACAATGCGCAGCACCCCGCGATGTTTTTCAGAAACCTATCCTACATTGCCACTGCATGTTCCCTGACCACCCCTTGCTGACCACCCTGCAGTGCTTTTCTCCATCCTACATTGCCACTCACTGCCTATCCTAATTCACACCCTCCGATTCACACAACCCCGTGCTGTTTTTCTCACTCCCACTAGTGAATGTAATGTAACACACACCCATGCAAAGCGCACCACCCCGCCATGTTTTTCAGAAACCTATCCTGCATTGCCACTGCATGTTCCCTGACTTCCCCATGCTGACCACCCCGCGGTGCTTTTCTCCTTCCTACATTGCCACTCACTGCATATCTTATTTCAGACCCTCCGATTCACACCACCCCGTGATGTTTTTCTCATTCCTACTAGTGAATGTAATGTAACACACACCCATACAATGCGCACCACCCCGTGATGTTTTTCAGAAAACTATCCTACATTGCCACTGCATGTTCCCTGACCTCCCCATGCAGACGACCTCGCGGTGCTTTTCTCCATCCTACATTGCCACTCACTGCCTATCCTAATTCAGACCCTCCGATTCACACCACCCCGTTATGTTTTTCTCACTCCTACTAGTGAATGTAATGTAACACACACCCATACAATGCGCACCTCCCCGCGATGTTTTTCAGAAACCTATCCTACATTGCCACTGCATGTTCCCTGACCTCCACATGCTGACCACCCCGCGGTGCTTTTCTCCATCCTACATTGCCACTCACTGCCTATCCTAATACAGGCCCTCCGATTCACACCACCACGTGATGTTTTTCTCACTCCTACTAGTGAATGTAATGTAACACACACCCATACAATGCGCACCACCCCGCGATGTTTTTCAGAAACCTATCCTACATTGCCACTGCATGTTCCCTGACCTCCCCATGCTGACCACCCGCGGTGCTTTTCTCCATTCTACATTGCCACTCACTGCCTATCCTAATTCAGACCCTCCGATTCACACCACCCCGTGATGTTTTTCTCACTCCTACTAGTGAATGTAATGTAACACACACCGATACAATGCGCACCACCCCGTAAAGATTTTCTCACTCCTACTAGTGAATGTAATGTAAAACACACCCATACAATGCGCACCACCCCGTGATGTTTTTCTCACTCCTACCAGTGAATGTAATGTAACACACACCCATACAATGCGCACCACCCCGCGATGTTTTTCAGAAACCTATCCTACATTGCCACTGCATGTTCCCTGAGCTCCCCATGCTGACCACCCCGCGGTGCTTATCTCCATCCTACATTGCCACTCACTGCCTATCCTAATTCAGACCCTCCGATTCAGACCACCCCGCGATGTTTTTCTCACTCCTACTAGTGAATGTCATTTAAAACACACCCATAAGTCGCACCACCACCCGATGTTTTACAGAAACCTACCCTACATTGCCACTGCATGTTCCCCGACCTCCCCATGCTGACCACCCCGCGGTGCTTTTCTCCATCCTACATTGCCACTCACTGCCTGTCCTCATTCAGACGCTCCGATTCAGACCACCCCGCGATGTTTTTCTCACTCCTACTAGTGAATGTCATTTAACACACACCCATAAGGCGCACCACCACGCGATGCTTTTCAGAAACCTATCCTACATTGCCACTGCATGTTCCCTGACCTCCCCTTGCTGACAAGTCATCGGTGCTTTTCTCCATACTACATTGCCACTCACTGCCTATCCTAATTCAGACTCTCCGATTCACACAACCCCGTGATGTTTTTCTCACTCCTACTAATGAATGTAATGTAACACACTCCCATACAATGCGCACCGCCACGTGATGTTTTTCTCACTGCTACTAGTGAATGTAATGTAACACACACCCATATAATGCGCACCACCCCGTGATGTTTTTCTCACTCCTACTAGTGAATGTAATGTAACACACACCCATATATTGCGAACCACCCCGCGATGTTTTTCAGAAACCTATCCTACATTGCCACTGCATGTTCCCTGACCTCCCCATGCTAACCACCCCGCGGTGCTTTTCTCCATCCTACATTGCCACTCACTGCCTATCCTAATTCAGACCTTCCGATTGACACCACCCCGTGATGTTTTTCTCACTCCTACTAGTGAACGTAATGTAACACACACCCATACAATGCGCACCAACCCGTGATGTTTTTCTCACTGGTACTAGTTAATGTAATGTAACACACACCCATACAATGCGCACCACCCCGTGATGTTTTTCTCACTCCTACTAGTGAATGTATTGTAACACCCACCCATACAATGCGCAGCACCCCGCGATGTTTTTCAGAAACCTATCCTACATTGCCACTGCATGTTCCCTGACCTCCCCTTGCTGACCACCCTGCAGTGCTTTTCTCCATCCTACATTGCCACTCACTGCCTATCCTAATTCACACCCTCCGATTCACACAACCCCGTGATGTTTTTCTCACTCCCACTAGTGAATGTAATGTAACACACACCCATGCAAAGCGCACCACCCCGCCATGTTTTTCAGAAACCTATCCTGCATTGCCACTGCATGTTCCCTGACTTCCCCATGCTGACCACCCCGCGGTGCTTTTCTCCTTCCTACATTGCCACTCACTGCATATCTTATTTCAGACCCTCCGATTCACACAACCCCGTGATGTTTTTCTCACTCCTACTAGTGAATGTAATGTAACACACACCCATACAATGCGCACCACCCCGTGATGTTTTTCAGAAAACTATCCTACATTGCCACTGCATGCTCCCTGACCTCCCCAAGCAGACGACCTCGCGGTGCTTTTCTCCATCCTACATTGCCACTCACTGCCTATCCTAATTCAGACCCTCCGATTCACACCACCCCGTTATGTTTTTCTCACTCCTACTAGTGAATGTAATGTAACACACACCCATACAATGCGCACCTCCCCGCGATGTTTTTCAGAAACCTATCCTACATTGCCACTGCATGTTCCCTGACCTCCACATGCTGACCACCCCGCGGTGCTTTTCTCCATCCTACATTGCCACTCACTGCCTATCCTAATACAGGCCCTCCGATTCACACCACCACGTGAGTTTTTCTCACTCCTACTAGTGAATGTAATGTAACACACACCCATACAATGCGCACCACCCCGCGATGTTTTTCAGAAACCTATCCTACATTGCCACTGCATGTTCCATGACCTCCCCATGCTGACCACCCGCGGTGCTTTTCTCCATTCTACATTGCCACTCACTGCCTATCCTAATTCAGACCCTCCGATTCACACCACCCCGTGAAGTTTTTCTCACTCCTACTAGTGAATGTAATGTAACACACACCGATACAATGCGCACCACCCCGTAAAGATTTTCTCACTCCTACTAGTGAATGTAATGTAAAACACACCCATACAATGCGCACCACCCCGTGATGTTTTTCTCACTCCTACCAGTGAATGTAATGTAACACACACCCATATAATGCGCACCACCCCGCGATGTTTTTCAGAAACCTATCCTACATTGCCACTGCATGTTCCCTGAGCTCCCCATGCTGACCACCCCGCGGTGCTTATCTCCATCCTACATTGCCACTCACTGCCTATCCTAATTCAGACCCTCCGATTCAGACCACCCCGCGATGTTTTTCTCACTCCTACTAGTGAATGTCATTTAACACACACCCATAAGTCGCACCACCACCCGATGTTTTACAGAATCCTACCCTACATTGCCACTGCATGTTCCCTGACCTCCCCATGCTGACCACCCCGCGGTGCTTTTCTCCATCCTACATTGCCACTCACTGCCTATCCTCATTCAGACACTCCGATTCACACCACCCCGTGATGTTTTTCTCACTCCTACTAGTGAATGTAATGTAACACACACCCATACAATGAGCACCACCCCGTGATGTTTTTCTCACTCCTACTAGTGAATGTAATGTAACACACACCCATAGAATGTGCACCACCCCGCGTTGTTTTTCAGAAACCTATCCTACATTGCCACTGCATTTTCCCTGACCTCCCCATTCTGACCACCCCGCGGTGCTTTTCTCCATTCTATATTGCCACTCACTGCCTATCCTAATTCTGACCCTCCGATTCACACCACCCCGTGATGTTTTTCTCACTCCTACTAGTGAATGTAATGTAACACACACCCATACAATGAGCACCACCCCGTGATGTTTTTCTAACTCCTACTAGTGAATGTAATGTAACACACACCCATACAATGCGCACCACCCCGCGATGTTTTTCAGAAACCCATCCTACATTGCCACTGCATGTTCCCTGACCTCCCCATGCTGACCACCCCACGGTGCTTTTCTCCATCCTACATTGCCACTCACTGCCTATCCTAATTCAGAACCTCCGATTCACACCACCCCTTGATGTTTTTCTCAATCCTACTAGTGAATGTAATGTAACACACACCCATTCAATGCGCACGACCCCATGATGATTTTCTCACTCCTACTAGTGAATTTAATGTAACACACACCCATACAATGCGCACCACCCCGTGATGTTTTCTCACTACTACTAGTGAATGTAATGTAACACACACCCATAAAATGCGCACCACCCCTCGATGTTTTTCAGAAACCTATCCTACATTGCCACTGCATGTTCCCTGACCTACCCATGCTGACCACCCCGCGGTGCTTTTCTCCATCCTACATTGCCACTCACTGCCTATCCTAATTCAGACCCTCCGATTCACACCACACCGTGATGTTTTTCTCACTCCTACTAGTGAATGTAATGTAACACACACCCATACAATGCGCACCACCCCGCGATGTTTTTCAGAAACCTATCCTACATTGCCACTGCATGTTCCCTGACCTCCCCATGCTGACCACCCCGCGGTGCTTTTCTCCATCCTACATTGCCACTCACTGCCTATCCTAATTCAGACACTCCGATTCACACCACCCCGTGATGTTTTTCTCACTCCTACTAGTGAATGTAATGTAACACACACCCATACAATGCGCACCACCCCGCGATGTTTTTCAGAAACCTATCCTACATTGCCACTGCATGTTCCCTGAGCTCCCCATGCTGACCACCTCGTGGTGCTTATCTCCATCCTACATTGCCACTCAGTGCCTATCCTAATTCAGACCCTGCGATTCACACCACCCCGTGATGTTTTTCTCACTCCTACTAGTGAATGTAATGTAACACACACCCATACAATGCGCACCACCCCGGGATGATTTTCTCACTCCTACTAGTGAATGTAATGTAACACACACCCATACAATGCGCACCACCCCGTGATGTTTTTCAGAAAACTATCCTACATTGCCACTGCATGTTGCCTGACCTCCCCATGCTTACCGTCCCGCGGTGCTTTTCTCCATAATACATTGCCACTCACTGCCTATCCTAATTCAGACCCTCCGATTCACACCACACTGTGATGTTTTTCTCACTCCTACTAGTGAATGTAATGTAACAAACACCCATGCAATGCGCACCACCCCGTGATGTTTTTCTCACTCCTACTAGTGAATGTAATGTAACACACACCCATACAATGCACCCCACCCCGCGATGTTTTTCAGAAACCTATCCTACATTGCCACTGCATGTTCCCTGAGCTCCCCATGCTGACCCCACCGCGGTGCTTTTCTCCATCCTACATTGCCACTCACTGCCTATCCTAATTCAGACGCTCCGATTCAGACCACCCCGCGATGTTTTTCTCACTCCTACTAGTGAATGTCATTTAACACACACCCATAAGGCGCACCACCACGCGATGTTTTTCAGAAACCTATCCTATATTGCCACTGCATGTTCCCTGACCACCCCTTGCTGACCAGTCCTCGGTGCTTTTCTCCATCCTACATTGCCACTCACTGCCTATCCTAATTCAGACCCTCCGATTCACACCACCCCGTGATGTTTTTCTCACTCCTGCTAGTGAATGTAATGTAACACACACCCATACAATGCGCACCGCCCCGTGATGTTTTTCTCACTGCTACTAGTGAATGTAATGTAACACACACCCATATAATGCGCACCACCCCGTGATGTTTTTCTCACTCCTACTAGTGAATGTAATGTAACACACACCCATACAATGCGAACCACCCCGCGATGTTTTTCAGAAACCTATCCTACATAGCCACTGCATGTTCCCTGACCTCCCAATGCTGACCACCCCGCGGTGCTTTTCTCCATCCTACATTGCCACTCACTGCCTATCCTAATTCAGACCCTCCGATTCACACCACCCCGTGATGTTTTTCTCACTCCTACTAGTGAATGTAATGTAACACAAACCCATACAATGCGCACCACCACGGGATGATTTTCTCACTCCTACTAGTGAATGTAATGTAACACACACCCATACAATGCGCACCACCCCGTGATGTTTTTCTCACTCCTACTAGTGAATGTAATGTAACACACACCCATACAATGCACACCACCCCGCGATGTTTTTCAGAAACCTATTCTACATTGCCACTGCATGTTCCCTGACCTCCCCATGCTCACCACCCCGCAGTGCTTTTCTCCATCCTACATTGCCACTCACTGCCTATCCTAATTCAGACCCTCCGATTCAAACCACCCCGTGATGTTTTTCTCACTCCTACTAGTGAATGTAATGTAACACACACCCATAAAATGCGCACCACCCCTCGATGTTTTTCAGAAACCTATCCTACATTGCCACTGCAGGTTCCCTGACCTACCCATGCTGACCACCCCGCGGTGCTTTTATCCATCCTACATTGCCACTCACTGCCTATCCTAATTCACACCCTCCGATTCACACCACCCCGTGATGTTTTTCTCACTCCTACTAGTGAATGTAATGTAACACACAGCCATACAATGCGCACCACCCCGGGATGATTTTCTCACTCCTACTAGTGAATGTAATGTAACACACACCCATGCAATGCGCACCACCCCGTGATGTTTTTCAGAAAACTATCCTACATTGCCACTGCATGTTGCCTGACCTCCCCATGCTGACCACCCCGCGGTGCTTTTCTCCATACTACAATGCCACTCAATGCCTATCCTAATTCAGACCCTCCGATTCACACCACCCTGTGATGTTTTTGTCACTCCTACTAGTGAATGTAGTGTAACAAACACCCATGCAATGCGCACCACCCCGTGATGTTTTTCTCACTCCTACTAGTGAATGTAATGTAACACACACCCATACAATGCACCCCACCCCGCGATGTTTTTCAGAAACCTATCCTACATTGCCACTGCATGTTCCCTGAGCTCCCCATGCTGACAACCCCACGGTGCTTATTTCCATCCTATATTGCCACTCACTGCCTATCCTAATTCAGACGCTCCGATTCAGACCACCCTGCGATGTTTTTCTCACTCCTACTAGTGAATGTCATTTAACACACACCCATAAGGCGCACCACCACGCGATGCTTTTCAGAAACCTATCCTACATTGCCACTGCATGTTCCCTGACCTCGCCTTGCTGACAAGTCATCGGTGCTTTTCTCCATACTACATTGCCACTCACTGCCTATCCTAATTCAGACTCTCCGATTCACACCACCCCGTGATGTTTTTCTCACTCCTACTAATGAATGTAATGTAACACACTCCCATACAATGCGCACCGCCATGTGATGTTTTTCTCACTCTACTAGTGAATGTAATGTAACACACACCCATATAATGCGCACCACCCCTTGATGTTTTTCTCACTCCTACTAGTGAATGTAATGTAACACACACCCATACAATGCGCATCACCCGCGATGTTTTTCAGAAACCTATCCTACATTGCCACTGCATGTTCCATGACCTCCCCATGCTGACCACCCGCGGTGCTTTTCTCCATTCTACATTGCCACTCACTGCCTATCCTAATTCAGACCCTCCGATTCACACCACCCCGTGAAGTTTTTCTCACTCCTACTAGTGAATGTAATGTAACACACACCGATACAATGCGCACCACCCCGTAAAGATTTTCTCACTCCTACTAGTGAATGTAATGTAAAACACACCCATACAATGCGCACCACCCCGTGATGTTTTTCTCACTCCTACCAGTGAATGTAATGTAACACACACCCATACAATGCGCACCACCCCGCGATGTTTTTCAGAAACCTATCCTACATTGCCACTGCATGTTCCCTGAGCTCCCCATGCTGACCACCCCGCGGTGCTTATCTCCATCCTACATTGCCACTCACTGCCTATCCTAATTCAGACCCTCCGATTCAGACCACCCCGCGATGTTTTTCTCACTCCTACTAGTGAATGTCATTTAACACACACCCATAAGTCGCACCACCACCCGATGTTTTACAGAAACCTACCCTACATTGCCACTGCATGTTCCCTGACCTCCCCATGCTGACCACCCCGCGGTGCTTTTCTCCATCCTACATTGCCACTCACTGCCTATCCTCATTCAGACACTCCGATTCACACCACCCCGTGATGTTTTTCTCACTCCTACTAGTGAATGTAATGTAACACACACCCATACAATGAGCACCACCCCGTGATGTTTTTCTCACTCCTACTAGTGAATGTAATGTAACACACACCCATAGAATGCGCACCACCGCGCGTTGTTTTTCAGAAACCTATCCTACATTGCCACTGCATGTTCCCTGACCTCCCCATGCTGACCACCCCGCAGTGCTTTTCTCCATCCTACATTGCCACACACTGCATGTCCTATTTCAGACCGTCCGATTCACACCACCCCGTGATGTTTTTCTCACTCCTACTAGTGAATGTAATGTAACACACACCCATACAATGCGCACCACCCCGCGATGTTTTTGAGAAACCTATCCTACATTGCCACTGCATGTTCCCTGACCTCCCCATGCTGACCACCCCGCGGTGCTTTTCTCCATCCTACATTGCCACTCACTGCCTATCCTAATTCAGACCCTCCGATTCACACCACCCCGTGATGTTTTTCTCACTCCTACTAGTGAATGTAATGTAACACACACCCATACAATGCCCACCACGCCGTGATGTTTTTCTCACTCCTACTAGTGAATGTAATGTAACACACAACCATACAATGCGCACCACCCCACGATGTTTTTCAGAAACCTATCCTACATTGCCACTGCATGTTCCCTGACCTCCCCTTGCTGACCACCCCGCAGTGCTTTTTTCCATCCTACATTGCCACTCACTGCCTATCCTAATTCACACCCTCCGATTCACACCACCCCGTGATGTTTTTCTCACTCCCACTAGTGAATGTAATGTAACACACACCCATACAATGCGCACCACCCCGTGATGTTTTTCAGAAAACTATCCTACATTGCCACTGCATGCTCCCTGACCTCCCCAAGCAGACGACCTCGCGGTGCTTTTCTCCATCCTACATTGCCACTCACTGCCTATCCTAATTCAGACCCTCCGATTCACACCACCCCGTTATGTTTTTCTCACTCCTACTAGTGAATGTAATGTAACACACACCCATACAATGCGCACCTCCCCGCGATGTTTTTCAGAAACCTATCCTACATTGCCACTGCATGTTCCCTGACCTCCACATGCTGACCACCCCGCGGTGCTTTTCTCCATCCTACATTGCCACTCACTGCCTATCCTAATACAGGCCCTCCGATTCACACCACCACGTGAGTTTTTCTCACTCCTACTAGTGAATGTAATGTAACACACACCCATACAATGCGCACCACCCCGCGATGTTTTTCAGAAACCTATCCTACATTGCCACTGCATGTTCCATGACCTCCCCATGCTGACCACCCGCGGTGCTTTTCTCCATTCTACATTGCCACTCACTGCCTATCCTAATTCAGACCCTCCGATTCACACCACCCCGTGAAGTTTTTCTCACTCCTACTAGTGAATGTAATGTAACACACACCGATACAATGCGCACCACCCCGTAAAGATTTTCTCACTCCTACTAGTGAATGTAATGTAAAACACACCCATACAATGCGCACCACCCCGTGATGTTTTTCTCACTCCTACCAGTGAATGTAATGTAACACACACCCATATAATGCGCACCACCCCGCGATGTTTTTCAGAAACCTATCCTACATTGCCACTGCATGTTCCCTGAGCTCCCCATGCTGACCACCCCGCGGTGCTTATCTCCATCCTACATTGCCACTCACTGCCTATCCTAATTCAGACCCTCCGATTCAGACCACCCCGCGATGTTTTTCTCACTCCTACTAGTGAATGTCATTTAACACACACCCATAAGTCGCACCACCACCCGATGTTTTACAGAATCCTACCCTACATTGCCACTGCATGTTCCCTGACCTCCCCATGCTGACCACCCCGCGGTGCTTTTCTCCATCCTACATTGCCACTCACTGCCTATCCTCATTCAGACACTCCGATTCACACCACCCCGTGATGTTTTTCTCACTCCTACTAGTGAATGTAATGTAACACACACCCATACAATGAGCACCACCCCGTGATGTTTTTCTCACTCCTACTAGTGAATGTAATGTAACACACACCCATAGAATGTGCACCACCCCGCGTTGTTTTTCAGAAACCTATCCTACATTGCCACTGCATGTTCCCTGACCTCCCCATTCTGACCACCCCGCGGTGCTTTTCTCCATTCTATATTGCCACTCACTGCCTATCCTAATTCTGACCCTCCGATTCACACCACCCCGTGATGTTTTTCTCACTCCTACTAGTGAATGTAATGTAACACACACCCATACAATGAGCACCACCCCGTGATGTTTTTCTAACTCCTACTAGTGAATGTAATGTAACACACACCCATACAATGCGCACCACCCCGCGATGTTTTTCAGAAACCCATCCTACATTGCCACTGCATGTTCCCTGACCTCCCCATGCTGACCACCCCACGGTGCTTTTCTCCATCCTACATTGCCACTCAATGCCTATCCTAATTCAGAACCTCCGATTCACACCACCCCTTGATGTTTTTCTCAATCCTACTAGTGAATGTAATGTAACACACACCCATTCAATGCGCACGACCCCATGATGATTTTCTCACTCCTACTAGTGAATTTAATGTAACACACACCCATACAATGCGCACCACCCCGTGATGTTTTCTCACTACTACTAGTGAATGTAATGTAACACACACCCATAAAATGCGCACCACCCCTCGATGTTTTTCAGAAACCTATCCTACATTGCCACTGCATGTTCCCTGACCTACCCATGCTGACCACCCCGCGGTGCTTTTCTCCATCCTACATTGCCACTCACTGCCTATCCTAATTCAGACCCTCCGATTCACACCACACCGTGATGTTTTTCTCACTCCTACTAGTGAATGTAATGTAACACACACCCATACAATGCGCACCACCCCGCGATGTTTTTCAGAAACCTATCCTACATTGCCACTGCATGTTCCCTGACCTCCCCATGCTGACCACCCCGCGGTGCTTTTCTCCATCCTACATTGCCACTCACTGCCTATCCTAATTCAGACACTCCGATTCACACCACCCCGTGATGTTTTTCTCACTCCTACTAGTGAATGTAATGTAACACACACCCATACAATGCGCACCACCCCGCGATGTTTTTCAGAAACCTATCCTACATTGCCACTGCATGTTCCCTGAGCTCCCCATGCTGACCACCTCGTGGTGCTTATCTCCATCCTACATTGCCACTCAGTGCCTATCCTAATTCAGACCCTGCGATTCACACCACCCCGTGATGTTTTTCTCACTCCTACTAGTGAATGTAATGTAACACACACCCATACAATGCGCACCACCCCGGGATGATTTTCTCACTCCTACTAGTGAATGTAATGTAACACACACCCATACAATGCGCACCACCCCGTGATGTTTTTCAGAAAACTATCCTACATTGCCACTGCATGTTGTCTGACCTCCCCATGCTTACCGTCCCGCGGTGCTTTTCTCCATAATACATTGCCACTCACTGCCTATCCTAATTCAGACCCTCCGATTCACACCACACTGTGATGTTTTTCTCACTCCTACTAGTGAATGTAATGTAACAAACACCCATGCAATGCGCACCACCCCGTGATGTTTTTCTCACTCCTACTAGTGAATGTAATGTAACACACACCCATACAATGCACCCCACCCCGCGATGTTTTTCAGAAACCTATCCTACATTGCCACTGCATGTTCCCTGAGCTCCCCATGCTGACCCCACCGCGGTGCTTTTCTCCATCCTACATTGCCACTCACTGCCTATCCTAATTCAGACGCTCCGATTCAGACCACCCCGCGATGTTTTTCTCACTCCTACTAGTGAATGTCATTTAACACACACCCATAAGGCGCACCACCACGCGATGTTTTTCAGAAACCTATCCTATATTGCCACTGCATGTTCCCTGACCACCCCTTGCTGACCAGTCCTCGGTGCTTTTCTCCATCCTACATTGCCACTCACTGCCTATCCTAATTCAGACCCTCCGATTCACACCACCCCGTGATGTTTTTCTCACTCCTGCTAGTGAATGTAATGTAACACACACCCATACAATGCGCACCGCCCCGTGATGTTTTTCTCACTGCTACTAGTGAATGTAATGTAACACACACCCATATAATGCGCACCACCCCGTGATGTTTTTCTCACTCCTACTAGTGAATGTAATGTAACACACACCCATACAATGCGAACCACCCCGCGATGTTTTTCAGAAACCTATCCTACATAGCCACTGCATGTTCCCTGACCTCCCAATGCTGACCACCCCGCGGTGCTTTTCTCCATCCTACATTGCCACTCACTGCCTATCCTAATTCAGACCCTCCGATTCACACCACCCCGTGATGTTTTTCTCACTCCTACTAGTGAATGTAATGTAACACAAACCCATACAATGCGCACCACCACGGGATGATTTTCTCACTCCTACTAGTGAATGTAATGTAACACACACCCATACAATGCGCACCACCCCGTGATGTTTTTCTCACTCCTACTAGTGAATGTAATGTAACACACACCCATACAATGCACACCACCCCGCGATGTTTTTCAGAAACCTATTCTACATTGCCACTGCATGTTCCCTGACCTCCCCATGCTCACCACCCCGCAGTGCTTTTCTCCATCCTACATTGCCACTCACTGCCTATCCTAATTCAGACCCTCCGATTCAAACCACCCCGTGATGTTTTTCTCACTCCTACTAGTGAATGTAATGTAACACACACCCATAAAATGCGCACCACCCCTCGATGTTTTTCAGAAACCTATCCTACATTGCCACTGCAGGTTCCCTGACCTACCCATGCTGACCACCCCGCGGTGCTTTTATCCATCCTACATTGCCACTCACTGCCTATCCTAATTCACACCCTCCGATTCACACCACCCCGTGATGTTTTTCTCACTCCTACTAGTGAATGTAATGTAACACACAGCCATACAATGCGCACCACCCCGGGATGATTTTCTCACTCCTACTAGTGAATGTAATGTAACACACACCCATGCAATGCGCACCACCCCGTGATGTTTTTCAGAAAACTATCCTACATTGCCACTGCATGTTGCCTGACCTCCCCATGCTGACCACCCCGCGGTGCTTTTCTCCATACTACAATGCCACTCAATGCCTATCCTAATTCAGACCCTCCGATTCACACCACCCTGTGATGTTTTTGTCACTCCTACTAGTGAATGTAGTGTAACAAACACCCATGCAATGCGCACCACCCCGTGATGTTTTTCTCACTCCTACTAGTGAATGTAATGTAACACACACCCATACAATGCACCCCACCCCGCGATGTTTTTCAGAAACCTATCCTACATTGCCACTGCATGTTCCCTGAGCTCCCCATGCTGACAACCCCACGGTGCTTATTTCCATCCTATATTGCCACTCACTGCCTATCCTAATTCAGACGCTCCGATTCAGACCACCCTGCGATGTTTTTCTCACTCCTACTAGTGAATGTCATTTAACACACACCCATAAGGCGCACCACCACGCGATGCTTTTCAGAAACCTATCCTACATTGCCACTGCATGTTCCCTGACCTCGCCTTGCTGACAAGTCATCGGTGCTTTTCTCCATACTACATTGCCACTCACTGCCTATCCTAATTCAGACTCTCCGATTCACACCACCCCGTGATGTTTTTCTCACTCCTACTAATGAATGTAATGTAACACACTCCCATACAATGCGCACCGCCATGTGATGTTTTTCTCACTCTACTAGTGAATGTAATGTAACACACACCCATATAATGCGCACCACCCCTTGATGTTTTTCTCACTCCTACTAGTGAATGTAATGTAACACACACCCATACAATGCGCATCACCCGCGATGTTTTTCAGAAACCTATCCTACATTGCCACTGCATGTTCCATGACCTCCCCATGCTGACCACCCGCGGTGCTTTTCTCCATTCTACATTGCCACTCACTGCCTATCCTAATTCAGACCCTCCGATTCACACCACCCCGTGAAGTTTTTCTCACTCCTACTAGTGAATGTAATGTAACACACACCGATACAATGGGCACCACCCCGTAAAGATTTTCTCACTCCTACTAGTGAATGTAATGTAAAACACACCCATACAATGCGCACCACCCCGTGATGTTTTTCTCACTCCTACCAGTGAATGTAATGTAACACACACCCATACAATGCGCACCACCCCGCGATGTTTTTCAGAAACCTATCCTACATTGCCACTGCATGTTCCCTGAGCTCCCCATGCTGACCACCCCGCGGTGCTTATCTCCATCCTACATTGCCACTCACTGCCTATCCTAATTCAGACCCTCCGATTCAGACCACCCCGCGATGTTTTTCTCACTCCTACTAGTGAATGTCATTTAACACACACCCATAAGTCGCACCACCACCCGATGTTTTACAGAAACCTACCCTACATTGCCACTGCATGTTCCCTGACCTCCCCATGCTGACCACCCCGCGGTGCTTTTCTCCATCCTACATTGCCACTCACTGCCTATCCTCATTCAGACACTCCGATTCACACCACCCCGTGATGTTTTTCTCACTCCTACTAGTGAATGTAATGTAACACACACCCATACAATGAGCACCACCCCGTGATGTTTTTCTCACTCCTACTAGTGAATGTAATGTAACACACACCCATAGAATGCGCACCACCGCGCGTTGTTTTTCAGAAACCTATCCTACATTGCCACTGCATGTTCCCTGACCTCCCCATGCTGACCACCCCGCAGTGCTTTTCTCCATCCTACATTGCCACACACTGCATGTCCTATTTCAGACCGTCCGATTCACACCACCCCGTGATGTTTTTCTCACTCCTACTAGTGAATGTAATGTAACACACACCCATAAAATGCGCACCACCCCGTGATGTTTTTCAGAAAACTATCCTACATTGCCACTGCATGTTCCCTGACCTCCCCATGCTGACAACCCCGCGGTGCTTTTCTCCATCCTACATTGCCACTCACTGCCTATCCTAATTCAGACCCTCCGATTCACACCACCCCGTGATGTTTTTCTCACTCCTACTAGTGAATGTAATGTAACACACACCCATTCAATGCGCACCACCCCGTGATGTTTTTCTCACTCCTACTAGTGAATGTAATGTAACACACACCCATACAATGCGCACCACCCCTCGATGTTTTTCCATAACCTATCCTACATTGCCACTGCATGTTCCCTGACCTCCCCATTCTGACCACCCCGCGGTGCTTTTCTCCATCCTATATTCCCACTCACTGCCTATCCTAATTCTGACCCTCCGATTCACACCACCCCGTGATGTTTTTCTCACTCCTACTAGTGAATGTAATGTAACACACACCCATACAATGAGCACCACCCCGTGATGTTTTTCTAACTCCTACTAGTGAATGTAATGTAACACACACCCATTCAATGCGCACCACCCCATGATGATTTTCTCACTCCTAATAGTGAATTTAATGTAACACACACCCATACAATGCGCACCACCCCGTGATGTTTTCTCACTACTACTAGTGAATGTAATGTAACACACACCCATAAAATGCGCACCACCCCTCGATGTTTTTCAGAAACCTATCCTACATTGCCACTGCATGTTCCCTGACCTACCCATGCTGACCACCCCGCGGTGCTTTTCTCCATCCTACATTGCCACTCACTGCCTATCCTAATTCAGCCCCTCCGATTCACACCACACCGTGATGTTTTTCTCACTCCTACTAGTGAATGTAATGTAACACACACCCATACAATGCGCACCACCCCGCGATGTTTTTCAGAAACCTATCCTACATTGCCACTGCATGTTCCCTGACCTCCCCATGCTGACCACCCCGCGGTGCTTTTCTCCATCCTACATTGCCACTCACTGCCTATCCTAATTCAGACACTCCGATTCACACCACCCCGTGATGTTTTTCTCACTCCTACTAGTGAATGTAATGTAACACACACCCATACAATGCGCACCACCCCGCGATGTTTTTCAGAAACCTATCCTACATTGCCACTGCATGTTCCCTGAGCTCCCCATGCTGACCACCTCGTGGTGCTTATCTCCATCCTACATTGCCACTCAGTGCCTATCCTAATTCAGACCCTGCGATTCACACCACCCCGTGATGTTTTTCTCACTCCTACTAGTGAATGTAATGTAACACACACCCATACAATGCGCACCACCCCGGGATGATTTTCTCACTCCTACTAGTGAATGTAATGTAACACACACCCATACAATGCGCACCACCCCGTGATGTTTTTCAGAAAACTATCCTACATTGCCACTGCATGTTGCCTGACCTCCCCATGCTTACCACCCCGCGGTGCTTTTCTCCATAATACATTGCCACTCACTGCCTATCCTAATTCAGACCCTCCGATTCACACCACACTGTGATGTTTTTCTCACTCCTACTAGTGAATGTAATGTAACAAACACCCATGCAATGCGCACCACCCCGTGATGTTTTTCTCACTCCTACTAGTGAATGTAATGTAACACACACCCATACAATGCACCCCACCCCGCGATGTTTTTCAGAAACCTATCCTACATTGCCACTGCATGTTCCCTGAGCTCCCCATGCTGACCCCACCGCGGTGCTTTTCTCCATCCTACATTGCCACTCACTGCCTATCCTAATTCAGACGCTCCAATTCAGACCACCCCGCGATGTTTTTCTCACTCCTACTAGTGAATGTCATTTAACACACACCCTTAAGGCGCACCACCACGCGATGTTTTTCAGAAACCTATCCTATATTGCCACTGCATGTTCCCTGACCTCCCCTTGCTGACCAGTCCTCGGTGCTTTTCTCCATCCTACATTGCCACTCACTGCCTATCCTAATTCAGACCCTCCGATTCACACCACCCCGTGATGTTTTTCTCACTCCTGCTAGTGAATGTAATGTAACACACACCCATACAATGCGCACCGCCCCGTGATGTTTTTCTCACTGCTACTAGTGAATGTAATGTAACACACACCCATATAATGCGCACCACCCCGTGATGTTTTTCTCACTCCTACTAGTGAATGTAATGTAACACACACCCATACAATGCGAACCACCCCGCGATGTTTTTCAGAAACCTATCCTACATAGCCACTGCATGTTCCCTGACCTCCCAATGCTGACCACCCCGCGGTGCTTTTCTCCATCCTACATTGCCACTCACTGCCTATCCTAATTCAGACCCTCCGATTCACACCACCCCGTGATGTTTTTCTCACTCCTGCTAGTGAATGTAATGTAACACAAACCCATACAATGCGCACCACCACGGAATGATTTTCTCACTCCTACTAGTGAATGTAATGTAACACACACCCATACAATGCGCACCACCCCGTGATGTTTTTCTCACTCCTACTAGTGAATGTAATGTAACACACACCCATACAATGCACACCACCCCGCGATGTTTTTCAGAAACCTATTCTACATTGCCACTGCATGTTCCCTGACCTCCCCATGCTCACCACCCCGCAGTGCTTTTCTCCATCCTACATTGCCACTCACTGCCTATCCTAATTCAGACCCTCCGATTCAAACCACCCCGTGATGTTTTTCTCACTCCTACTAGTGAATGTAATGTAACACACACCCATAAAATGCGCACCACCCCTCGATGTTTTTCAGAAACCTATCCTACATTGCCACTGCAGGTTCCCTGACCTACCCATGCTGACCACCCCGCGGTGCTTTTCTCCATCCTACATTGCCACTCACTGCCTATCCTAATTCAGACCCTCCGATTCACACCACGCCGTGATGTTTTTCTCACTCCTACTAGTGAATGTAATGTAACACACACCCATACAATGCGCACCACCCCGCGATGTTTTTCAGAAACCTATCCTACATTGCCACTGCATGTTCCCTGACCTCCCCATGCTGACCACCCCGCGGTGCTTTTCTCCATCCTACATTGCCACTCACTGCCTATCCTAATTCACACCCTCCGATTCACACCACCCCGTGATGTTTTTCTCACTCCTACTAGTGAATGTAATGTAACACACACCCATACAATGCGCACCTCCCCGGGATGATTTTCTCACTCCTACTAGTGAATGTAATGTAACACACACCCATACAATGCGCACCACCCCGTGATGTTTTTCAGAAAACTATCCAACATTGCCACTGCATGTTGCCTGACCTCCCCATGCTGACCACCCCGCGGTGCTTTTCTCCATACTACAATGCCACTCAATGCCTATCCTAATTCAGACCCTCCGATTCACACCACCCTGTGATGTTTTTCTCACTCCTACTAGTGAATGTAGTGTAACAAACACCCATGCAATGCGCACCACCCCGTGATGTTTTTCTCACTCCTACTAGTGAATGTAATGTAACACACACCCATACAATGCACCCCACCCCGCGATGTTTTTCAGAAACCTATCCTACATTGCCACTGCATGTTCCCTGAGCTCCCCATGCTGACAACCCCACGGTGCTTATCTCCATCCTATATTGCCACTCACTGCCTATCCTAATTCAGACGCTCCGATTCAGACCACCCCGGATGTTTTTCTCACTCCTACTAGTGAATGTCATTTAACACACACCCATAAGGCGCACCACCACGCGATGCTTTTCAGAAACCTATCCTACATTGCCACTGCATGTTCCCTGACCTCCCCTTGCTGACAAGTCATCGGTGCTTTTCTCCATACTACATTGCCACTCACTGCCTATCCTAATTCAGACTCTCCGATTCACACCACCCCGTGATGTTTTTCTCACTCCTACTAATGAATGTAATGTAACACACTCCCATACAATGCGCACCGCCACGTGATGTTTTTCTCACTCTACTAGTGAATGTAATGTAACACACACCCATATAATGCGCACCACCCCGTGATGTTTTTCTCACTCCTACTAGTGAATGTAATGTAACACACACCCATACAATGCGAACCACCCCGCGATGTTTTTCAGAAACCTATCCTACATTGCCACTGCATGTTCCCTGACCTCCCCATGCTAACCACCCCGCGGTGCTTTTCTCCATCCTACATTGCCACTCACTGCCTATCCTAATTCAGACCTTCCGATTGACACCACCCCGTGATGTTTTTCTCACTCCTACTAGTGAACGTAATGTAACACACACCCATACAATGCGCACCAACCCGTGATGTTTTTCTCAGTAGTACTAGTTAATGTAATGTAACACACACCCATACAATGCGCACCACCCCGTGATGTTTTTCTCACTCCTACTAGTGAATGTATTGTAACACCCACCCATACAATGCGCAGCACCCCGCGATGTTTTTCAGAAACCTATCCTACATTGCCACTGCATGTTCCCTGACCTCCCCTTGCTGACCACCCTGCAGTGCTTTTCTCCATCCTACATTGCCACTCACTGCCTATCCTAATTCACACCCTCCGATTCACACAACCCCGTGCTGTTTTTCTCACTCCCACTAGTGAATGTAATGTAACACACACCCATGCAAAGCGCACCACCCCGCCATGTTTTTCAGAAACCTATCCTGCATTGCCACTGCATGTTCCCTGACTTCCCCATGCTGACCACCCCGCGGTGCTTTTCTCCTTCCTACATTGCCACTCACTGCATATCTTATTTCAGACCCTCCGATTCACACCACCCCGTGATGTTTTTCTCACTCCTACTAGTGAATGTAATGTAACACACACCCATACAATGCGCACCACCCCGTGATGTTTTTCAGAAAACTATCCTACATTGCCACTGCATGTTCCCTGACCTCCCCATGCAGACGACCTCGCGGTGCTTTTCTCCATCCTACATTGCCACTCACTGCCTATCCTAATTCAGACCCTCCGATTCACACCACCCCGTTATGTTTTTCTCACTCCTACTAGTGAATGTAATGTAACACACACCCATACAATGCGCACCTCCCCGCGATGTTTTTCAGAAACCTATCCTACATTGCCACTGCATGTTCCCTGACCTCCACATGCTGACCACCCCGCGGTGCTTTTCTCCATCCTACATTGCCACTCACTGCCTATCCTAATACAGGCCCTCCGATTCACACCACCACGTGATGTTTTTCTCACTCCTACTAGTGAATGTAATGTAACACACACCCATACAATGCGCACCACCCCGCGATGTTTTTCAGAAACCTATCCTACATTGCCACTGCATGTTCCCTGACCTCCCCATGCTGACCACCCGCGGTGCTTTTCTCCATTCTACATTGCCACTCACTGCCTATCCTAATTCAGACCTTCCGATTCACACCACCCCGTGATGTTTTTCTCACTCCTACTAGTGAATGTAATGTAACACACACCGATACAATGCGCACCACCCCGTAAAGATTTTCTCACTCCTACTAGTGAATGTTATGTAAAACACACCCATACAATGCGCACCACCCCGTGATGTTTTTCTCACTCCTACCAGTGAATGTAATGTACCACACACCCATACAATGCGCACCACCCCGCGATGTTTTTCAGAAACCTATCCTACATTGCCACTGCATGTTCCCTGAGCTCCCCATGCTGACCACCCCGCGGTGCTTATCTCCATCCTACATTGCCACTCACTGCCTATCCTCATTCAGACCCTCCGATTCAGACCACCCCGCGATGTTTTTCTCACTCCTACTAGTGAATGTAATGTAACACACACCCATACAATGAGCACCACCCCGTGATGTTTTTCTCACTCCTACTAGTGAATGTAATGTAACACACACCCATACAATGCGCACCACCCCGCTTTTTTTTTCAGAAACCTATCCTACATTGCCACTGCATGTTCCCTGACCTCCCCATGCTGACCACCCCGCAGTGCTTTTCTCCATCCTACATTGCCACTCACTGCCTATCATAATTCTGACCCTCCGATTCACACCACCGCGTGATGTTTTTCTCACTCCTACTAGTGAATGTAATGTAACACACACCCATACAATGCGCACCACACCGTGATGATTTTCTCACTGCTACTAGTGAATGTAATGTAACACACACCCATACAATGCGCACCACGCCGTGATGTTTTTCTCACTCCTACTAGTGAATGTAATGTAACACACACCATACAATGCGCACCACCCCACGATGTTTTTCAGAAACCTATCCTACATTGCCACTGCATGTTCCCTAACCTCCCCTTGCTGACCACCCCGCAGTGCTTTTCTCCATCCTACATTGCCACTCACTGCCTATCCTAATTCACACCCTCCGATTCACACCACCCCGTGATGTTTTTCTCACTCCCACTAGTGAATGTAATGTAACACACACCCATACAATGCGCAGCACCCCGTGATATTTTTCTCACTCCTACTAGTGAATGTAAAGTAACACACACCCATACAATGCACACCACCCCGCGATGTTTTTCAGAAACTTATCCTACATTGCCACTGCATGTTCCCTGAACTCCCCATGCTGACCACCCTGCGGTGCTTTTCTCCATCCTACATTGCCACTCACTGCCTATCCTAATTCAGACCCTCCGATTCATACCACCCTGTGATGTTTTTCTCACTCCTACTAGTGAATGTAATGTAACACACACCCATACAATGCGCACCACACCGTGATGTTTTTCTCACTCCTACTAGTGAATGTAATGTAACACACACCCATACAATGCGCACCACCCCGTGATGTTTTTCAGAAAACTATCCTACATTGCCACTGCATGTTCCCTGACCTCCCCATGCTGACGACCTCGCGGTGCTTTTCTCCATCCTACATTGCCACTCACTGCCTATCCTAATTCAGACGCTCCGATTCAGACCACCCCGCGATGTTTTTCTCACTCCTACTAGTGAATGTCATTTAACACACACCCATAAGGCGCACCACCACGCGATGTTTTTCAGAAACCTATCCTATATTGCCACTGCATGTTCCCTGACCTCCCCTTGCTGACCAGTCCTCGGTGCTTTTCTCCATCCTACATTGCCACTCACTGCCTATCCTAATTCAGACCCTCCGATTCACACCACCCCGTGATGTTTTTCTCACTCCTGCTAGTGAATGTAATGTAACACACACCCATACAATGCGCACCGCCCCGTGATGTTTTTCTCACTGCTACTAGTGAATGTAATGTAACACACACCCATATAATGCGCACCACCCCGTGATGTTTTTCTCACTCCTACTAGTGAATGTAATGTAACACACACCCATACAATGCGAACCACCCCGCGATGTTTTTCAGAAACCTATCCTACATAGCCACTGCATGTTCCCTGACCTCCCAATGCTGACCACCCCGCGGTGCTTTTCTCCATCCTACATTGCCACTCACTGCCTATCCTAATTCAGACCCTCCGATTCACACCACTACGTGATGTTTTTCTCACTCCTACTAGTGAATGTAATGTAACACAAACCCATACAATGCGCACCACCACGGGATGATTTTCTCACTCCTACTAG
The DNA here is from genome assembly GCF_034190915.1 of Cavia porcellus. Taxonomy (NCBI): domain Eukaryota; kingdom Metazoa; phylum Chordata; class Mammalia; order Rodentia; family Caviidae; genus Cavia; species Cavia porcellus. The sequence continues at coordinate 1,683,552 of NW_026947569.1, forward strand.
TGAATGTAATGTAACACACACCCATACAATGCGCACCACCCCGTGATGTTTTTCTCACTCCTACTAGTGAATGTAATGTAACACACACCCATACAATGCACACCACCCCGCGATGTTTTTCAGAAACCTATTCTACATTGCCACTGCATGTTCCCTGACCTCCCCATGCTCACCACCCCGCAGTGCTTTTCTCCATCCTACATTGCCACTCACTGCCTATCCTAATTCAGACCCTCCGATTCAAACCACCCCGTGATGTTTTTCTCACTCCTACTAGTGAATGTAATGTAACACACACCCATAAAATGCGCACCACCCCTCGATGTTTTTCAGAAACCTATCCTACATTGCCACTGCAGGTTCCCTGACCTACCCATGCTGACCACCCCGCGGTGCTTTTCTCCATCCTACATTGCCACTCACTGCGTATCTTATTTCAGACCCTCCGATTCACACCACCCCGTGATGTTTTTCTCACTCCTACTAGTGAATGTAATGTAACACACACCCATACAATGCGCACCACCCCGTGATGTTTTTCAGAAAACTATCCTACATTGCCACTGCATGTTCCCTGACCTCCCCATGCAGACGACCTCGCGGTGCTTTTCTCCATCCTACATTGCCACTCACTGCCTATCCTAATTCAGACCCTCCGATTCACACCACCCCGTTATGTTTTTCTCACTCCTACTAGTGAATGTAATGTAACACACACCCATACAATGCGCACCTCCCCGCGATGTTTTTCAGAAACCTATCCTACATTGCCACTGCATGTTCCCTGACCTCCACATGCTGACCACCCCGCGGTGCTTTTCTCCATCCTACATTGCCACTCACTGCCTATCCTAATACAGGCCCTCCGATTCACACCACCACGTGATGTTTTTCTCACTCCTACTAGTGAATGTAATGTAACACACACCCATACAATGCGCACCACCCCGCGATGTTTTTCAGAAACCTATCCTACATTGCCACTGCATGTTCCCTGACCTCCCCATGCTGACCACCCGCGGTGCTTTTCTCCATTCTACATTGCCACTCACTGCCTATCCTAATTCAGACCTTCCGATTCACACCACCCCGTGATGTTTTTGTCACTCCTACTAGTGAATGTAATGTAACACACACCGATACAATGCGCACCACCCCGTAAAGATTTTCTCACTCCTACTAGTGAATGTTATGTAAAACACACCCATACAATGCGCACCACCCCGTGATGTTTTTCTCACTCCTACCAGTGCATGTAATGTACCACACACCCATACAATGCGCACAACCCCGCGATGTTTTTCAGAAACCTATCCTACATTGCCACTGCATGTTCCCTGAGCTCCCCATGCTGACCACCCCGCGGTGCTTATCTCCATCCTACATTGCCACTCACTGCCTATCCTAATTCAGACCCTCCGATTCAGACCACCCCGCGATGTTTTTCTCACTCCTCCTAGTGAATGTAATGTAACACACACCCATACAATGAGCACCACCCCGTGATGTTTTTCTCACTCCTACTAGTGAATGTAATGTAACACACACCCATACAATGCGCACCACCCCGCTTTTTTTTTTCAGAAACCTATCCTACATTGCCACTGCATGTTCCCTGACCTCCCCATGCTGACCACCCCGCAGTGCTTTTCTCCATCCTACATTGCCACTCACTGCCTATCATAATTCTGACCCTCCGATTCACACCACCGCGTGATGTTTTTCTCACTCCTACTAGTGAATGTAATGTAACACACACCCATACAATGCGCACCACACCGTGATGATTTTCTCACTGCTACTAGTGAATGTAATGTAACACACACCCATACAATGCGCACCACGCCGTGATGTTTTTCTCACTCCTACTAGTGAATGTAATGTAACACACACCATACAATGCGCACCACCCCACGATGTTTTTCAGAAACCTATCCTACATTGCCACTGCATGTTCCCTAACCTCCCCTTGCTGACCACCCCGCAGTGCTTTTCTCCATCCTACATTGCCACTCACTGCCTATCCTAATTCACACCCTCCGATTCACACCACCCCGTGATGTTTTTCTCACTCCCACTAGTGAATGTAATGTAACACACACCCATACAATGCGCAGCACCCCGTGATATTTTTCTCACTCCTACTAGTGAATGTAAAGTAACACACACCCATACAATGCACACCACCCCGCGATGTTTTTCAGAAACCTATCCTACATTGCCACTGCATGTTCCCTGAACTCCCCATGCTGACCACCCTGCGGTGCTTTTCTCCATCCTACATTGCCACTCACTGCCTATCCTAATTCAGACCCTCCGATTCATACCACCCTGTGATGTTTTTCTCACTCCTACTAGTGAATGTAATGTAACACACACCCATACAATGCGCACCACACCGTGATGTTTTTCTCACTCCTACTAGTGAATGTAATGTAACACACACCCATACAATGCGCACCACCCCGTGATGTTTTTCAGAAAACTATCCTACATTGCCACTGCATGTTCCCTGACCTCCCCATGCTGACGACCTCGCGGTGCTTTTCTCCATCCTACATTGCCACTCACTGCCTATCCTAATTCAGACGCTCCGATTCAGACCACCCCGCGATGTTTTTCTCACTCCTACTAGTGAATGTCATTTAACACACACCCATAAGGCGCACCACCACGCGATGTTTTTCAGAAACCTATCCTATATTGCCACTGCATGTTCCCTGACCTCCCCTTGCTGACCAGTCCTCGGTGCTTTTCTCCATCCTACATTGCCACTCACTGCCTATCCTAATTCAGACCCTCCGATTCACACCACCCCGTGATGTTTTTCTCACTCCTGCTAGTGAATGTAATGTAACACACACCCATACAATGCGCACCGCCCCGTGATGTTTTTCTCACTGCTACTAGTGAATGTAATGTAACACACACCCATATAATGCGCACCACCCCGTGATGTTTTTCTCACTCCTACTAGTGAATGTAATGTAACACACACCCATACAATGCGAACCACCCCGCGATGTTTTTCAGAAACCTATCCTACATAGCCACTGCATGTTCCCTGACCTCCCAATGCTGACCACCCCGCGGTGCTTTTCTCCATCCTACATTGCCACTCACTGCCTATCCTAATTCAGACCCTCCGATTCACACCACTACGTGATGTTTTTCTCACTCCTACTAGTGAATGTAATGTAACACAAACCCATACAATGCGCACCACCACGGGATGATTTTCTCACTCCTACTAGTGAATGTAATGTAACACACACCCATACAATGCGCACCACCCCGTGATGTTTTTCTCACTCCTACTAGTGAATGTAATGTAACACACACCCATACAATGCACACCACCCCGCGATGTTTTTCAGAAACCTATTCTACATTGCCACTGCATGTTCCCTGACCTCCCCATGCTCACCACCCCGCAGTGCTTTTCTCCATCCTACATTGCCACTCACTGCCTATCCTAATTCAGACCCTCCGATTCAAACCACCCCGTGATGTTTTTCTCACTCCTACTAGTGAATGTAATGTAACACACACCCATAAAATGCGCACCACCCCTCGATGTTTTTCAGAAACCTATCCTACATTGCCACTGCAGGTTCCCTGACCTACCCATGCTGACCACCCCGTGGTGCTTTTCTCCATCCTACATTGCCACTCACTGCCTATCCTAATTCAGACCCTCCGATTCACACCACGCCGTGATGTTTTTCTCACTCCTACTAGTGAATGTAATGTAACACACACCCATACAATGCGCACCACCCCGCGATGTTTTTCAGAAACCTATCCTACATTGCCACTGCATGTTCCCTGACCTCCCCATGCTGACCACCCCGCGGTGCTTTTCTCCATCCTACATTGCCACTCACTGCCTATCCTAATTCACACCCTCCGATTCACACCACCCCGTGATGTTTTTCTCACTCCTACTAGTGAATGTAATGTAACACACACCCATACAATGCGCACCACCCCGGGATGATTTTCTCACTCCTACTAGTGAATGTAATGTAACACACACCCATACAATGCGCACCACCCCGTGATGTTTTTCAGAAAACTATCCTACATTGCCACTGCATGTTGCCTGACCTCCCCATGCTGACCACCCCGCGGTGCTTTTCTCCATACTACAATGCCACTCACTGCCTATCCTAATTCAGACCCTCCGATTCACACCACCCTGTGATGTTTTTCTCACTCCTACTAGTGAATGTAGTGTAACAAACACCCATGCAATGCGCACCACCCCGTGATGTTTTTCTCACTCCTACTAGTGAATGTAATGTAACACACACCCATACAATGCACCCCACCCCGCGATGTTTTTCAGAAACCTATCCTACATTGCCACTGCATGTTCCCTGAGCTCCCCATGCTGACAACCCCACGGTGCTTATCTCCATCCTATATTGCCACTCACTGCCTATCCTAATTCAGACGCTCCGATTCAGACCACCCCGCGATGTTTTTCTCACTCCTACTAGTGAATGTCATTTAACACACACCCATAAGGCGCACCACCACGCGATGCTTTTCAGAAACCTATCCTACATTGCCACTGCATGTTCCCTGAGCTCCCCATGCTGACCACCCCGCGGTGCTTATCTCCATCCTACATTGCCACTCACTGCCTATCCTAATTCAGACCCTCCGATTCATACCACCCCGTGATGTTTTTCTCACTGCTACTAGTGAATGTAATGTAACACACACCCATATAATGCGCACCACCCCGTGATGTTTTTCTCACTCCTACTAGTGAATGTAATGTAACACACACCCATACAATGCGAACCACCCCGCGATGTTTTTCAGAAACCTATCCTACATTGCCACTGCATGTTCCCTGACCTCCCCATGCTAACCACCCCGCGGTGCTTTTCTCCATCCTACATTGCCACTCACTGCCTATCCTAATTCAGACCTTCCGATTGACACCACCCCGTGATGTTTTTCTCACTCCTACTAGTGAACGTAATGTAACACACACCCATACAATGCGCACCAACCCGTGATGTTTTTCTCAGTAGTACTAGTTAATGTAATGTAACACACACCCATACAATGCGCACCACCCCGTGATGTTTTTCTCACTCCTACTAGTGAATGTATTGTAACACCCACCCATACAATGCGCAGCACCCCGCGATGTTTTTCAGAAACCTATCCTACATTGCCACTGCATGTTCCCTGACCTCCCCTTGCTGACCACCCTGCAGTGCTTTTCTCCATCCTACATTGCCACTCACTGCCTATCCTAATTCACACCCTCCGATTCACACAACCCCGTGCTGTTTTTCTCACTCCCACTAGTGAATGTAATGTAACACACACCCATGCAAAGCGCACCACCCCGCCATGTTTTTTAGAAACCTATCCTGCATTGCCACTGCATGTTCCCTGACTTCCCCATGCTGACCACCCCGCGGTGCTTTTCTCCTTCCTACATTGCCACTCACTGCATATCTTATTTCAGACCCTCCGATTCACACCACCCCGTGATGTTTTTCTCACTCCTACTAGTGAATGTAATGTAACACACACCCATACAATGCGGACCACCCCGTGATGTTTTTCAGAAAACTATCCTACATTGCCACTGCATGTTCCCTGACCTCCCCATGCAGACGACCTCGCGGTGCTTTTCTCCATCCTACATTGCCACTCACTGCCTATCCTAATTCAGACCCTCCGATTCACACCACCCCATTATGTTTTTCTCACTCCTACTAGTGAATGTAATGTAACACACACCCATACAATGCGCACCTCCCCGCGATGTTTTTCAGAAACCTATCCTACATTGCCACTGCATGTTCCCTGACCTCCACATGCTGACCACCCCGCGGTGCTTTTCTCCATCCTACATTGCCACTCACTGCCTATCCTAATACAGGCCCTCCGATTCACACCACCACATGATGTTTTTCTCACTCCTACTAGTGAATGTAATGTAACACACACCCATACAATGCGCACCACCCCGCGATGTTTTTCAGAAACCTATCCTACATTGCCACTGCATGTTCCCTGACCTCCCCATGCTGACCACCCGCGGTGCTTTTCTCCATTCTACATTGCCACTCACTGCCTATCCTAATTCAGACCTTCCGATTCACACCACACCGTGATGTTTTTCTCACTCCTACTAGTGAATGTAATGTAACACACACCGATACAATGCGCACCACCCCGTAAAGATTTTCTCACTCCTACTAGTGAATGTTATGTAAAACACACCCATACAATGCGCACCACCCCGTGATGTTTTTCTCACTCCTACCAGTGAATGTAATGTACCACACACCCATACAATGCGCACCACCCCGCGATGTTTTTCAGAAACCTATCCTACATTGCCACTGCATGTTCCCTGAGCTCCCCATGCTGACCACCCCGCGGTGCTTATCTCCATCCTACATTGCCACTCACTGCCTATCCTAATTCAGACCCTCCGATTCAGACCACCCCGCGATGTTTTTCTCACTCCTACTAGTGAATGTAATGTAACACACACCCATACAATGAGCACCACCCCGTGATGTTTTTCTCACTCCTACTAGTGAATGTAATGTAACACACACCCATACAATGCGCACCACCCCGCTTTTTTTTTCAGAAACCTATCCTACATTGCCACTGCATGTTCCCTGACCTCCCCATGCTGACCACCCCACAGTGCTTTTCTCCATCCTACATTGCCACTCACTGCCTATCATAATTCTGACCCTCCGATTCACACCACCGCGTGATGTTTTTCTCACTCCTACTAGTGAATGTAATGTAACACACACCCATACAATGCGCACCACACCGTGATGATTTTCTCACTGCTACTAGTGAATGTAATGTAACACACACCCATACAATGCGCACCACGCCGTGATGTTTTTCTCACTCCTACTAGTGAATGTAATGTAACACACACCCATACAATGCGCACCACACCGTGATGATTTTCTCACTGCTACTAGTGAATGTAATGTAACACACACCCATACAATACGCACCACGCCGTGATGTTTTTCTCACTCCTACTAGTGAATGTAATGTAACACACACCATACAATGCGCACCACCCCACGATGTTTTTCAGAAACCTATCCTACATTGCCACTGCATGTTCCCTAACCTCCCCTTGCTGACCACCCCGCAGTGCTTTTCTCCATCCTACATTGCCACTCACTGCCTATCCTAATTCACACCCTCCGATTCACACCACCCCGTGATGTTTTTCTCACTCCCACTAGTGAATGTAATGTAACACACACCCATACAATGCGCAGCACCCCGTGATATTTTTCTCACTCCTACTAGTGAATGTAAAGTAACACACACCCATACAATGCACACCACCCCGCGATGTTTTTCAGAAACCTATCCTACATTGCCACTGCATGTTCCCTGAACTCCCCATGCTGACCACCCTGCGGTGCTTTTCTCCATCCTACATTTCCACTCACTGCCTATCCTAATTCAGACCCTCCGATTCATACCACCCTGTGATGTTTTTCTCACTCCTACTAGTGAATGTAATGTAACACACACCCATACAATGCGCACCACACCATGATGTTTTTCTCACTCCTACTAGTGAATGTAATGTAACACACACCCATACAATGCGCACCACCCCGTGATGTTTTTCAGAAAACTATCCTACATTGCCACTGCATGTTCCCTGACCTCCCCATGCTGACGACCTCGCGGTGCTTTTCTCCATCCTACATTGCCACTCACTGCCTATCCTAATTCAGACCCTCCGATTCACACGACCCCGTGATGTTTTTCTCACTCCTACTAGTCAATGTAATGTAACACACACCCATACAATGCGCAGCACCCCGCGATGTTTTTCAGAAACCTATCCTACATTGCCACTGCATGTTCCCTGACCTCCACATGCTGACCACCCTGCAGGGCTTTTCTCCATCCTACATTGCCACTCACTGCCTATCCTAATTCACACCCTCCGATTCACACATCCCCGTGCTGTTTTTCTCACTCCCACTAGTGAATGTAATGTAATACACACACATGCAAAGCGCACCACCCCGCCACGTTTTTCAGAAACCTATCCTGCATTGCCACTGCATGTTCCCTGACTTCCCCATGCTGACCACCCCGCGGTGCTTTTCTCCTTCCTACATTGCCACTCACTGCATATCTTATTTCAGACACTCCGATTCACACCACCCCGTGATGTTTTTCTCACTCCTACTAGTGAATGTAATGTAACACACACCCATACAATGCGCACCACCCCGTGATGTTTTTCAGAAACCTATCCTACATTGCCACTGCATGTTCCCTGACCTCCCCTTAATGACCACCCCGCAGTGCTTTTCTCCATCCTACATTGCCACTCACTGCCTATCCTAATTCACACCCTCCGATTCACACCACCCCGTGATGTTTTTCTCACTCCCACTAGTGAATGTAATGTAACACACACCCATACAATGCGCACCACCCCGCGATGTTTTTCAGAAACCTATCCTGCATTGCCCGTGCATGTTCCCTGACTTCCCCATGCTGACCACCCCGCGGTGCTTTTCTCCTTCCTACATTGCCACTCACTGCATATCTTATTTCAGACCCTCCGATTCACACCACCCCGTCATGTTTTTCTCACTCCTACTAGTGAATGTAATGTAACACACACCCATACAATGCGCACCACCCCGTGATGTTTTTCAGAAAACTATCCTACATTGCCACTGCATGTTCCCTGACCTCCCCATGCTGACGACCTCGCGGTGCTTTTCTCCATCCTACATTGCCACTCACTGCCTATCCTAATTCAGACCCTCCGATTCACACCACCCCGTGATGTTTTTCTCACTCCTACTAGTCAATGTAATGTAACACACACCCATACAATGCGCAGCACCAAGCGATGTTTTTCAGAAACCTATCCTACATTGCCACTGCATGTTCCCTGACCTCCACATGCTGAACACCCCGCGGTGCTTTTCTCCATCATACATTGCAACTCACTGCCTATCCTAATACAGACCCTCCGATTCATACCACCCCGTGATGTTTTTCTCACTCCTACTAGTGAATGTAATGTAACACACACCCATACAATGCGCACCACCCCGCGATGTTTTTGAGAAACCTATCCTACATTGCCACTGCATGTTCCCTGACCTCCCCATGCTGACCACCCCGCGGTGCTTTTCTCCATCCTACATTGCCACTCACTGCCTATCCTAATTCAGACCCTCCGATTCACACCACCCCGTGATGTTTTTCTCACTCCTACTAGTGAATGTAATGTAACACACACCCATACAATGCCCACCACGCCGTGATGTTTTTCTCACTCCTACTAGTGAATGTAATGTAACACACAACCATACAATGCGCACCACCCCACGATGTTTTTCAGAAACCTATCCTACATTGCCACTGCATGTTCCCTGACCTCCCCTTGCTGACCACCCCGCAGTGCTTTTTTCCATCCTACATTGCCACTCACTGCCTATCCTAATTCACACCCTCCGATTCACACCACCCCGTGATGTTTTTCTCACTCCCACTAGTGAATGTAATGTAACACACACCCATACAATGCGCACCACCCCGTGATATTTTTCTCACTCCTACTAGTGAATGTAAAGTAACACACACCCATACAATGCACACCACCCCGCGATGTTTTTCAGAAACCTATCCTACATTGCCACTGCATGTTCCCTGACCTCCCCATGCTGACCACCCTGCGGTGCTTTTCTCCATCCTACATTGCCACTCACTGCCTATCCTAATTCACACCCTCCGATTCACACCACCCCGTGATGTTTTTCTCACTCCCAATAGTGAATGTAATGTAACACACACCCATACAATGCGCACCACCCCGCGATGTTTTTCAGAAACCTATCCTGCATTGCCCCTGCATGTTCCCTGACTTCCCCATGCTGACCACCCCGCGGTGCTTTTCTCCTTCCTACATTGCCACTCACTGCATATCTTATTTCAGACCCTCCGATTCACACCACCCCGTCATGTTTTTCTCACTCCTACTAGTGAATGTAATGTAACACACACCCATACAATGCGCACCACCCCGTGAGGTTTTTCAGAAAACTATCCTACATTGCCACTGCATGTTCCCTGACCTCCCCATGCTGACGACCTCGCGGTGCTTTTCTCCATCCTACATTGCCACTCACTGCCTATCCTAATTCAGACCCTCCGATTCACACCACCCCGTGATGTTTTTCTCACTCCTACTAGTCAATGTAATGTAACACACACCCATACAATGCGCAGCACCCCGCGATGTTTTTCAGAAACCTATCCTACATTGCCACTGCATGTTCCCTGACCTCCACATGCTGACCACCCCGCGGTGCTTTTCTCCATCCTACATTGCAACTCACTGCCTATCCTAATACAGACCATCCGATTCACACCACCCCGTGATGTTTTTCTCACTCCTACTAGTGAATGTAATTTAACACACACCCATACAATGCGCACCACCCCGCGATGTTTTTCAGAAACCTATCCTACATTGCCACTGCATGTTCCCTGACCTCCCCATGCTGACCACCCCGCGGTGCTTTTCTCCATCCTACATTGCCACTCACTGCCTATCCTAATTCAGACCCTCCGATTCACACCACCCCGTGATGTTTTTCTCACTCCTACTAGTGAAAGTAATGTAACACACACCCATACAATGCGCACCACCCCGTGAAGATTTTCTAACTCCTACTAGTGAATGTAATGTAAAACACACCCATACAATGCGCACCACCCCGTGATGTTTTTCTCACTCCTACCAGTGAATGTAATGTAACACACACCCATACAATGCGCACCACCACGCGATGTTTTTCAGAAACCTATCCTACATTGCCACTGCATGTTCCCTGAGCTCCCCATGCTGACCACCCCGCGGTGCTCATCTCCATCCTACATTGCCACTCACTGCCTATCCTAATTCAGACCCTCCGATTCAGACCACCCCGCGATGTTTTTCTCTCTCCTACTAGTGAATGTCATTTAACACACACCCATAAGTCGCACCACCACCCGATGTTTTACAGAAACCTATCCTACATTGCCACTGCATGATCCCTGACCTCCCCATGCTGACCACCCCGCAGTGCTTTTCTCCATCCTACATTGCCACTCACTGCCTATCCTAATTCAGACCCTCCGATTCACACCACCCCGTGATGTTTTTCTCACTCCTACTAGTGAATGTAATGTAACACACACCCATACAATGAGCACCACCCCGTGATGTTTTTCTCACTCCTAGTAGTGAATGTAATGTAACACACACCCATACAATGCGCACCACCCCGCGTTGTTTTTCAGAAACCTATACTACATTGCCACTGCATGTTCCCTGACCTCCCCATGCTGACCACCCCGCAGTGCTTTTCTCCATCCTACATTGCCACTCACTGCCTATCATAATTCTGACCCTCCGATTCACACCACCGCGTGATGTTTTTCTCACTCATACTAGTGAATGTAATGTAACACACACCCATACAATGCGCACCACCCCGTGATATTTTTCTCACTCCTACTAGTGAATGTAAAGTAACACACACCCATACAATGCACACCACCCCGCGATGTTTTTCAGAAACCTATCCTACATTGCCACTGCATGTTCCCTGACCTCCCCATGCTGACCACCCTGCGGTGCTTTTCTCCATCCTACATTGCCACTCACTGCCTATCCTAATTCAGACCCTCCGATTCATACCACCCCGTGATGTTTTTCTCACTGCTACTAGTGAATGTAATGTAACACACACCCATACAATGCGCACCACCCCGTGATATTTTTCTCACTCCTACTAGTGAATGTAAAGTAACACACACCCATACAATGCACACCACCCCGCGATGTTTTTCAGAAACCTATCCTACATTGCCACTGCATGTTCCCTGACCTCCCCATGCTGACCACCCTGCGGTGCTTTTCTCCATCCTACATTGCCACTCACTGCCTATCCTAATTCAGACCCTCCGATTCATACCACCCCGTGATGTTTTTCTCACTCCTAATAGTGAATGTAATGTAACACACACCCATACAATGCGCACCACCCCGTGATGTTTTTCTCACTCCTACTAGTGAATGTAATGTAACACACACCCATACAATGCGCACCACTCCACGATGTTTTTCAGAAACCTATCCTACATTGCCACTGCATGTTCCCTGACCTCCCCTTGCTGACCACCCCGCAGTGCTGTTCTCCATCCTACATTGCCACTCACTGCCTATCCTAATTCACACCCTCCGATTCACACCACCCCGTGATGTTTTTCTCACTCCCACAAGTGAATGTAATGTAACACACACCCATACAATGCACAACACCCCGCGATGTTTTTCAGAAACCTATCCTGCATTGCCCCTGCATGTTCCCTGACTTCCCCATGCTGACCACCCCGCGGTGCTTTTCTCTTTCCTACATTGCCACTCACTGCATATCTTATTTCAGACCCTCCGATTCACACCACCCCGTCATGTTTTTCTCACTCCTACTAGTGAATGTAATGTAACACACACCCATACAATGCGCACCACGCCTGATGTTTTTCAAAAACTATCCTACATTGCCACTGCATGTTCCCTGACCTCCCCATGCTGACGACCTCGCGGTGCTTTTCTCCATCCTACATTGCCACTCACTGCCTATCCTAATTCAGACCCTCCGATTCACACCACCCCGTCATGTTTTTCTCACTCCTACTAGTGAATGTAATGTAACACACACCCATACAATGCGCACCACCCCTGATGTTTTTCAAAAACTATCCTACATTGCCACTGCATGTTCCCTGACCTCCCCATGCTGACGACCTCGCGGTGCTTTTCTCCATCCTACATTGCCACTCACTGCCTATCCTAATTCAGACCCTCCGATTCACACCACCCCGTGATGTTTTTCTCACTCCTACTAGTGAATGTAATGTAACACACACCCATACAATGCGCAGCACCCCGCGATGTATTTCAGAAACCTATCCTACATTGCCACTGCATGTTCCCTGACCTCCACATGCTGACCACCCCGCGGTGCTTTTCTCCATCCTACATTGCCACTCACTGCCTATCCTAATTCACACCCTCCGATTCACACCACCCCGTGATGTTTTTCTCACTCCCAATAGTGAATGTAATGTAACACACACCCATACAATGCGCACCACCCCGCGATGTTTTTCAGAAACCTATCCTGCGTTGCCCCTGCATGTTCCCTGACTTCCCCATGCTGACCACCCCGCGGTGCTTTTCTCCTTCCTACATTGCCACTCACTGCATATCTTATTTCAGACCCTCCGATTCACACCACCCCGTCATGTTTTTCTCACTCCTACTAGTGAATGTAATGTAACACACACCCATACAATGCGCACCACCCCGTGAGGTTTTTCAGAAAACTATCCTACATTGCCACTGCATGTTCCCTGACCTCCCCATGCTGACCACCCCGCGGTGCTTTTCTCCATCCTACATTGCCACTCACTGCCTATCCTAATTCAGACCCTCCGATTCACACAACCCCGTGATGTTTTTCTCACTCCTACTAGTGAAAGTAATGTAACACACACCCATACAATGCGCACCACCCCGTGAAGATTTTCTCACTCCTACTAGTGAATGTAATGTAAAACACACCCATACAATGCGCACCACCCAGTGATGTTTTTCTCACTCCTACCAGTGAATGTAATGTAACACACACCCATGCAATGCGCACCACCACGCGATGTTTTTCAGAAACCTATCCTACATTGCCACTGCATGTTCCCTGAGCTCCCCATGCTGACCACCCCGCGGTGCTCATCTCCATCCTACATTGCCACTCACTGCCTATCCTAATTCAGACCCTCCGTTTCAGACCACCCCGCGATGTTTTTCTCTCTCCTACTAGTGAATGTCATTTAACACACACCCATAAGTCGCACCACCACCCGATGTTTTACAGAAACCTATCCTACATTTCCACTGCATGATCCCTGACCTCCCCATGCTGACCACCCCGCAGTGCTTTTCTCCATCCTACATTGCCACTCACTGCCTATCCTAATTCAGACCCTCCGATTCACACCACCCCGTGATGTTTTTCTCACTCCTACTAGTGAATGTAATGTAACACACTCCCATACAATGAGCACCACCCCGTGATGTTTTTCTCACTCCTAGTAGTGAATGTAATGTAACACACACCCATACAATGCGCACCACCCCGCGTTGTTTTTCAGAAACCTATACTACATTGCCACTGCATGTTCCCTGACCTCCCCATGCTGACCACCCCGCAGTGCTTTTCTCCATCCTACATTGCCACTCACTGCCTATCATTATTCTGACCCTCCGATTCACACCACCGCGTGATGTTTTTCTCACTCATACTAGTGAATGTAATGTAACACACACCCATACAATGCGCACCACCCCGTGATATTTTTCTCACTCCTACTAGTGAATGTAAAGTAACACACACCCATACAATGCACACCACCCCGCGATGTTTTTCAGAAACCTATCCTACATTGCCACTGCATGTTCCCTGACCTCCCCATGCTGACCACCCTGCGGTGCTTTTCTCCATCCTACATTGCCACTCACTGCCTATCCTAATTCAGACCCTCCGATTCATACCACCCCGTGATGTTTTTCTCACTGCTACTAGTGAATGTAATGTAACACACACCCATACAATGCGCACCACCCCGTGATATTTTTCTCACTCCTACTAGTGAATGTAAAGTAACACACACCCATACAATGCACACCACCCCGCGATGTTTTTCAGAAACCTATCCTACATTGCCACTGCATGTTCCCTGACCTCCCCATGCTGACCACCCTGCGGTGCTTTTCTCCATCCTACATTGCCACTCACTGCCTATCCTAATTCAGACCCTCCGATTCATACCACCCCGTGATGTTTTTCTCACTCCTACTAGTGAATGTAATGTAACACACACCCATACAATGCGCACCACCCCGTGATGTTTTTCTCACTCCTACTAGTGAATGTAATGTAACACACACCCATACAATGCGCACCACTCCACGATGTTTTTCAGAAACCTATCCTACATTGCCACTGCATGTTCCCTGACCTCCACTTGCTGACCACCCCGCAGTGCTGTTCTCCATCCTACATTGCCACTCACTGCCTATCCTAATTCACACCCTCCGATTCACACCACCCCGTGATGTTTTTCTCACTCCCACAAGTGAATGTAATGTAACACACACCCATACAATGCCCAACACCCCGCGATGTTTTTCAGAAACCTATCCTGCATTGCTCCTGCATGTTCCCTGACTTCCCCATGCTGACCACCCCGCGGTGCTTTTCTCTTTGCTACATTGCCACTCACTGCATATCTTTTTTCAGACCCTCCGATTCACACCACCCCGTCATGTTTTTCTCACTCCTACTAGTGAATGTAATGTAACACACACCCATACAATGCGCACCACCCCTGATGTTTTTCAAAAACTATCCTACATTGCCACTGCATGTTCCCTGACCTCCCCATGCTGACGACCTCGCGGTGCTTTTCTCCATCCTACATTGCCACTCACTGCCTATCCTAATTCAGACCCTCCGATTCACACCACCCCGTGATGTTTTTCTCACTCCTACTAGTGAATGTAATGTAACACACACCCATACAATGCTCAGCACCCCGCGATGTTTTTCAGAAACCTATCCTACATTGCCACTGCATGTTCCCTGACCTCCACATGCTGACCACCCCGCGGTGCTTTTCTCCATCCTACATTGCAACTCACTGCCTATCCTAATACAGACCCTCCGATTCACACCACCCCGTGATGTTTTTCTCACTCCTACTAGTGAATGTAATGTAACACACACCCATACAATGCGCACCACCCCGCGATGTTTTTCAGAAACCTATCCTACATTGTCACTGCATGTTCCCTGACCTCCCCATGCTGACCACCCCGCGGTGCTTTTCTCCATCCTACATTGCCACTCACTGCCTATCCTAATTCAGACCCTCCGATTCACACCACCCCGTGATGTTTTTCTCACTCCTACTAGTGAATGAAATGTAACACACACCCATACAATGCGCACCACCCCGTGATGTTTTTCTCACTCCCACAAGTGAATGTAATGTAACACACACCCATACAATGCGCACCACCCCGCGATGTTTTTCAGAAACCTATCCTGCATTGCCCCTGCATGTTCCCTGACTTCCCCATGCTGACCACCCCGCGGTGCTTTTCTCCTTCCTACATTGCCACTCACTGCATATCTTATTTCAGACCCTCCGATTCACACCACCCCGTCATGTTTTTCTCACTCCTACTAGTGAATGTAACGTAACACACACCCATACAATGCGCACCACCCCGTGAAGTTTTTCAAAAACTATCCTACATTGCCCCTGCATGTTCCCTGACCTCCCCATGCTGACGACCTCGCGGTGCTTTTCTCCATCCTACATTGCCACTCACTGCCTATCCTAATTCAGACCCTCCGATTCACACCACCCCGTGATGTTTTTCTCACTCCTACTAGTGAATGTAATGTAACACACACCCATACAATGCGCAGCACCCCGCGATGTTTTTCAGAAACCTATCCTACATTGCCACTGCATGTTCCCTGACCTCCACATGCTGACCACCCCGCGGTGCTTTTCTCCATCCTACATTGCAACTCACTGCCTATCCTAATACAGACCCTCCGATTCACACCACCCCGTGATGTTTTTCTCACTCCTACTAGTGAATGTAATGTAACACAAACCCATACAATGCGCACCACACCGGGATGATTTTCTCACTCCTACTAGTGAATGCAATGTAACACACACCCATACAATGCGCACCACCCCGTGATGTTTTTCTCACTCCTACTAGTGAATGTAATGTAACACACACCCATAAATTGCGCACCACCCCTCGATGTTTTTCAGAAACCTATCCTACATTGCCACTGCATGTTCCCTGACCTCCCCATGCTGACCACCCCGCGGTGCTTTTCTCCATCCTACATTGCCACTCACTGCCTATCCTAATTCAGACCCTCCGATTCACACCACGCCGTGATGTTTTTCTCACTCCTACTAGTGAATGTAATGTAGCACACACCCATACAATGCGCACCACCCCGTGATGATTTTCTCACTCCTACTAGTGAATGTAATGTAACACAGACCCATAAAATGCGCACCACCCCGTGATGTTTTTCTCACTCCTACTAGTGAATGTAATGTAACACACACCCATACAATGCACAACACCCCGCGATGTTTTTCAGAAACCTATCCTACATTGCCACTGCATGTTCCCTGACCTCCCCATGCTGACCAGACCGCGGTGCTTTTCTCCATCCTACATTGCCACTCACTGCCTATCCTAATTCAGACCCTCCGATTCACACCACCCCGTGATGTTTTTCTCACTCCTACTAGTGAATGTAATGTAACACACACCCATACAATGCGCCCCACTCCGCGATGTTTTTCAGAAACCTATCCTACATTGCCACTGCATGTTCCCTGAGCTCCCCATGCTGACAACACCGCGGTGCTTATCTCCATCCTACATTGCCACTCACTGCCTATCCTAATTCAGACGCTCTGATTCAGACCACCCCGCGATGTTTTTCTCACTCCTACTAGTGAATGTCATTTAACACACACCCATAAGGCGCACCAACACGCGATGTTTTTCAGAAACCTATCCTACATTGCCACTGCATGTTCCCTGACCTCGCCTTGCTGACCAGTCCTCGGTGCTTTTCTCCATCCTACATTGCCACTCACTGCCTATCCTAATTCAGACCCTCCGATTCACACCACCCCGTGATGTTTTTCTCACTCCTACTAATGAATGTAATGTAACACACACCCATACAATGCGAACCACCCCGCGATACTTTTCAGAAACCTATCCTACATTGCCACTGCATGTTCCCTGACCTCTCCATGCTAACCACCCCGCGGTGCTTTTCTCCATCCTACATTGCCACTCACTGCCTATCCTAGTGCAGACCTTCCGATTGACACCACCCCGTGTTGTTTTTCTCACTCCTACTAGTGAACGTAATGTAACACACACCCATACAATGCGCACCAACACGTGATGTTTTTCTCACTCGTACTAGTTAATGTAATGTAACACACACCCATACAATGCGCACCACCCCGTGATGTTTTTCTCACTCCTACTAGTGAATGTAATGTAACACACACCCATACAATGCGCACCACCCCGTGATGTTTTTCAGAAAACTATCCTACGTTGCCACTGCATGTTCCCTGACCTCCCCATGCTGATGACCTCGCGGTGCTTTTCTCCATCCTACATTGCCACTCACTGCCTATCCTAATTCAGACCCTCCGATTCACACCACCCCGTGATGTTTTTCTCACTCCTACTAGAGAATGTAATGTAACACACACCGATACAATGCGCACCACCCCGCGATATTTTTCAGAAACCTATTCTACATTGCCACTGCATGTTCCCTGACCTCCACATGCTGACCACCCCGCGGTGCTTCTCTCCATCCTACATTGCCACTCAATGCCTATCCTAATACAGACCCTCCGATTCACACCACCCCGTGATGTTTTTCTCACTCCTACTAGTGAATGTAATGTAACACACACCCATACAATGCGCACCACCCCGCGATGTTTTTCAGAAACCTATCCTACATTGCCACTGCATGTTCCCTGACCTCCCCATGCTGACCACCCCGCGGTGCTTTTCTCCATCCTACATTGCCACTCACTGCCTATCCTAATTCAGACCCTCCGATTCACACCACCCCGTGATGTTTTTCTCACTCCCACTAGTGAATGTAATGTAACACACACCCATACAATGCGCACCACCCCGTGAGGATTTTCTCACTCCTACTAGTGAATGTAATGTAAAACACACCCATACAATGCGCACCACCCCGTGATGTTTTTCTCACTCCTACCAGTGAATGTAATGTAACACACACCCATACAATGCGCACCATCCCGCGATGTTTTTCAGAAACCTATCCTACATTGCCACTGCATGTTCCCTGAGCTCCCCATGCTGACCACCCCGCGGTGCTTATCTCCATCCTACATTGCCACTCACTGCCTATCCTAATTCAGGCCCTCCGATTCAGACCACCCCGCGATGTTTTTCTCACTCCTACTAGTGAAAGTCATTTAACACACACCCATAAGGCGCACCACCACCCGATGTTTTTCAGAAACCTATCCTACATTGCCACTGCTTGTTCCCTGACCTCCCCATGCTGACCAGTCCTCGGTGCTTTTCTCCACCCTACATTGCCACTCACTGCCTATCCTAATTCAGACCCTCCGATTCACACCACCCCGTGATGTTTTTCTCACTCCTACTACTGAATGTAATGTAACACACACCCATACAATGCGCACCACCCCGTGATGTTTTTCTCACTCGTACTAGTGAATGTAATGTAACAACACCCATACAATGCGAATCGCCCCGTGATGTTTTTCTCACTCCTACTAGTGAATGTAATGTAACACACACCCATACAATGCGCACCACCCCGTGATGTTTTTCTCACTCCTACTAGTGAATGTAATGTAACACACACCCATACAATGCGAACCACCCCGCGATGTTTTTCAGAAACCTATCCTACATTGCCACTGCATGTTCCCTGACCTCCCCATGCTAACCACCCCGCGGTGCTTTTCTCATTCCTCCATTGCCACTCACTGCCTATCCTAATTCAGACATTCCGATTGACACCACCCCGTGTTGTTTTTCTCACTCCTACTAGTGAACGTAATGTAACACACACCCATACAATGCGCACCAACCCGTGATGTTTTTCTCACTCGTACTAGTGAATGTAATGTAACACACACCCATACAATGCGAACCACCCCGTGATGTTTTTCTCACTCCTACTAGTGAATCTAATGTAACACCCACCCATACAATGCGCACCACCCCACGATGTTTTTCAGAAACCTATCCTACATTGCCACTGCATGTTCCCTGACCTCCCCATGCTGACCACCCCGCGGTGCTTTTCTCCATCCTACATTGCCACTCACTGCCTATCCTAATTCAGACCCTCCAATTCACACCACCCCGTGATGTTTTTCTCACTCCTACTAGTGAATGTAATGTAACACACACCCATACAATGCCCACCACCCCGCGATGTTTTTCAGAAACCTATCCTAACTTGCCACTGCATGTTCCCTGACCTCCCCAGTCTCACCACCCCGCGGTGCTTTTCTCCATCCTACATTGCCACTCACTGCCTATCCTAATTCAGACCCTCCGATTCACACCACCCTGTGATGTTTTTCTCACTCCTACTAGTGAATGTAATGTAACACACACCTATACAATGCGCACCACCCCACGATGTTTTTCAGAAACGTATCATACATTGCCACTGCATGTTCCCTGACCTCCCCATGCTGACCACCCCACGGTGCTTTTCTCCATCCTACAAGGCCACTCACTGCCTATCCTAATTCAGACCCTCCGATTCACACCACCCCGTGATGTTTTTCTCACTCCTACTAGTGAATGTAATGTAACACACACCCATACAATGCGCACCACCCCGTGATGTTTTTCTCACTCCTACTAGTGAATGTAATGTAACACACACCCATACAATGCGCACCACCCCGTGATTTTTTTCTCACTTCTTCTAGTGAATGTAATGTAACACACACCCATACAATGCGCACCACCCCGTTATGTTTTTCTCACACCTACTAGTGAATGTAATGTAACACACAGCCATACAATGCACACCACCCCGCGATGTTTTTCAGAAACCTATCGTATATTGAAACTGCATGTTCCCTGACCTCCCCATGCTGACCACCCTGCGATGCTTTTCTCCATCCTACATTGCCACTCATTGCCTATCCTAATTCAGACCCTCCGATTCACACCACCCCGTGATGTTTTTCTCACTAATACTAGTGAATGTATGGTAACACACACCCATACAATGCGCACCACCCCGTGATGTTTTTCTCACTCCCACTAGTGAATGTAATGTAACACACACCCATACAATGAGCACCACCCCGCGATGTTTTTCAGAAACCTATCCTGCATTGCCACTGCATGTTCACTGACTTCCCCATGCTGACCACCCCGTGGTTCTTTTCTCCATCCTATATTGCCACTCACTGCATATCCTATTTCAGACCGTCCGATTCTCACCACCCTGTGATGTTTTTCTCACTCCTACTAGTGAATGTAATGTAACACACACCCATAAAATGCGCACCACCCCGTAATGTTTTTCAGAAAACTATCCTACATTGCCACTGCATATTGCCTGACATCCCCATGCTGACCACCCCGCGGTGCTTTTCTCCATACTACATTGCCACTCACTGCCTATCCTAATTCAGACCCTCCGATTCACACCACCCTGTGATGTTTTTCTCACTCCTACTAGTGAATGTAATGTAACAAACACCCATGCAATGCGCACCACCCCGTGATGTTTTTCTCACTCCTACTAGTGAATGTAATGTAACACACACCCATACAATGCGCACCACCCCGCGATGTTTTTCAGAAACCCATCCTAAATTGCCACTGCATGTTCCCTGACCTCCCCATGCTGACCACCCCGCAGTGCTATTCTCCATCCTACATTGCCACTCTCTGCCTATCCTAATTCAGAACCTCCGATTCACACCACCACGTGATGTTTTTCTCACTCCTATTAGTGAATGTAATGTAACACACACCCATACAATGCGCACCACCCCGTGATGTTTTTCTCACTCCTACTAGTTAATGTAATGTAATACACACCCATACATTGCACACCACACCGCGATGTTTTTCAGAAACCTATCCTACATTGCGACTGCATGTTCCCTGACCTCCCCATGCTGATCACCCCGCGGTGCTTTTCTCCATCCTACATTGCCACTCACTGCCTATCCTAATTCAGACCCTCCGATTCACACCACCCCGTGATGTTTTTCTCACTCCTACTAGTGAACGTAATGTAACACTCACCCATACAATGCGCACCACCCCGCGATGTTTTTCAGAAACCTATCCTACATTGCCACTGCATGTGTCCTGACCTCCCCATGCTGACCACACCGCAGTGCTTTTCTCCAACCTAAATTGCCACTCACTGCCTATCCTAATGCAGACCCTCGATTCACACCACTACGCGATGTTTTTCTCACTCCTACTAGTGAATGTCCTTTAACACACACCCATAATGCGCACCACCACGCGATGTTTTTCAGAAACCTATCCTACATTGCCACTGCATGTTCCCTGACCTCCCCATGCTGACCACCCCGCGGAGCTTTTCTCCATCCTACATTGCCACTCACTGCCTATCCTAATTCAGACCCTCCGATTCACACCACCCCGTGATAATTTTCTCACTCCTACTCATGAATGTAATGTAACACACACCCATACAATGCGCACCACCCCGTGATGTTTTTCTCACTCGTACTAGTGAATGTAATGTAACACACACCCATACAATGCGCACCGCCCCGTGATGTTTTTCTCACTCCTACTAGTGAATGTAATGTAACACACACCGATATAATGTGCACCACCCCGTGATGTTTTTCTCACTACTAGTGAATGTAATGTAACACACACCCATACAATGCGAACCACCCCGCGATGTTTTTCAGAAACCTATCCTACATTGCCACTGCATGTTCCCTGACCTCCCCATGCCAACCACCCCGCGGTGCTTTTCTCCATCCTCCATTGCCACTCACTGCCTATCCTAATTCAGACCTTCCGATTGACACCACCCCGTGTTGTTTTTCTCACTCCTACTAGTGAACGTAATGTAACACACACCCATACAATGCGCACCAACCCGTGATGTTTTTCTCACTCGTACTAGTGAATGTAATGTAACACACACCCATACAATGTGCACCACCCCGTGATGTTTTTCTCACTCCTACTAGTGAATCTATTGTAACACCCACCCATAAAATGCGCACCACCCCACGATGTTTTTCAGAAACCTATCCTACATTGCCACTGCATGTTCCCTGACCTCCCCATGCTGACCACCCCGCGGTGCTTTTCTCCATCCTACATTGCCAGTCACTGCCTATCCTAATTCAGACCCTCCGAATTACACCACCCCGTGATGTTTTTCTCACTCCTACTAGTGAATGTAATGTAACACACACCCATACAATGCGCACCATCCCGCGATGTTTTTCAGAAACCTATCCTACCTTGCCACTGCTTGTTCCCTGACCTCCCCAGTCTCACCACCCCGCGGTGCTTTTCTCCATCCTACATTGCCACTCACTGCCTATCCTAATTCAGACCCTCCGATTCACACCACCCTGTGATGTTTTTCTCACTCCCACTAGTGAATGTAATGTAACACACACCCATACAATGCGCATCACCCCGCGATGTTTTTCAGAAACCTATCCTACATTGCCACTGCATGTTCCCTGACTTCCCCATGCTGACCACCCCGTGGTGCTTTTCTCCATCCTACATTGCCACTCACTGCATATCCTATTTCAGACCGTCCGATTCACACCACCCCGTGATGTTTTTCTCACTCGTACTACTGAATGTAATGTAACACACACCCATACAATGCGCACCACCCCGTGATGTTTTTCTCACTCCTACTAGTATATGTAATGTAACACACATCCATACAATGCGCAACACCCCGCGATGTTTTTCAGAAACCTATCCTACATTGCCACTGCATGTTCCCTGACCTCCCCATGCTGACCACCCCGTGGTGCTTTTCTCCATCCTACATTGCCACTCACTGCCTATCCTAATTCAGACCCTCCGATTCACACCACCCTGTGATGTTTTTCTCACTCCTACTAGTGAATGTAAAGTAACAAACACCCATGCAATGCGCACCACCCCGTGATGTTTTTCTCACTCCTACTAGTGAATGTAATGTAACACACACCCATACAATGCGCACCACCCCGCGATGTTTTTCAGAAACCTATCCTACATTGCCACTGCATGTTCCCTGACCTCCCCATGCTGACCACCCCGCGGTGCTTTTCTAAATCCTACATTGCCACTCAATGCCTATCCTAATTCAGACCCTCCGATTCACACCACCCCGTGATGTTTTTCTCACTCCTACTAGTGAATGTAATGTAACACACACCCATACAATGAGCACCACCCCGTGGTGTTTTTCTCACTCCTACTAGTGAATGTAATGTAACACACACCCATACAATGCGCACCACCCCGCGATGTTTTTCAGAAACCCATCCTACATTGCCACTGCATGTTCCCTGACCTCCCCATGCTGACCACCCCGCGGTGCTTTTCTCCATCCTACATTGCCACTCACTGCCTATCCTAATTCAGACCCTCCGATTCACACCACCCCGTGATGTATTTCTCACTCCTACTAGTGAATGTAATGTAACACACACCCATACAATGCGCACCACCCCGGGATGATTTTCTCACTCCTACTAGTGAATGTAATGTAACACACACCCATACAATGCGCACCACCCCGTGATGATTTTCTCACTCCTACTAGTGAATGTAATGTAAAACACACCCATACAATGCGCACCACCCCGTGATGTTTTTCTCACTCCTACCAGTGAATATAATGTAACACACACCCATACAATGCACACCACCCCGCGATGTTTTTCAGAAACCTATCCTATATTGTCACTGCATGTTCCCTGACCTCCCCATGCTGACCACCCCGCGGTGCTTTTCTGCATCCTACATTGCCACTCACTGCCTATCCTAATTCAGACGCTCCGATTCACACCACCCCGTGATGTTTTTCTCGCTCATACTAGTGAATGTAATGTAACACACACCCATACAATGCACACCACCCCGCGATGTTTTTCAGAAACCCATCCTACATTGCCACTGCATGTTCCCTGACCTCCCCATGCTGACCACCCCGCGGTGCTTTTCTCCATCCTACATTGCCACTCACTGCCTATCCTAATTCAGAACCTCCGAATCACACCACCCCGTGATGTTTTTCTCATTCCTACTAGTGAATGTAATGTAACACACACCCATACAATGCGCACCACCCCGTGAAGATTTTCTCACTCCTACTAGTGAATGTAATGTAACACACACCCATACAATGCGCACCACCCCGTGATGTTTTTCTCACTCCTACTAGTTAATGTAATGTAATACACACCCATACAATGCACACCACACCGCGATGTTTTTCAGAAACCTATCCTACATTGCGACTGCATGTTCCCTGACCTCCCCATGCTGATCACCCCGCGGTGCTTTTCTCCATCCTACATTGCCACTCACTGCCTATCCTAATTCAGACCCTCCAATTCACACCAACCCGTGATGTTTTTCTCACTCCTACTAGTGAACGTAATGTAACACACACCCATACAATGCGCACCAACCCGCGATGTTTTTCAGAAACCTATCCTACATTGCCACTGCATGTGCCCTGACCTCCCCATGCTGACCACACCGCAGTGCTTTTCTCCAACCTAAATTGCCACTCACTGCCTATCCTAATGCAGACCCTCGATTCACACCACTCCGCGATTTTTTTCTCACTCCTACTAGTGAATGTCCTTTAACACACACCCATAATGCGCACCACCACGCGATGTTTTTCAGAAACCTATCCTACATTGCCACTGCATGTTCCCTGACCTCCCCATGCTGACCACCCCGCGGTGCTTTTCTCCATCCTACATTGCCACTCACTGCCAATCCTAATTCAGCAACTCCGATTCACACCACCCCGTGATGTATTTCTCACTCCTACTAGTGAATGTAATGTAACACACACCCATACAATGCGCACCACCCCGGGATGATTTTCTCACTCCTACTAGTGAATGTAATGTAACACACACCCATACAATGCGCACCACCCCGTGATGATTTTCTCACTCCTACTAGTGAATGTAATGTAAAACACACCCATACAATGCGCACCACCCCGTGATGTTTTTCTCACTCCTACCAGTGAATATAATGTAACACACACCCATACAATGCACACCACCCCGCGATGTTTTTCAGAAACCTATCCTATATTGTCACTGCATGTTCCCTGACCTCCCCAGGCTGACCACCCCGCGGTGCTTTTCTGCATCCTACATTGCCACTCACTGCCTATCCTAATTCAGACGCTCCGATTCACACCACCCCGTGATGTTTTTCTCGCTCCTACTAGTGAATGTAATGTAACACACACCCATACAATGCACACCACCCCGCGATGTTTTTCAGAAACCTATCCTACATTGCCACTGCATGTTCCCTGAGTTCCCCATGCTGACCACCCCGCGGTGCTTATCTCCATCCTACATTGCCACTCACTGCCTATCCTAATTCAGACCCTCCGATTCAGACCACCCCGCGATGTTTTTCTCACTCCTACTAGTGAATGTCATTTAACACACACCCATAAGGCGCACCACCACGCGATGTTTTTCAGAAACCTATCCTACATTGCCACTGCATGTTCCCTGACCTCCCCATGCTGACCAGTCCTCGGTGCTTTTCTCCATCCTACATTGCCACTCACTGCCTATCCTAATTCAGACCCTCCGATTCACACCACCCCGTGATGTTTTTCTCACTCCCACTAGTGAATGTAATGTAACACACACCCATAAAATGCGCACCACCCCGTGATGTTTTTCAGAAAACTATCCTACATTGCCACTGCATGTTGCCTGACCTGCCCATGCTGACCACCCCGCGGTGCTTTTCTCCATACTACATTGCCACTCACTGCCTATCCTAATTCAAACCCTCCGATTCACACTACCCCGTGATGTTTTTCTCACTCCTACTAGTGAATGTAATGTAACAAACACCCATGCAATGCGCACCACCCCGTGATGTTTTTCTCACTCCTACTAGTGAATGTAATGTAACACACACCCATACAATGCGCACCACCCCGCGATGTTTTTCAGAAACCTATCCTACATTGCCACTGCATATTCCCTGACCTCCCCATGCTGACCACCCCGCGGTGCTTTTCTCCATCCTACATTGCCACTCACTGCCTATCCTAATTCAGACACTCCGATTCACACCACCCCGAGATGTTTTTCTCACTCCTCCTAGTGAACGTAATGTAACACACACCCATACAATGCGCACCACCCCGCGATGTTTTTCTCACTCCTACTAGTGAATGTAATGTAACACACACCCATACAATGCGCACCACCCCGCGATGTTTTTCCGAAACCTATCCTACATTGCCACTGCATGTTCCCTGACCTCCCCATGCGGACCACCCCGCGGTGTTTTTCTCCATCCTACATTGCCACTCACTGCCTATCCTAATTCAGACCCTCCGATTCACACCACCCCATGATGTTTTTCTCACTCCTACTAGTGAATGTAATGTAACACACACCCATACAATGAGCACCACCCCGTGATGTTTTTCTCACTCCTACTAGTGAATGTAATGTAACACACACCCATACAATGCGCACTACCCCATGATGTTTTTCTCACTCCTACTAGTGAATGTAATGTAACACACAAACATACAATGCGCAAAACCCCGCGATGTTTTTCAGAAACCTATCCTACATTGCCACTGCATGTTCCCTGACCTCCCCATGCTGACCACACCGCGGTGCTTTTCTCCATCCTACATTGCCACTCACTGCCTATCCTAATTCAGACCCTCCGATTCACACCACACCGTGATGTTTTTCTCACTCCTACTACTGAATGTAATGTAACACACACCCAAACAATGCGCACCACCCCGCGATGTTTTTCAGAAACCTATCCTGCATTGGCACTGCATGTTCCCTGACTTCCCCATTCTGACCACACCGCTGTGCTTTTCTCCATCCTACATGGCCACTCACTACATGTCCTATTTCAGACCCTCCGATTCACACCACCCCGTGATGTTTTTCTCACTCCTACTAGTGAATGTAATGTAACACACACCCATACAATGCGCACCAAACCGTGATGTTTTTCAGAAACATATCCTATATTGCCAGTGCATGTTCCCTGACCTCCACATGCTGACCACACCGCTGTGCTTTTCTCCATCCTACATTGCCACTCACTGCCTATCCTAATTCAGACCCTCCGATTCACACCACCACGTTATGTTTTTCTCACTCCTACTAGTGAATGTAATGTAACACACACCCATGCAATGCGCACCACCCCGTGATGTTTTTCTCACTCCTACTAGTGAATGTAATGTAACACACACCCATACAATGCGCACCACCCCGCGATGTTTTTCAGAATCCTATCCGACATTGCCACTGCATGTTCCCAGACCTCCCCATGCTGACCGCCCCGCGGTGCTTTTCTCCATCCTACATTGCCACTCACTGCCTATCCTAAATCAGACCCTCCGATTCACACCACCCCGTGATGTTTTTCTCACTCCTCCTAGTGAATGTAATGTAACACACACCCATGCAATGCGCACCACCCCGCGATGTTTTTCTCACTCCTACTAGAGAATGTAATGTAACACACACCCATACAATGCGCACCACCCCGCGATGTTTTTCAGAAACCTATCCTACATTGCCACTGCATGTTCCCTGACCTCCCCATGCTGACCACCCCGCGGTGCTTTTCTCCATCCTACATTGCCACTCACTGCCTATCCTAATTCAGACACTCCGATTCACCCGACGCCGTGATGTTTTTTTCACTGCTACTAGTGAATGTAATGTAACACACCCACATACAATGCGCACCACCCCGCGATGTTTTTCTCACTCCTACTAGTGAATGTAATGTAACACACACCCATACAGTGAGCACCACCCCGTGATGTTTTTCTCACTCCTACTAGTGAATGTAATGTAACACACACCCATACAATGCGAGCCACCCCGTGATCATTTTCTCACTCCTACTAGTTGAATGTAATGTAACACACAACCATACAATGCGCACCACCCCGTGATGTTTATCTCACTCCTCCTAGTGAATGTAATGTATCACACACCCATACAATGCGCACCACACCGAGATGTTTTTCTCACTCCTACTAGTGAAAATAATGTAACACACACCCATACAATGCGCACCACGCCGCGATGTTTTTCAGAAACCTATCCTACATTGCCAATGCATGTGCCCTGACCTCCCCATGCTGACCACCCTGCGGTGCTTTTCTCCATCCTACATTGCCACTCACTGCCTATCCTTATTCAGACCCTCAGATTCACACCACCCCGTGATGTTTTTGTCACTCCTACTAGTGAATGTAATGTAACACACACCCATACAATGCGCACAACCCCGTGATGTTTTTCTCACTCCTACTAGTGAATGTAATGTATCACACACCCATACAATGCGCACCACCCCGCGATGTTTTTCAGAAACCTATCCTACATTGCCACTGCATGTTCCCTGACCTCCCCATGCTGACCACCCCGCGGTGCTTTCTCCATCTTCCATTGCCACTCACTGCCTATCCTAATTCAGACACTCTGATTCACACCACCCCGTGATGTTTTTCTCACTCCTACTAGTGAATGTAATGTAACACACACCCATACAATGCGCACCACCTCGTGATGTTTTTCTCACTCCTACTATTGAATGTAAAGTAACACACACCCATACAATGCGCACCACCCCGTGATGTTTTTCTCATGCCTACTAGTGAATGTAATGTAACACACACCCTTACAATGCGCACCACCCCGCGATGTTTTTCAGAAACCTATCCTACATTGCCACTGCATGTTCCCTGACCTCCGAATGCTGACCACCCCGCGGTGCTTTTCTCTATCCTACATTGCCACTCACTGCCTATCCTAATTCAGACCGTCCGATTCACATCACCCCGTGATGTTTTTCTCACTCCTACTAGTGAATGTAATGTAACACACACCCATACAATGCGAGCCACCCCGTGATCATTTTCTCACTCCTACTAGTTGAATGTAATGTAACACACACCCATACAATGCACACCACCCCGCGATGTTTTTCAGAAACCTATCCTACATTGCCACTGCATGTTCCCTGACCTCCCCATGCTGACCACACTGCGGTGCTTTTCTCCATCCTACATTGCCACTCACTGCCTATCCTAATTCAGACTCTCCGATTCACACCACCCCACGATGTTTTTCTCACTCCTACAAGTTAATATAATGTAACACACACCCATACAATGCGCACCACCCCGTGATATTTTTCTCACTCCTACTAGTGAATGTAATGTAACACACACCCATATAATGCGCACCACACCGTGATGTTTTTCTCACTCCTACTAGTGAATGTAATGTAACACACACCCATACAATGCGCACCACCCGGTGATGTTTTTCTCACTCCTACTAGTGAATGCAATGTAACACACACCCATACAATGCACACCACCCGGCGATGTTTTATAGAAACCTATCCTACATTGCCACTGGATGTTCTCTGACCTCCCCATGCTGACCACACCGCGGTGCTTTTCTCCATCCTACATTGCCACTCACTGCCTATCCTAATTCAGACCCTCCTATTCACACCACCCCGTGATGTTTTTCTCACTGCTACTAGTGAATGTAATGTAACACACACCCATACAATGCGCACCACCCCGCGATGTTTTTCAGAAACCTATCCTACATTGCCACTGCATGTTCCCTGACCTCCCCATGCTGACCACCCCGCGGTGCTTTCCTCCATCCTACATTGCCACTCACTGCCTATCCTAATTCAGACCCTCCGATTCACACCACCCCGGGATGTTTTTCTCACTCCTACTAGTGAATGTAATGTAACAAACACACATAAAATGCGCACCAGCCCGCGATGTGTTTCAGAAACCTATCCTACATTCCCACTGCATGTTCCCTGACCTCCCCATGCTCACCACCCCGCGGTGCTTTTCTCCATCTTCCATTGCCACTCACTGCCTATCCTAATTCAGACACTCGGATTCACACCACCCCGTGATGTTTTTCTCACTCCTACTTGTGAATGTAACGTAACACACACCCATACAATGTGCACCACCTCGTGATGTTTTTCTCACTCCTACTAGTGAATGTAATGTAACACACACCCATACAATGCGCACCACCCCGTGATGTTTTTGTCACTCCTAATAGTGAATGTAATGTAACACACACCCATACAATGCGCACCACACCGCGATGTTTTTCAGAAACCTATCCTACATTGCCAATGCATGTGCCCTGACCTCCCCATGCTGACCACCCCGCGGTGCTTTTCTCCATCCTACATTGCCACTCACTGCCTATCCTTATTCAGACCCTCAGATTCACACCACCACGTGATGTTTTTCTCACTCCTACTAGTGAATGTAATGTAACACACACCCATACAATGCGCACAACCCCGTGATGTTTTTCTCACTCCTACTAGTGAATGTAATGTATCACACACCCATACAATGCGCACCACCCCGCGATGTTTTTCAGAAACCTATCCTACATTGCCACTGCATGTTCCCTGACCTCCCCATGCTGACCACCCCGCGGTGCTTTCTCCATCTTCCATTGCCACTCACTGCATATCCTAATTCAGACACTCTGATTCACACCACCCCGTGATGTTTTTCTCACTCCTACTAGTGAATGTAATGTAACACACACCCATACAAAGCGCACCACCTCGTGATGTTTTTCTCACTCCTACTAGTGAATGTAAAGTAACACACACCCATACAATGCGCACCACCCCGTGATGCTTTCTCATGCCTACTAGTGAATGTAATGTAACACACACGCTTACAATGCGCACCACCCCGCGATGTTTTTCAGAAACCTATCCTACATTGCCACTGCATGTTCCCTGACCTCCGAATGCTGACCACCCCGCGGTGCTTTTCTCCATCCTACATTGCCCCTCACTGCCTATCCTAATTCAGACCGTCCGATTCACATCACCCCGTGATGTTTTTCTCACTCCTACTAGTGAATGTAATGTAACACACACCCATACAATGCGAGCCACCCCGTGATCATTTTCTCACTCCTACTAGTTGAATGTAATGTAACACACACCCATACAATGCACACCACCCGGCGATGTTTTTCAGAAACCTATCCTACATTGCCACTGCATGTTCCCTGACCTCCCCATGCTGACCACACTGCGGTGCTTTTCTCCATCCTACATTGCCACTCACTGCCTATCCTAATTCAGACTCTCCGATTCACACCACCCCACGATGTTTTTCTCACTCCTACAAGTTAATATAATGTAACACACACCCATACAATGCGCACCACCCCGTGATATTTTTCTCACTCCTACTAGTGAATGTAATGTAACACAAACCCATATAATGTGCACCACCCCGTGATGTTTTTCTCACTCCTACTAGTGAATGTAATGTAACACACACCCATACAATGCGCACCACCCCGTGATGTTTTTCTCACTCCTACTAGTGAATGCAATGTAACACACACCCATACAATGCACACCACCCCGCGATGTTTTATAGAAACCTATCCTACATTGCCACTGGATGTTCTCTGACCTCCCCATGCTGACCACACCGCGGTGCTTTTCTCCATCCTACATTGCCACTCACTGCCTATCCTAATTCAGACCCTCCTATTCACACCACCCCGTGATGTTTTTCTCACTGCTACTAGTGAATGTAATGTAACACACACCCATACAATGCGCACCACCCCGCGATGTTTTTCAGAAACCTATCCTACATTGCCACTGCATGTTCCCTGACCTCCCCATGCTGACCACCCCGCGGTGCTTTTCTCCATCCTACATTGCCACTCACTGCCTATCCTAATTCAGACCCTCCGATTCACACCACCCCGTGATGTTTTTCTCACTCCTACTAGTGAATGTAATGTAACAAACACACATAAAATTCGCACCAGCCCGCGATGTGTTTCAGAAACCTATCCTACATTGCCACTGCATGTTCCTGGACCTCCCCATGCTCACCACCCCGCGGTGCTTTTCTCCATCTTCCATTGCCACTCATTGCCTATCCTAATTCAGACACTCCGATTCACACCACCCCGTGATGTTTTTCTCACTCCTACTAGTGAATGTAACGTAACACACACCCATACAATGCGCACCACCTCGTGATGTTTTTCTCACTCCTACTAGTGAATGTAATGTAACACACACCCATACAATGCGCACCACCCCGTGATGTTTTTGTCACTCCTACTAGTGAATGTCATGTAACACACACCCATACAATGCGCACCACCCCGCGATGTTTTTCAGAAACCTATCCTACATTGCCACTGCATGTTCCCTGACCTCCGAATGCTGATCACCCCGCGGTGCTTTTCTCCATCCTACATTGCCACTCACTGCCTATCCTAATTCAGACCGTCCGATTCACATCACCCCGTGATGTTTTTCTCACTCCTACTAGTGAATGTAATGTAAAACACACCCATACAATGCGCACCACCCCGCGATGTTTTTCATAAACTTATGCTACATTGCCACTGCATGTTCCCTGACCTCCCCATGCTGACCACCCCGCGGTGCTTTTCTCCATCCTACATTGCCACTCACTGCCTATCCTAATTCAGACCCTCCGATTCACACCACCCCGTGATGTTTTTCTCACTCCTACTAGTGAATATAATGTAACACACACCCATACAATGCGCACCAAGCCGCGATGTTTTTCAGAAACCTATCCTACATTGCCACTGCATGTTCCCTGACCTCCCCATACTGACAAACCGGCGTGCTTTTCTCCATCCTACATTGCCACTCACTGCCTATCCTAATTCAGACCCTCCGATTCACACCACCCCGTGTTACTTTTCTCACTCCTACTAGTGAATGTAATGTAACACACACCCATACAATGCGAGCCACCCCGTGATGATTTTCTCACTCCTACTAGTGAATGTAATGTAACACACACCCATACAATGCGCACCACCCCGTGAGGTTTTTCTCACTCTACTAGTAAATGTAATGTAACACACACCCATACAATGCACACCACCCCGCGATGTTTTTCAGAAACCTATCCTACATTGCCACTGCATGTTCCCTGACCTCCCCATGCTGACCACACCGCGGTGCTTTTCTCCATCCTACATTGCCACTCACTGCGTATCCTAATTCAGACCCTCCGATTCACACCACCCCGTGATGTTTTTCGCACTCCTACTAGTGAATTTAATGTAACACACACCCATACAATGCGCACCACCCCGCCATATTTTTCAGAAACCTATCCTACATTGCCACTGCATGTTCCCTGACCTCCCCATGCTGACCACCCCGCGGTGCTTTTCTCCATCCTACATTGCCACTCACAGCCTATCCTAATTCAGATCCTCCGATTCACACCACCCCGTGATGTTTTTCTCAGTCCTACTAGTGAATGTAATGTAACACACACCCATACAATGCGCACCACCCGGTGATGTTTTTATCACTCCTACTAATGAATGTAATGTAACACACACCCATACAATGCGCACCCCCCCGCGATGTTTTTCAGAAACCTATCCTACATTGCCACAGCATGTTCCCTGAACTGACCATGCTGACCACCCCGCGGTGCTTTTCTCCATCCTACATTGCCATTCACTGCCTATCCTAATACAGACCCTCCGATTCACAGCACCCCGTGATGTTTTTCTCACTCCTACTAGTGAAAGTAATGTAACAAACACCCATACAATGCACACCACCCCGCGATGTTTTCCAGAAACCTATCCTACATTTCCACTGCATGTTCGCTGACCTCCCCATCCTCACCACCCCGCAGTGCTTTTCTCCGTCCTACATTGCCACTCACTGCCTAGCCTAATTCAGACACTCCGATTCACACCTCCCCGTGATGTTTTTCTCACTCCTACAAGTTAATGTAATGTAACACACACCCATACAATGCGCACCACCCCGTGATGTTTTTCTCACTCCTACTAGTGAATGTAATGTAACACACACCCATATAATGCGCACCACCCCGTGATGTTTTTCTCACTCCTACTAGTGAATGTAATGTTACACACACCCATACAATGCGCACCACCCCGTGATGTTTTTCTGACTCCTACTAGTGAATGTAATGTAACACACACCCATACAATGCACACCACCCCGCGATGTTTTTTAGAAACCTATCCTACATTGCCACTGCATGTTCCCTGACCTCCCCATGCTGACCACACCGCGGTGCTTTTCTCCATCCTACATTGCCACTCACTGCCTATCCTAATTCAGACCCTCCTATTCACACCACCCCGTGACGTTTTTCTCACTCTTACTAGTGAATGTAATGTAACACACACCCATACAATGCGCACCACCCCGCGATGTTTTTCAGAAACCTATCCTACATTGCCACTGCATGTTCCCTGACCTCCCCATGCTGACCACCCCACTGTGCTTTTCTCCATCCTACATTGCCACTCACTGCCTATCCTAATTCAGACCCTCCGATTCACACCACCACGTGACGTTTTTCTCACTCCTACTAGTGCATGTAATGTAACACACACCCATACAATGCGCCCCACCCCGTGATGTTTTTCAGAAAACTATCCTACATTGCCACTGCATGTTCTCTGACCTCCCCAGGCTGACCAACCCGCGGTGCTTTTCTCCATCCTACATTGCCACTCACTGACTATCCTAATTCAGACCCTCCAATTCACACCACCCCGTGATGTTTTTGTCACTCCCACTAGTGAATGTAATGTAACACACACCCATACAATGCGCACCACCCCGTGATGTTTTTCTCACTCCTACTATTGAATGTAATGTAACACACACCCATACAATGCGCACAACCCCGTGATGTTTTTCTCACTCCTGCTAGTGAATGTAATGTAACACACACCCATACAATGCGCACCACCCCGCGATGTTTTTCAGAAACCTATCCTATATTGCCACTGCATGTTCCCTGACCTCCCCATGCTGACCACCCCGCGGTGCTTTTCTCCATCTTCCATTGCCACTCACTGCCTATCCTAATTCAAACACTCCGATTCACACCACCCCGTGATGTTTTTCTCACTCCTACTAGTGAATGTAATGTAACACACACCCATACAATGCGCACCACCTCGTGATGTTTTTCTCACTCCTGCTAGTGAATGTAATGAAACACACACCCATACAATGCGCACCACCCCGTGAGGATTTTCTCACTCCTACTAGTGAAGGTAATGTAACACACACCCATACAATGCGCACCACCCCGCGATGTTTTTCAGAAACCTATCCTACATTGCCACTGCATGTTCCCTGACCTCCCCATGCTGACCACCCCGCGGTGCTTTTCTCCATCCTACATTGCCACTCACTGCCTATCCTAATTCAGATCCTCCGATTCACATCACTCCGTGATGTTTTTCTCACTCCTCCTAGTGAATGTAATGTAACACACACCCATACAATGCCCACCACCCCGTGATGTTTTTATCACTCCTACTAGTGAATGTAATGTAACACACACCCATACAATGCGAGCCACCCCGTGATGATTTTCTCACTCCTAATAGTGAATGTAATGTAACACACACCCATACAATGCGCACCACCCCGTGATGTTTTTATCACTCCTACTAGTGAATGTAATGTAACACACACCCATACAATGCGCACCACCCCGCGATGTTTTTCAGAAACCTATCCTACATTGCCACAGCATGTTCCCTGAACTGACCATGCTGACCACCCCGCGGTGCTTTTCTCCATCCTACATTGCCATTCACTGCCTATCCTAATTCAGACCCTCGGATTCACACCACCCCGTGATGTTTTTCTCACTCCTACTAGTGAAAGTAATGTAACAAACACCCATACAATGCACACCACCCCGCGATGTTTTCCAGAAACCTATCCTACATTTCCACTGCATGTTCGCTGACCTCCCCATCCTAACCACCCCGCAGTGCTTTTCTCCATCCTACATTGCCACTCACTGCCTATCCTAATTCAGACCCTCCGATTCACACCACCCCGTGATGTTTTTCCCACTCCTACAAGTTAATGTAATGTAACACACACCCATACAATGCGCACCACCCCGTGACGTTTTTCTCACTCCTACTAGTGAATGTAATGTAACACACACCCATATAATGCGCACCACCCCGTGATGTTTTTCTCACTCCTACTAGTGAATGTAATGTAACACACACCCATACAATGCACACCACCCCGCGATGTTTTTTAGAAACATATCCTACATTGCCACTGCATGTTCCCTGACCTCTCCATGCTGACCACCCCGCGGTGCTTTTCTCCATCCTACATTGCCACTCACTGCCTATCCTAATTCAGACCCTCCGATTCACACCACCCCGTGATGTTTTTCTCACTCCTACTATTGAATGTAATGTAACAAACACACATAGAATGCGCACCAGCCCGCGATGTTTTTCAGAAACCTATCCTACATTGCCACTGCATGTTCCCTGACCTCCCCATGCTGACCACCCCACGGTGCTTTTCTCCATCCTACATTGCCACTCACTGCCTATCCTAATTGAGACCCTCCGATTCACACCACCCCGTGATGTTTTTCTCACTGCTATTAGTGAATGTAATGTAACACACACCCATACAATGCGCCCCACCCCGTGATGTTTTTCAGAAAACTATCCTACGTTGCCACTGCATGTTCTCTGACCTCCCCATGCTGACCACCCCGCGGTGCTTTTCTCCATCCTACATTGCCACTCACTGACTATCCTAATTCCGACCCTCCAATTCACACCACCCCGTGATGATTTTGTCACTCCTACTAGTGAATGTAATGTAACACACACCCATACAATGCGCACCACCCCGTGATGTTTTTCTCACTCCTACTATTTAATGTAATGTAACACACACCCATACAATGCGCACTACCCCGCGATGTTTTTCAGAAACCTATCCTACATTGCCACTGCATGTGCCCTTACCTCCCCATGCTGACCACCCCGCGGTGCTTTTCTCCATCCTACATTGCCACTCACTGCCTATCCTTATTCAGACCCTCAGATTCACACCACCTGGAGATGTTTTTCTCACTCCTACTAGTGAATGTAA
This sequence comes from Cavia porcellus, assembly GCF_034190915.1. Lineage (NCBI taxonomy): Eukaryota > Metazoa > Chordata > Mammalia > Rodentia > Caviidae > Cavia > Cavia porcellus. Next base: position 1,721,662 of record NW_026947569.1, read on the forward strand.
TGTAACATACACCCATACAATGCGCACAACCCCGTGATGTTTTTCTCACTCCTACTAGTGAAAGTAATGTAACACACACCCATACAATGCGCACCACGCCGCGATGTTTTTCAGAAACCTATCCTACATTGCCACTGCATGTTCCCTGACCTCCCCATGTTGACCACTATGCGGTGCTTTTCTCCATCCTACATTGCCACTCACTGCCTATCCTAATTCAGATCCTCCGATTCACACCACCCCTTGATGTATTTCTCACTCCTACTAGCGAATGTAATATAACACACACCCATACAATGCCAACCACCCCGTGATGTTTTTATCACTCCTACTAGTGAATGTAATGTAACACACATCCATACAATGCGCACCACCCCGCGATGTTTTTCAGAAACCTATCCTACATTGCCACAGCATGTTCCCTGAACTGACCATGCTGACCACCCCGCGGTGCTTTTCTCCATCCTACATTGCCATTCACTGCCTATCCTAATTCAGACCCTCCGATTCACACCACCCCGTGATGTTTTTCTCACTCCTACTCTTGAATGTAATGTAACACACACCCATACAATGCGCACCACCCCGTGATGTTTTTGTCACTCGTAATAGTGAATGTAATGTAACACACACCCATACAATGCGCACCAACCCGCGAAGTTTTTCTCACTCCTTCTATTGAATGTAATGTAACACACACCCATACAAGGCGCACCACCCCGCGATGTTTTTCTCACTCCCACTAGTGAATGTAATGTAACACACACCCATACAATGCGCACCACCCCGCGATGTTTTTCAGAAACCTATCCTACATTGCCACTGCATGTTCCCTGACCTCCCCATGCTGACCACCCCGCGGTGCTTTTCTCCATCCTACATTGCCATTCACTGCCTATCCTAATTCAGACCCTCCGATTCACACCACCCCGTGATGTTTTTCTCACTCCTACTAGTGAATGTAATGTAACACACACCCATACAATGCGCACCACCCCGTGATGTTTTTATCACTCCTACTAGTGAATGTAATGTAACACACACCCATACAATGCGCACCACCCCGCGATGTTTTTCAGAAACCTATCCTACATTGCCACAGCATATTCCCTGAACTGACCATGCTGACCACCCCGTGGTGCTTTTCTCCATCCTACATTGCCATTCACTGCCTATCCTAATTCAGACCCTCCGATTCACACCACCCCGTGATGTTTTTCTCACTCCTAGTAGTGAAAGTAATGTAACAAACACCCATACAATGCACACCACCCCGCGATATTTTCCAGAAACCTATCCTACATTTCCACTGCATGTTCGCTGACCTCCCCAACCTCACCACCCCGCAGTGCTTTTCTCCATCCTACATTACCACTCGCTGCCTAGCCTAATTCAGACCCTCCGATTCACACCACCCCGTGATGTTTTTCTCACTCCTACAAGTTAATGTAATGTAACACACACCCATACAATGCGCACCACCCCGTGATGTTTTTCTCACTCCTACTAGTGAATGTAATGTAACACACACCCAAATAATGCGCACCACCCCGTGATGTTTTTCTCACTCCTACTAGTGAATGTAATGTAACACACACCCATACAATGCGCACCACCCCGTGATGTTTTTCTCACTCCTACTAGTGAATGTAATGTAACACACACCCATACAATGCACACCACCCCGCGATGTTTTTTAGAAACCTATCCTACATTGCCACTGCATGTTCCCTGACCTCCAAATGCTGACCACACCGCGGTGCTTTTCTCCATCCTACATTGCCACTCACTGCCTATCCTAATTCAGACCCTCCTATTCACACCACCCCGTGATGTTTTTCTCACTCCTACTAGTGAATGTAATGTAACAAACACACATAGAATGCGCACCAGCCCGCGATGTTTTTCAGAAACCTATCCTACATTGCCACTGCATGTTCCCTGACCTCCCCATGCTGACCACCCCACGGTGCTTTTCTCCATCCTACATTGCCACTCACTGCCTATCCTAATTCAGACACTCCGATTCACACCACCCCGTGATGTTTTTCTCACTCCTACTAGTGAATGTAATGTAACACACACCCATACAATGCGCACCACCCCGTGATGTTTTTCTCACTCCTACTAGTGAATGTTATGTAACACACACCCATACAATGCGCACTACCCCGCGATGTTTTTCAGAAACCTATCCTACATTGCCACTGCATGTGCCAGGACCTCCCCATGCTGACCACCCCGCGGTGCTTTTCTCCATCCTACATTGCCACTCACTGCCTATCCTTATTCAGACCCTCAGATTCACACCACCCCGAGATGTTTTTCTCACTCCTACTAGCGAATGTAATGTAACACACACCCATACAATGGGCACCACCCCGCGATGTTTTTCAGAAACCTATCCTACATTGCCACTGCATGTTCCCTGACCTCCCCATGCTGACCACCCCGCGGTTCTTTTCTCCATCTTCCATTGCCACTCACTGGCTATCTTAATTCAGACACTCCGATTCACACCACCCCGTGATATTTTTCTCACTCCTACTAGTGAATGTAATGTAACACACACCCATACAATGCGCACCACCTCGTGATTTTTTTCTCACTCCTACTAGTGAATGTAATGTAACACACACCCATACAATGCGCACCACCGCGTGATGTTTTTCTCACTCCTACTAGCGAATGTAATGTAACACACACCCATACAATGCACACCACCCCGCGATGTTTTTTAGAAACCTATCCTACATTGCCACTGCATGTTCCCTGACCTCCCCATGCTGAACACACCGCGGTGCTTTTCTCCATCCTACATTGCAACTCACTGCCTATCCTAATTCAGACCCTCCGATTCACACCACCCCGTGATGTTTTTCTCACTCCTACTAGTGAATGTAATGTAACAAACACACATAGAATGCGCACCAGCCCGCGATGTTTTTCAGAAACCTATCCTACATTGCCACTGCATGTTCCCTGACCTCCACATGGTGACCACCCTACGGTGCTTTTCTCCATCCTACATTGCCACTCACTGACTATCCTAATTGAGACCCTCCGATTCACACCACCCCGTGATGTTTTTCTCACTCCTACTAGTGAATGTAATGTAACACACACCCATACAATGCGCCCCACCCCGTGATGTTTTTCAGAAAACTATCCTACATTGCCACTGCATGTTCTCTGACCTCCCCATGCTGACCACCCCGCGGTGCTTTTCTCCATCCTACATTGCCACTCACTGACTATCCTAATTCAGACCTCCAATTCACACCACCGTGTGATGTTTTTGTCACTCCTACTAGTGAATGTAATGTAAAACACACCCATACAATGCGCACCACCCCGTGATGTTTTTCTCACTCCTACTATTGAATGTAATGTAACACACACCCATACAATGCGCACTACCCCGCGATGTTTTTCAGAAACCTATCCTACATTGCCACTGCATGTGCCCGGACCTCCCCATGCTGACCACCCCGCGGTGCTTTTCTCCATCCTACATTGCCACTCACTGCCTATCCTTATTCAGACCCTCAGATTCACACCACCCCGAGATGTTTTTCTCAATCCTACTAGTGAATGTAATGTAACACACACCCATACAATGCGCACAACCCCGTGATGTTTTTCTCACTCCTACTAGTGAATGTAATGTAACACACACCCATACAATGGGCACCACCCCGCGATGTTTTTCAGAAACCTATCCTACATTGCCACTGCATGTTCCCTGACCTCCCCATGCTGACCACCCCGCGGTGATTTTCTCCATCTTCCATTGCCACTCACTGGCTATCTTAATTCAGACACTCCGATTCACACCACCCCGTGATGTTTTTCTCACTCCTACTAGTGAATGTAATGTAACACACACCCATACAATGCGCACCACCTCGTGATGTTTTTCTCACTCCTACTAGTGAATGTAATGTAACACACACCCATACAATGCGCACCACCCCGTGATGTTTTTCTCACTCCTACTAGTGAATGTAATGTAACACACACCCATACAATGTGCACCACCCCGCGATGTTTTTCAGAAACCTATCCTACATTGCCACTGCATGTTCCCTGACCTCCCCATGCTGACCACCCCGCGGTCCTTTTCTCCATCCTACATTGCCACTCACTGCCTATCCTAATTCAGATCCTCCGATTCACACCACCCCGTGATGTTATACTCACTCCTACTAGTGAATGTAATGTAACACACACCCATACAATGCGCACCACCCCGTGATGTTTTTATCACTCCTACTAGTGAATGTAATGTAACACACACCCATACAATGCGCACCACCCCGCGATGTTTTTCAGAAACCTATCCTACATTGCCACAGCATGTTCCCTGAACTGACCGTGCTGAACACCCCGCGGTGCTTTTCTCCATCCTACATTGCCATTCACTGCCTATCCTAATTCAGACCCTCCGATTCACACCACCCCGTGATGTTTTTCTCACTCCTACTAGTGAAAGTAATGTAACAAACACCTATACAATGCACACCACCGCGCGATGTTTTCCAGAAACCTATCCTACATTTCCACTGCATGTTCGCTGACCTCCTCATCCTCACCACCCCGCAGTGCTTTTCTCCATCCTACATTGCCACTCACTGCCTAGCCTAATTCAGACCCTCCGATTCACACCACCCCGTGATGTTTTTCTCACTCCTACAAGTTAATGTAATGTAACACACACCCATACAATGCGCACCACCCCGTGATGTTTTTCTCACTCCTACTAGTGAATGTAATGTAACACACACCCATATAATGCGCACCACCCCGTGATGTTTTTCTCACTCCTACTAGTGAATGTAATGTAACACACACCCATAAAATGCACACCACCCCGTGATGTTTTTCTCACTCCTACTAGTGAATGTAATGTAACACACACCCATACAATGCACACCACCCCGCGATGTTTTTTAGAAACCTATCCTACATTGCCACTGCATGTTCCCTGACCTCCCCATGCTGACCACACCACGGTGCTTTTCTCCATCCTACATTGCAACTCACTGCCTATCCTAATACAGACCCTCCGATTCACACCACCCCGTGATGTTTTTCTCACTCCTACTAGTGAATGTAATGTAACAAACACACATAGAATGCGCACCAGCCCGCGATGTTTTTCAGAAACCTATCCTACATTGCCACTGCATGTTCCCTGACCTCCACATGCTGACCACCCCACGGTGCTATTCTCCATCCTACATTGCCACTCACTGACTATCCTAATTGAGACACTCCAATTCACACCACCCCGTGATGTTTTTCTCACTCCTACTAGTGAATGTAATGTAACACACACCCATACAATGCGCCCCACCCCGTGATGTTTTTCAGAAAACTATCCTACATTGCCACTGCATGTTCTCTGACCTCCCCATGCTGACCACCCCGCGGTGCTTTTCTCCATCCTACATTGCCACTCACTGACTATCCTAATTCAGACCCTCCAATTCACACCACCGTGTGATGTTTTTGTCACTCCTACTAGTGAATGTAATGTAACACACACCCATACAATGCGCACCACCCCGTGATGTTTTTCTCACTCCTACTATTGAATGTAATGTAACACACACCCATACAATGCGCACTACCCCGCGATGTTTTTCAGAAACCTATCCTACATTGCCACTGCATGTGCCCTGACCTCCCCATGCTGACCACCCCGCGGTGCTTTTCTCCATCCTACATTGCTACTCACTGCCTATCCTAATTCAGACCCTCCAATTCACACCACCCCGTGATGTTTTTCTCACTCCTACTAGTGAATGTAATGTAACACACACCCATACAATGCGCACCACCCTGTGATGTTTTTATCACTCCTACTAGTGAATGTAATGTAACACACACCCATACAATGCGCACCACCCCGCGATGTTTTTCAGAAACCTATCCTACATTGCCACAGCATGTTCCCTGAACTGACCATGCTGACCACCCCGCGGTGCTTTTCTCCATCCTACATTGCCATTCACTGCCTATCCTAATTCAGACCCTCCGATTCACACCACCCCGTGATGTTTTTCTCACTCCTAGTAGTGAAAGTAATGTAACAAACACCCATACAATGCACACCACCCCGCGATATTTTCCAGAAACCTATCCTACATTTCCACTGCATGTTCGCTGACCTCCCCAACCTCACCACCCCGCAGTGCTTTTCTCCATCCTACATTACCACTCACTGCCTAGCCTAATTCAGACCCTCCGATTCACACCACCCCGTGATGTTTTTCTCACTCCTACAAGTTAATGTAATGTAACACACACCCATACAATGCGCACCACCCCGTGATGTTTTTCTCACTCCTACTAGTGAATGTAATGTAACACACACCCATATAATGCGCACCACCCCGTGATGTTTTTCTCACTCCTACTAGTGAATGTAATGTAACACACACCCATACAATGCGCACCACCCCGTGATGTTTTTCTCACTCCTACTAGTGAATGTAATGTAACACACACCCATACAATGCACACGACCCCGCGATGTTTTTTAGAAACCTATCCTACATTGCCACTGCATGTTCCCTGACCTCCCCATGCTGACCACACCGCGGTGCTTTTCTACATCCTACATTGCCACTCACTGCCTATCCTAATTCAGACCCTCCTATTCACACCACCCCGTGACGTTTTTCTCACTCCTACTAGTGAATGTAATGTAACACACACCCATACAATGCGCACCACCCCGCGATGTTTTTCAGAAACCTATCCTACATTGCCACTGCATGTTCCCTGACCTCCCCATATTGACCACCCCGCGGTGCTTTTCTCCATCCTACATTGCCACTCACTGCCTATCCTAATTCAGACCCTCCGATTCACACCACCCCGTGATGTTTTTCTCACTCCTACTAGTGAATGTAATGTAACAAACACACATAGAATGCGCACCAGCCCGCGATGTTTTTCAGAAACCTATCCTACATTGCCACTGCATGTTCAGTGACCTCCCCATGCTGACCACCCCACGGTGCTTTTCTCCATCCTACATTGCCACTCACTGCCTATCCTAATTCAGACCCTCCGATTCACACCACCCCGTGATGTTTTTCTCACTCCTACTAGTGAATGTAATGTAACACACACCCATACAATGCGCCCCACCCCATGATGTTTTTCAGAAACCCATCCTACATTGACACTGCATGTTCTCTGACCTCCCCATGCTGACCACCCCGCGGTGCTTTTCTCCATCCTACATTGCCACTCACTGACTATCCTAATTCAGACCCTCCAATTCACACCACCCCGTGATGTTTTTCTCACTCCTACTAGTGAATGTAATGTAACACACACCCATACAATGCGCACCACCCCGCGAAGTTTTTCTCACTCCTTCTATTGAATGTAATGTAACACACACCCATACAAGGCTCACCACCCCGCGATGTTTTTCTCACTCCCACTAGTGAATGTAATGTAACACACACCCATACAATGCGCACCACCCCGCGATGTTTTTCAGAAACCTATCCTACATTGCCACTGCATGTTCCCTGACCTCCCCATGCTGACCACCCCGCGGTGCTTTTCTCCATCCTACATTGCCATTCACTGCCTATCCTAATTCAGACCCTCCGATTCACACCACCCCGTGATGTTTTTCTCACTCCTACTAGTGAATGTAATGTAACACACACCCATACAATGCGCACCACCCCGTGATGTTTTTATCACTCCTACTAGTGAATGTAATGTAACACACACCCATACAATGCGCACCACCCCGCGATGTTTTTCAGACACCTATCCTACATTGCCACAGCATATTCCCTGAACTGACCATGCTGACCACCCCGCGGTGCTTTTCTCCATCCTACATTGCCATTCACTGCCTATCCTAATTCAGACCCTCCGATTCACACCACCCCGTGATGTTTTTCTCACTCCTAGTAGTGAAAGTAATGTAACAAACACCCATACAATGCACACCACCCCGCGATATTTTCCAGAAACCTATCCTACATTTCCACTGCATGTTCGCTGACCTCCCCAACCTCACCACCCCGCAGTGCTTTTCTCCATCCTACATTACCACTCACTGCCTAGCCTAATTCAGACCCTCCGATTCACACCACCCCGTGATGTTTTTCTCACTCCTACAAGTTAATGTAATGTAACACACACCCATACAATGCGCACCACCCCGTGATGTTTTTCTCACTCCTACTAGTGAATGTAATGTAACACACACCCATATAATGCGCACCACCCCGTGATGTTTTTCTCACTCCTACTAGTGAATGTAATGTAACACACACCCATACAATGCGCACCACCCCGTGATGTTTTTCTCACTCCTACTAGTGAATGTAATGTAACACACACCCATACAATGCACACCACCCCGCGATGTTTTTTAGAAACCTATCCTACATTGCCACTGCATGTTCCCTGATCTCCAAATGCTGACCACACCGCGGTGCTTTTCTCCATCCTACATTGCCACTCACTGCCTATCCTAATTCAGACCCTCCTATTCACACCACCCCGTGACGTTTTTCTCACTCCTACTAGTGAATGTAATGTAACACACACCCATACAATGCGCACCACCCCGCGATGTTTTTCAGAAACCTATCCTACATTGCCACTGCATGTTCCCTGACCTCCCCATATTGACCACCCCGCGGTGCTTTTCTCCATCCTACATTGCCACTCACTGCCTATCCTAATTCAGACCCTACGATTCACACCACCCCGTGATGTTTTTCTCACTCCTACTAGTGAATGTAATGTAACAAACACACATAGAATGCGCACCAGCCCGCGATGTTTTTCAGAAACCTATCCTACATTGCCACTGCATGTTCCCTGACCTCCCCATGCTGACCACCCCACGGTGCTTTTCTCCATCCTACATTGCCACTCACTGCCTATCCTAATTCAGACCCTCCGATTCACACCACCCCGTGATGTTTTTCTCACTCCTACTAGTGAATGTAATGTAACACACACCCATACAATGCGCCCCACCCCATGATGTTTTTCAGAAAACTATCCTACATTGACACTGCATGTTCTCTGACCTCCCCATGCTGACCACCCCGCGGTGCTTTTCTCCATCCTACATTGCCACTCACTGACTATCCTAATTCAGACCCTCCAATTCACACCACCCTGTGATATTTTTCTCACTCCTACTAGTGAATGTAATGTAACACACACCCATACAATGCGCACCACCCCGTGATGTTTTTCTCACTCCTACTAGTGAATGTAATGTAACACACACCCATACAATGCGCACTACCCCGCGATGTTTTTCAGAAACCTATCCTACATTGCCACTGCATGTGCCAGGACCTCCCCATGCTGACCACCCCGCGGTGCTTTTCTCCATCCTACATTGCCACTCACTGCCTATCCTTATTCAGACCCTCAGATTCACACCACCCCGAGATGTTTTTCTCACTCCTACTAGTGAATGTAATGTAACACACACCCATACAATGGGCACCACCCCGCGATGTTTTTCAGAAACCTATCCTACATTGCCACTGCATGTTCCCTGACCTCCCCATGCTGACCACCCCGCGGTGCTTTTCTCCATCTTCCATTGCCACTCACTGGCTATCTTAATTCAGACACTCCGATTCACACCACCCCGTGATATTTTTCTCACTCCTACTAGTGAATGTAATGTAACACACACCCATACAATGCGCACCACCTCGTGATTTTTTTCTCACTCCTACTAGTGAATGTAATGTAACACACACCCATACAATGCGCACCACCCCGTGATGTTTTTCTCACTCCTACTAGTGAATGTAATGTAACACACACCCATACAATGCGCACCACCCCGCGATGTTTTTCAGAAACCTATCCTACATTGCCACTGCATGTTCCCTGACCTCCCCATGCTGACCACCCGGCGGTGCTTTTCTCCATCCTACATTGCCACTCACTGCCTATCCTAATTCAGACCCTCCGATTCACACCACCCCGTGATGTTTTTCTCACTCCTACTAGTGAAAGTAATGTAACAAACACCCATACAATGCACACCACCGCGCGATGTTTTCCAGAAAACTATCCTACATTTCCACTGCATGTTCGCTTACCTCCTCATCCTCACCACCCCGCAGTGCTTTTCTCCATCCTACATTGCCACTCACTACCTAGCCTAATTCAGACCCTCCGATTCACACCACCCCGTGATGTTTTTCTCACTCCTACAAGTTAATGTATTGTAACACACACCCATACAATGCGCACCACCCCGTGATGTTTTTCTCACTCCTACTAGTGAATGTAATGTAACACACACCGATATAATGCGCACCACCCCGTGATGTTTTTCTCACTCCTACTAGTGAATGTAATGTAACACACACCCATACAATGCGCACCACCGCGTGATGTTTTTCTCACTCCTACTAGTGAATGTAATGTAACACACACCCATACAATGCACACCACCCCGCGATGTTTTTTAGAAACCTATCCTACATTGCCACTGCATGTTCCCTGACCTCCCCATGCTGAACACACCGCGGTGCTTTTCTCCATCCTACATTGCAACTCACTGCCTATCCTAATTCAGACCCTCCGATTCACACCACACCGTGATGTTTTTCTCACTCCTACTAGTGAATGTAATGTAACAAACACACATAGAATGCGCACCAGCCCGCGATGTTTTTCAGAAACCTATCCTACATTGCCACTGCATGTTCCCTGACCTCCACATGGTGACCACCCCACGGTGCTTTTCTCCATCCTACATTGCCACTCACTGACTATCCTAATTGAGACCCTCCGATTCACACCACCCCGTGATGTTTTTCTCAATCCTACTAGTGAATGTAATGTAACACACACCCATACAATGCGCCCCACCCCGTGATGTTTTTCAGAAAACTATCCTACATTGCCACTGCATGTTCTCTGACCTCCCCATGCTGACCACCCCGCGGTGCTTTTCTCCATCCTACATTGCCACTCACTGACTATCCTAATTCAGACCCTCCAATTCACACCACCGTGTGATGTTTTTGTCACTCCTACTAGTGAATGTAATGTAAAACACACCCATACAATGCGCACCACCCCGTGATGTTTTTCTCACTCCTACTATTGAATGTAATGTAACACACACCCATACAATGCGCACTACCCCGCGATGTTTTTCAGAAACCTATCCTACATTGCCACTGCATGTGCCCGGACCTCCCCATGCTGACCACCCCGCGGTGCTTTTCTCCATCCTACATTGCCACTCACTGCCTATCCTTATTCAGACCCTCAGATTCACACCACCCCGAGATGTTTTTCTCACTCCTACTATTGAATGTAATGTAACACACACCCATACAATGCGCATAACCCCGTGATGTTTTTCTCACTCCTACTAGTGAATGTAATGTAACACACACCCATACAATGGGCACCACCCCGCGATGTTTTTCAGAAACCTATCCTACATTGCCACTGCATGTTCCCTGACCTCCCCATGCTGACCACCCCGCGGTGATTTTCTCCATCTTCCATTGCCACTCACTGGCTATCTTAATTCAGACACTCCGATTCACACCACCCCGTGATGTTTTTCTCACTCCTACTAGTGAATGTAATGTAACACACACCCATACAATGCGCACCACCTCGTGATGTTTTTCTCACTCCTACTAGTGAATGTAATGTAACACACACCCATACAATGCGCACCACCCCGTGATGTTTTTCTCACTCCTACTAGTGAATGTAATGTAACACACACCCATACAATGCGCACCACCCCGTGATGTTTTTATCACTCCTACTAGTGAATGTAATGTAACACACACCCATACAATGCGCACCACCCCGCGATGTTTTTCAGAAACCTATCCTACATTGCCACAGCATGTTCCCTGAACTGACCGTGCTGACCACCCCGCGGTGCTTTTCTCCATCCTACATTGCCATTCACTGCCTATCCTAATTCAGACCCTCCGATTCACACCACCCCGTGATGTTTTTCTCACTCCTACTAGTGAAAGTAATGTAACAAACACCTATACAATGCACACCACCGCGCGATGTTTTCCAGAAACCTATCCTACATTTCCACTGCATGTTCGCTGACCTCCTCATCCTCACCACCCCGCAGTGCTTTTCTCCATCCTACATTGCCACTCACTGCCTAGCCTAATTCAGACCCTCCGATTCACACCACCCCGTGATGTTTTTCTCACTCCTACAAGTTAATGTAATGTAACACACACCCATACAATGCGCACCACCCCGTGATGTTTTTCTCACTCCTACTAGTGAATGTAATGTAACACACACCCATATAATGCGCACCACCCCGTGATGTTTTTCTCACTCCTACTAGTGAATGTAATGTAACACACACCCATACAATGCACACCACCCCGTGATGTTTTTCTCACTCCTACTAGTGAATGTAATGTAACACACACCCATACAATGCACACCACCCCGCGATGTTTTTTAGAAACCTATCCTAAATTGCCACTGCATGTTCCCTGACCTCCCCATGCTGACCACACCACGGTGCTTTTCTCCATCCTACATTGCAACTCACTGCCTATCCTAATACAGACCCTCCGATTCACACCACCCCGTGATGTTTTTCTCACTCCTACTAGTGAATGTAATGTAACAAACACACATAGAATGCGCACCAGCCCGCGATGTTTTTCAGAAACCTATCCTACATTGCCACTGCATGTTCCCTGACCTCCACATGCTGACCACCCCACGGTGCTTTTCTCCATCCTACATTGCCACTCACTGACTATCCTAATTGAGACCCTCCAATTCACACCACCCCGTGATGTTTTTCTCACTCCTACTAGTGAATGTAATGTAACACACACCCATACAATGCGCCTCACCCCGTGATGTTTTTCAGAAAACTATCCTACATTGCCACTGCATGTTCTCTGACCTCCCCATGCTGACCACCCCGCGGTGCTTTTCTCCATCCTACATTGCCACTCACTGACTATCCTAATTCAGACCCTCCAATTCACACCACCGTGTGATGTTTTTGTCACTCCTACTAGTGAATGTAATGTAACACACACCCATACAATGCGCACCACCCCGTGATGTTTTTCTCACTCCTACTATTGAATGTAATGTAACACACACCCATACAATGCGCACTACCCCGCGATGTTTTTCAGAAACCTATCCTACATTGCCACTGCATGTGCCCTGACCTCCCCATGCTGACCACCCCGCGGTGCTTTTCTCCATCCTACATTGCTACTCACTGCCTATCCTAATTCAGACCCTCCAATTCACACCACCCCGTGATGTTTTTCTCACTCCTACTAGTGAATGTAATGTAACACACACCCATACAATGCGCACCACCCTGTGATGTTTTTATCACTCCTACTAGTGAATGTAATGTAACACACACCCATACAATGCGCACCACCCCGCGATGTTTTTCAGAAACCTATCCTACATTGCCACAGCATGTTCCCTGAACTGACCATGCTGACCACCCCGCGGTGCTTTTCTCCATCCTACATTGCCATTCACTGCCTATCCTAATTCAGACCCTCCGATTCACACCACCCCGTGATGTTTTTCTCACTCCTAGTAGTGAAAGTAATGTAACAAACACCCATACAATGCACACCACCCCGCGATATTTTCCAGAAACCTATCCTACATTTCCACTGCATGTTCGCTGACCTCCCCAACCTCACCACCCCGCAGTGCTTTTCTCCATCCTACATTACCACTCACTGCCTAGCCTAATTCAGACCCTCCGATTCACACCACCCCGTGATGTTTTTCTCACTCCTACAAGTTAATGTAATGTAACACACACCCATACAATGCGCACCACCCCGTGATGTTTTTCTCACTCCTACTAGTGAATGTAATGTAACACACACCCATATAATGCGCACCACACCGTGATGTTTTTCTCACTCCTACTAGTGAATGTAATGTAACACACACCCATACAATGCGCACCACCCCGTGATGTTTTTCTCACTCCTACTAGTGAATGTAATGTAACACACACCCATACAATGCACACCACCCCGCGATGTTTTTTAGAAACCTATCCTACATTGCCACTGCATGTTCCCTGACCTCCCCATGCTGACCACACCGCGGTGCTTTTCTACATCCTACATTGCCACTCACTGCCTATCCTAATTCAGACCCTCCTATTCACACCACCCCGTGACGTTTTTCTCACTCCTACTAGTGAATGTAATGTAACACACACCCATACAATGCGCACCACCCCGCGATGTTTTTCAGAAACCTATCCTACATTGCCACTGCATGTTCCCTCACCTCCCCATATTGACCACCCCGCGGTGCTTTTCTCCATCCTACATTGCAACTCACTGCCTATCCTAATTCAGACCCTCCGATTCACACCACCCCGTGAATTTTTTCTCACTCCTACTAGTGAATGTAATGTAACAAACACACATAGAATGCGCACCAGCCCGCGATGTTTTTCAGAAACCTATCCTACATTGCCACTGCATGTTCAGTGACCTCCCCATGCTGACCACCCCACGGTGCTTTTCTCCATCCTACATTGCCACTCACTGCCTATCCTAATTCAGACCCTCCGATTCACACCACCCCGTGATGTTTTTCTCACTCCTACTAGTGAATGTAATGTAACACACACCCATACAATGCGCCCCACCCCATGATGTTTTTCAGAAACCCATCCTACATTGACACTGCATGTTCTCTGACCTCCCCATGCTGACCACCCCGCGGTGCTTTTCTCCATCCTACATTGCCACTCACTGACTATCCTAATTCAGACCCTCCAATTCACACCACCCCGTGATGTTTTTCTCACTCCTACTAGTGAATGTAATGTAACACACACCCATACAATGCGCACCACCCCGTGATGTTTTTCTCACTCCTACTAGTGAATGTAATGTAACACACACCCATACAATGCGCACTACCCCGCGATGTTTTTCAGAAACCTATCCTACATTGCCACTGCATGTGCCAGGACCTCCCCATGCTGACCACCCAGCGGTGCTTTTCTCCATCCTACATTGCCACTCACTGCCTATCCTTATTCAGACCCTCAGATTCACACCACCCCGAGATGTTTTTCTCACTCCTACTAGTGAATGTAATGTAACACACACCCATACAATGCGCACAACCCCGTGATATTTTTCTCATTCCTACTAGTGAATGTAATGTAACACACACCCATACAATGGGCACCACCCCGCGATGTTTTTCAGAAACCTATCCTACATTGCCACTGCATGTTCCCTGACCTCCCCATGCTGACCACCCCGCGGTGCTTTTCTCCATCTTCCATTGCCACTCACTGGCTATCTTAATTCAGACACTCCGATTCACACCACCCCGTGATGTTTTTCTCACTCCTACTAGTGAATGTAATGTAACACACACCCATACAATGCGCACCACCTCGTGATTTTTTTCTCACTCCTACTAGTGAATGTAATGTAACACACACCCATACAATGCGCACCACCCCGTGATGTTTTTCTCACTCCTACTAGTGAATGTAATGTAACACACACCCATACAATGCGCACCACCCCGCGATGTTTTTCAGAAACCTATCCTACATTGCCACTGCATGTTCCCTGACCTCCCCATGCTGACCACCCCGCGGTGCTTTTCTCCATCCTACATTGCCACTCACTGCCTAGCCTAATTCAGACCCTCCGATTCACACCACCCCGAGATGTTTTTCTCACTCCTACAAGTTAATGTAATGTAACACACACCCATACAATGCGCACCACCCCGTGATGTTTTTCTCACTCCTACTAGTGAATGTAATGTAACACACACCGATATAATGCGCACCACCCCGTGATGTTTTTCTCACTCCTACTAGTGAATGTAATGTAACACACACCCATACAATGCGCACCACCCCGTGATGTTTTTCTCACTCCTACTAGTGAATGTAATGTAACACACACCCATACAATGCACACCACCCCGCGATGTTTTTTAGAAACCTATCCTACATTGCCACTGCATGTTCCCTGACCTCCCCATGCTGAACACACCGCGGTGCTTTTCTCCATCCTACATTGCAACTCACTGCCTATCCTAATTCAGACCCTCCGATTCACACCACCCCGTGATGTTTTTCTCACTCCTACTAGTGAATGTAATGTAACAAACACACATAGAATGCGCACCAGCCCGCGATGTTTTTCAGAAACCTATCCTACATTGCCACTGCATGTTCCCTGACCTCCACATGGTGACCACCCCACGGTGCTTTTCTCCATCCTACATTGCCACTCACTGACTATCCTAATTGAGACCCTCCGATTCACACCACCCCGTGATGCTTTTCTCACTCCTACTAGTGAATGTAATGTAACACACACCCATACAATGCGCCCCACCCCGTGATGTTTTTCAGAAAACTATCCTACATTGCCACTGCATGTTCTCTGACCTCCCCATGCTGACCACCCCGCGGTGCTTTTCTCCATCCTACATTGCCACTCACTGACTATCCTAATTCAGACCCTCCAATTCACACCACCCCGTGATGTTTTTCTCACTCCTACTAGTGAATGTAATGTAAAACACACCCATACAATGCGCACCACCCCGTGATGTTTTTCTCACTCCTACTATTGAATGTAATGTAACACACACCCATACAATGCGCACTACCCCGCGATGTTTTTCAGAAACCTATCCTACATTGCCACTGCATGTGCCCGGACCTCCCCATGCTGACCACCCGCGGTGCTTTTCTCCATCCTACATTGCCACTCACTGCCTATCCTTATTCAGACCCTCAGATTCACACCACCCCAAGATGTTTTTCTCACTCCTACTAGTGAATGTAATGTAACACACACCCATACAATGCGCACAACCCCGTGATGTTTTTCTCACTCCTACTAGTGAATGTAATGTAACACACACCCATACAATGGGCACCACCCCGCGATGTTTTTCAGAAACCTATCCTACATTGCCACTGCATGTTCCCTGACCTCCCCATGCTGACCACCCCGCGGTGCTTTTCTCCATCTTCCATTGCCACTCACTGGCTATCTTAATTCAGACACTCCGATTCACACCACCCCGTGATGTTTTTCTCACTCCTACTAGTGAATGTAATGTAACACACACCCATACAATGCGCACCACCCCATGATGTTTTTCTCACTCCTACTAGTGAATGTAATGTAACACACACCCATACAATGTGCACCACCCCGCGATGTTTTTCAGAAACCTATCCTACATTTCCACTGCATGTTCGCTGACCTCCTCATCCTCACCACCCCGCAGTGCTTTTCTCCATCCTACATTGCCACTCACTGCCTAGCCTAATTCAGACCCTCCGATTCACACCACCCCGTGATGTTTTTCTCACTCCTACAAGTTAATGTAATGTAACACACACCCATACAATGCGCACCACCCCGTGATGTTTTTCTCACTCCTACTAGTGAATGTAATGTAACACACACCCATATAATGCGCACCACCCCGTGATGTTTTTCTCACTCCTACTAGTGAATGTAATGTAACACACACCCATACAATGCACACCACCCCGTGATGTTTTTCTCACTCCTACTAGTGAATGTAATGTAACACACACCCATACAATGCACACCAACCCGCGATGTTTTTTAGAAACCTATCCTACATTGCCACTGCATGTTCCCTGACCTCCCCATGCTGACCACACCGCGGTGCTTTTCTCCATCCTACATTGCAACTCACTGCCTATCCTAATACAGACCCTCCGATTCACACCACCCCGTGATGTTTTTCTCACTCCTACTAGTGAATGTAATGTAACAAACACACATAGAATGCGCACCAGCCCGCGATGTTTTTCAGAAACCTATCCTACATTGCCACTGCATGTTCCCTGACCTCCACATGCTGACCACCCCACGGTGCTTTTCTCCATCCTACATTGCCACTCACTGACTATCCTAATTGAGACCCTCCAATTCACACCACCCCGTGATGTTTTTCTCACTCCTACTAGTGAATGTAATGTAACACACACCCATACAATGCGCCCCACCCCGTGATGTTTTTCAGAAAACTATCCTACATTGCCACTGCATGTTCTCTGACCTCCCCATGCTGACCACCCCGCGGTGCTTTTCTCCATCCTACATTGCCACTCACTGACTATCCTAATTCAGACCCTCCAATTCACACCACCGTGTGATGTTTTTGTCACTCCTACTAGTGAATGTAATGTAACACACACCCATACAATGCGCACCACCCCGTGATGTTTTTCTCACTCCTACTATTGAATGTAATGTAACACACACCCATACAATGCGCACTACCCCGCGATGTTTTTCAGAAACCTATCCTACATTGCCACTGCATGTGCCCTGACCTCCCCATGCTGACCACCCCGCGGTGCTTTTCTCCATCATACATTGCTACTCACTGCCTATCCTAATTCAGACCCTCCAATTCACACCACCCCGTGATGTTTTTCTCACTCCTACTAGTGAATGTAATGTAACACACACCCATACAATGCGCCCCACCCCGTGATGTTTTTCAGAAAAATATCCTACATTGCCACTGCATGTTCTCTGACCTCCCCATGCTGACCACCCCATGGTGCTTTTCTCCATCCTACATTGCCACTCACTGACTATCCTAATTCAGACCCTCCAATTCACACCACCCTGTGATGTTTTTGTCACTCCTACTAGTGAATGTAATGTAACACACACCCATACAATGCGCACCACACCGTGATGTTTTTCTCACTCCTACTATTGAAGGTAATGTAAAAAACACCCATACAATGCGCACTACCCCGCGATGTTTTTCAGAAACCTATCCTACATTGCCACTGCATTAGCCCTGACCTCCCCATGCTGACCACACCGCGGTGCTTTTCTCCATCCTACATTGCCACTCACTGCCTATCCTTATTCAGACGCTCAGATTCACACCACCGCGAGATGTTTTTCTCACTCCTACTAGTGAATGTAATGTAACACACACCCATACAATGCGCACAACCCCGTGATGTTTTTCTCACTCCGACTAGTGAATGTAATGTAACACACACCCATACAATGCGCACCACCCCGTGAGGTTTTTCTCACTCTACTATTAATGCAATGTAACACACACCCATACAATGCACACCACCCCGCGATGTTTTTCAGAAACCTATCCTACATTGCCACTGCATGTTCCCTGACCTCCCCATGCTGACCACACCGCGGTGCTTTTCTCCATCCTACATTGCCACTCACTGCGTATCCTAATTCAGACACTCCGATTCACACCACCCCGTGATGTTTTTCTCACTCCTACTAGTGAATGTAATGTAACACACACCCATACAATGCGCACCACCCCGTGTTGTTTTTCTCACTGGTACTAGTGAATGTAGTGTAACACACACCCATACAATGAGCACCACCCCGGGATGTTTTTCTCACTCCTACTAGTGAATGTAATGTAACACACACCCATACAATGCGCACCACCCCGCGATGTTTTTAGGAAACCTATCCTACATTGCCACTGCATGTTCCCTGACCTCCCCATGCTGACCACCCCGCGGTGCTTTTGTCCATCCTACATTGCCACTCACTGCCTATCCTAATTCAGACCCTCCGATTCACACCACCCCGTGATGTTTTTCTCACTCCTACTAGTGAATGTAATGTAATACACACCCATACAATGCGCACCACCCCGCGATGTTTTTCAGAAACCTATCCTACATTGCCACTGCATGTTCCCTCACCTCCCCATGCTGACCACCCCACGGTGCTTTTCTCCATCCTACATTGCCACTCACTGCCTATCCTAATTCAGACCCTTCGATTCACACCACCCCGTGATGTTTTTCTCACTCCTACTAGTGAATGTAATGTAACACACACCCATACAATGCGCCCCACCCCGTGATGTTTTTCGGAAAACTATCCTACATTGCCACTGCATGTTCTCTGACCTCCCCATGCTGACCACCCCGCGGTGCTTTTCTCCATCCTACATTGCCACTCACTGCCTATCCTAATTCAGATCCTCCGATTCACACCACCCCGTGATGTTTTTCTCACTCCTACTAGTGAATGTAATGTAACACACACCCATACAATGCGCACCACCCCGTGATGTTTTTATCACTCCTACTAGTGAATGTAATGTAACACACACCCATACAATGCGCACCACCCCGCGATGTTTTTCAGAAACCTATCCTACATTGCCACAGCATGTTCCCTGAACTGACCGTGCTGACCACCCCGCGGTGCTTTTCTCCATCCTACATTGCCATTCACTGCCTATCCTAATTCAGACCCTCCGATTCACACCACCCCGTGATGTTTTTCTCACTCCTACTAGTGAAAGTAATGTAACAAACACCCATACAATGCACACCACCGCGCGATGTTTTCCAGAAACCTATCCTACATTTCCACTGCATGTTCGCTGACCTCCTCATCCTCACCACCCCGCAGTGCTTTTCTCCATCCTACATTGCCACTCACTGCCTAGCCTAATTCAGACCCTCCGATTCACACCACCCCGTGATGTTTTTCTCACTCCTACAAGTTAATGTAATGTAACACACACCCATACAATGCGCACCACCCCGTGATGTTTTTCTCACTCCTACTAGTGAATGTAATGTAACACACACCCATATAATGCGCACCACCCCGTGATGTTTTTCTCACTCCTACTAGTGAATGTAATGAAACACACACCCATACAATGCGCACCACCCCGTGATGTTTTTCTCACTCCTACTAGTGAATGTAATGTAACACACACCCATACAATGGGCACCACCCAGCGATGTTTTTCAGAAACCTATCCTACATTGCCACTGCATGTTCCCTGACCTCCCCATGCTGACCACCCCGCGGTGCTTTTCTCCATCCTACATTGCCACTCACTGCCTATCCTAATTCAGACCCTCCGATTCACACCACCCCGTGATGTTTTTCTCACTCCTACTAGTGAATGTAATGTAACAAACACACATAGAATGCGCACCAGCCCGTGAT
Organism: Cavia porcellus; assembly: GCF_034190915.1. Classification (NCBI taxonomy): domain Eukaryota; kingdom Metazoa; phylum Chordata; class Mammalia; order Rodentia; family Caviidae; genus Cavia; species Cavia porcellus. Next base: position 1,742,757 of record NW_026947569.1, read on the forward strand.
GTTTTTCAGAAACCTATCCTACATTGCCACTGCATGTTCCCTGACCTCCACATGCTGACCACCCCACGGTGCTTTTCTCCATCCTACATTGCCACTCACTGCCTATCCCAATTCAGACCCTCCAATTCACACCACCCCGTGATGTTTTTCTCACTCCTACTAGTGAATGTAATGTAACACACACCCATACAATGCGCCCCACCCCGTGATGTTTTTCAGAAAACTATCCTACATTGCCACTGCATGTTCTCTGACCTCCCCATGCTGACCACCCCGTGGTGCTTTTCTCCATCCTACATTGCCACTCACTGACTATCCTAATTCAGACCCTCCAATTCACACCACCCTGTGATGTTTTTGTCACTCCTACTAGTGAATGTAATGTAACACACACCCATACAATGCGCACCACCCCGTGATGTTTTTCTCACTCCTACTATTGAATGTAATGTAACACACACCCATACAATGCGCACTACCCCGCGATGTTTTTCAGAAACCATCCTACATTGCCACTGCATGTGCCCTGACCTCCCCATGCTGACCACCCCGCAGTGCTTTTCTCCATCCTACATTGCCACTCACTGCCTATCCTTATTCAGACCCTCAGATTCACACCACCCTGAGAATTTTTTCTCACTCCTACTATTGAATGTAATGTAACACACACCCATACAATGCGCACAACCCCGTGATGTTTTTCTCACTCCGACTAGTGAATATAATGTAACACACACCCATACAATGTGCACCACCCCGCGATGTTTTTCAGAAACCTATCCTACATTGCCACTGCATGTTCCCTGACCTCCCCATGCTGACCACCCCGCGGTGCTTTTCTCCATCTTCCATTGCCACTCACTGCCTATCCTAATTCAGACACTCCGATTCACACCACCCCTTGATGTTTTTCTCACTCCTACTAGTGAATGTAATGTAACACACACCCATACAATGCGCACCACCTCGTGATGTTTTTCTCACTCCTACTAGTGAATGTAATGTAACACACACCCATACAATGCGCACCACCCCGTGATGTTTTTCTCACTCCAACTAGTGAAAGTAATGTAACAAACACCCATACAATGCGCACCACCCCGCGATGTTTTTCACAAACCTATCCTACATTGCCACTGCATGTTCCCTGACCTCCGAATGCTGACCACCCCGCGGTGCTTTTCTACATCCTACATTGCCACTCACTGCCTATCCTAATTCAGACCCTCCGATTCACACCACCCCGTGATGTTTTTCTCACTCCTACTAGTGAATGTAATGTAACACACACCCATACAATGCGAGCCACCCCGTGATGATTTTCTCACTCCTACCTTTTGAATGTAATGTAACACACACCCATACAATGCGCACCACCCCGTGAGGTTTTTCTCACTCTACTATTAATGCAATGTAACACACACCCATACAATGCACACCACCCCGCGATGTTTTTCAGAAACCTATCCTACATTGCCACTGCATGTTCCCTGACCTCCCCATGCTGACCACACCGCGGTGCTTTTCTCCATCCTACATTGCCACTCACTGCGTATCCTAATTCAGACCCTCCGATTCACACCACCCCGTGATGTTTTTCTCACTCCTACTAGTGAATGTAATGTAACACACACCCATACAATGCGCACCACCCCGCCATATTTTTCAGAAACCTATCCTACATTGCCACTGCATGTTCCCTGACCTCCCCATGCTGACCACCCCGCGGTGCTTTTCTCCATCCTACATTGCCACTCACTGCCTATCCTAATTCAGACTCTCCGATTCACACCACCCCGCGATGTTTTTCTCACTCCTACTAGTGAATGTCATTTAACACACACCCATACATTGCGCACCACCACGCGATGTTTTTCAGAAACCTATCCTACATTGCCACTGCATGTTCCCTGACCTCCCCATGCTGACCACCACGCGGTGCTTTTCTCCATCCTACATTGCCACTCACTGCCTATCCTAATACAGACCCTCCGATTCACACCACCCCGTGATGTTTTTCTCACTCCTACTAGTTAATGTAATGTAACACACACCCATACAATGCGCACCACCCCGTGTTGTTTTTCTCACTGGTACTAGTGAATGTAGTGTAACACACACCCATACAATGCGCACCACCCCGGGATGTTTTTCTCACTCCTACTAGTGAATGTAATGTAACACACACCCATACAATGCGCACCACCCCGCGATGTTTTTAAGAAACCTATCCTACATTGCCACTGCATGTTCCCTGACCTCCCCATGCTGACCACCCCGCGGTGCATTTCTCCATCCTACATTGCCACTCACTGCCTATCCTAATTCAGACCCTCCGATTCACACCACCCCGTGATGTTTTTCTCACTCCTACTAGTGAATGTAATGTAACACACACCCATACAATGCGCACCACCCCGTGATGTTTTTCAGAAAACTATCCTACATTGCCACTGCATGTTCTCTGACCTCCGCATGCTGACCACCCCGCGGTGCTTTTCTCCATCCTACATTGCCACTCACTGACTATCCTAGTTCAGACCCTCGAATTCACACCACCCCGTGATGTTTTTGTCACTCCTACTAGTGAATGTAATGTAACACACACCCATACAATGCGCACCACCCCGTGATGTTTTTCTCACTCCTACTATTGAGTGTAATGTAACACACACCCATACAATGCGCACTACCCCGCGATGTTTTTAAGAAACCTATCCTACATTGCCACTGCATGTGCCCTGACCTCCCCATGCTGACCACCCCGCGGTGCTTTTCTCCATCCTACATTGCCACTCACTGCCTATCCTTATTCAGACCCTCAGATTCACACCACCCCGTGATGTTTTTCTCACTCCTACTAGTGAATGTAATGTAACACACACCCATACAATGCTCACAACCCCGTGATGTTTTTCTCACTCCTACTAGTGAATGTAATGTAACACACACCCATACAATGCGCACCACCCCGCGATGTTTTTCAGAAACCTATCCTACATTGCCACTGCATGTTCCCTGACCTCCCCATGCTGACCACCCCGCGGTGCTTTTCTCAATCTTCCATTGCCACTCACTGCCTATCCTAATTCAGACACTCCGAACACACAACCCCGTGATGTTTTTCTCACTCCTACTAGTGAATATAATGTAACACACACCCATACAATGCGCACCACCTCGTGATGTTTTTCTCACTCCTACTAGTGAATGTAATGTAACACACACCCATACAATGCGCACCACCCCGTGATGTTTTTCTCACTCCTACTAGTGAATGTAATGTAACACACACCCATACAATGCGCACCACCCCGCGATGTTTTTCAGAAACCTATCCTACATTGCCACTGCATGTTCCCTGACCTCCGAATGCTGACCACCCCGCGGTGCTTTTCTCCATCCTACATTGCCACTCACTGCCTATCCTAATTCAGACCGTCCGATTCACATCACCCCGTGATGTTTTTCTCACTCCTATAGTGAATGTAATGTAAAACACACCCATACAATGCGCACCACCCCTCGATGTTTTTCATAAACTTATGCTACATTGCCACTGCATGTTCCCTGACCTCCCCATGCTGACCACCCCGCGGTGCTTTTCTCCATCCTACATTGCCACTCACTGCCTATCCTAATTCAGACCCTCCGATTCACACCACCCCGTGATGTTTTTCTCACTCCTACTAGTGAATGTAATGTAACACACACCCATACAATGCGCACCACCCCGCGATGTTTTTCAGAAACCTATCCTACATTGCCACTGCATGTTCCCTAACCTCCCCATGCTGACAACCCGGCGTGCTTTTCTCCATCCTACATTGCCACTCACTGCCTATCCTAATTCAGACCCTGCGATTCACACCACCCCGTGATGTTTTTCTCACTCCTACTAGTGAATGTAATGTAACACACACCCATACAATGAACACCACCCCGCGATGTTTTTTAGAAACCTATCCTACATTGCCACTGCATGTTCCCTGACCTCCCCATGCTGACCACACCGCGGTGCTTTTCTACATCCTACATTGCCACTCACTGCCTATCCTAATTCAGACCCTCCTATTCACACCACCCCGTGACGTTTTTCTCACTCCTACTAGTGAATGTAATGTAACACACACCCATACAATGCGCACCACCCCGCGATGTTTTTCAGAAACCTATCCTACATTGCCACTGCATGTTCCCTCACCTCCCCATATTGACCACCCCGCGGTGCTTTTCTCCATCCTACATTGCAACTCACTGCCTATCCTAATTCAGACCCTCCGATTCACACCACCCCGTGAATTTTTTCTCACTCCTACTAGTGAATGTAATGTAACAAACACACATAGAATGCGCACCAGCCCGCGATGTTTTTCAGAAACCTATCCTACATTGCCACTGCATGTTCAGTGACCTCCCCATGCTGACCACCCCACGGTGCTTTTCTCCATCCTACATTGCCACTCACTGCCTATCCTAATTCAGACCCTCCGATTCACACCACCCCGTGATGTTTTTCTCACTCCTACTAGTGAATGTAATGTAACACACACCCATACAATGCGCCCCACCCCATGATGTTTTTCAGAAACCCATCCTACATTGACACTGCATGTTCTCTGACCTCCCCATGCTGACCACCCCGCGGTGCTTTTCTCCATCCTACATTGCCACTCACTGACTATCCTAATTCAGACCCTCCAATTCACACCACCCCGTGATGTTTTTCTCACTCCTACTAGTGAATGTAATGTAACACACACCCATACAATGCGCACCACCCCGTGATGTTTTTCTCACTCCTACTAGTGAATGTAATGTAACACACACCCATACAATTCGCACTACCCCGCGATGTTTTTCAGAAACCTATCCTACATTGCCACTGCATGTGCCAGGACCTCCCCATGCTGACCACCCCGCGGTGCTTTTCTCCATCCTACATTGCCACTCACTGCCTATCCTTATTCAGACCCTCAGATTCACACCACCCCGAGATGTTTTTCTCACTCCTACTAGTGAATGTAATGTAACACACACCCATACAATGCGCACAACCCCGTGATATTTTTCTCATTCCTACTAGTGAATGTAATGTAACACACACCCATACAATGGGCACCACCCCGCGATGTTTTTCAGAAACCTATCCTACATTGCCACTGCATGTTCCCTGACCTCCCCATGCTGACCACCCCGCGGTGCTTTTCTCCATCTTCCATTGCCACTCACTGGCTATCTTAATTCAGACACTCCGATTCACACCACCCCGTGATGTTTTTCTCACTCCTACTAGTGAATGTAATGTAACACACACCCATACAATGCGCACCACCTCGTGATTTTTTTCTCACTCCTACTAGTGAATGTAATGTAACACACACCCATACAATGCGCACCACCCCGTGATGTTTTTCTCACTCCTACTAGTGAATGTAATGTAACACACACCCATACAATGCGCACCACCCCGCGATGTTTTTCAGAAACCTATCCTACATTGCCACTGCATGTTCCCTGACCTCCCCATGCTGACCACCCCGCGGTGCTTTTCTCCATCCTACATTGCCACTCACTGCCTAGCCTAATTCAGACCCTCCGATTCACACCACCCCGAGATGTTTTTCTCACTCCTACAAGTTAATGTAATGTAACACACACCCATACAATGCGCACCACCCCGTGATGTTTTTCTCACTCCTACTAGTGAATGTAATGTAACACACACCGATATAATGCGCACCACCCCGTGATGTTTTTCTCACTCCTACTAGTGAATGTAATGTAACACACACCCATACAATGCGCACCACCCCGTGATGTTTTTCTCACTCCTACTAGTGAATGTAATGTAACACACACCCATACAATGCACACCACCCCGCGATGTTTTTTAGAAACCTATCCTACATTGCCACTGCATGTTCCCTGACCTCCCCATGCTGAACACACCGCGGTGCTTTTCTCCATCCTACATTGCAACTCACTGCCTATCCTAATTCAGACCCTCCGATTCACACCACCCCGTGATGTTTTTCTCACTCCTACTAGTGAATGTAATGTAACAAACACACATAGAATGCGCACCAGCCCGCGATGTTTTTCAGAAACCTATCCTACATTGCCACTGCATGTTCCCTGACCTCCACATGGTGACCACCCCACGGTGCTTTTCTCCATCCTACATTGCCACTCACTGACTATCCTAATTGAGACCCTCCGATTCACACCACCCCGTGATGCTTTTCTCACTCCTACTAGTGAATGTAATGTAACACACACCCATACAATGCGCCCCACCCCGTGATGTTTTTCAGAAAACTATCCTACATTGCCACTGCATGTTCTCTGACCTCCCCATGCTGACCACCCCGCGGTGCTTTTCTCCATCCTACATTGCCACTCACTGACTATCCTAATTCAGACCCTCCAATTCACACCACCCCGTGATGTTTTTCTCACTCCTACTAGTGAATGTAATGTAAAACACACCCATACAATGCGCACCACCCCGTGATGTTTTTCTCACTCCTACTATTGAATGTAATGTAACACACACCCATACAATGCGCACTACCCCGCGATGTTTTTCAGAAACCTATCCTACATTGCCACTGCATGTGCCCGGACCTCCCCATGCTGACCACCCCGCGGTGCTTTTCTCCATCCTACATTGCCACTCACTGCCTATCCTTATTCAGACCCTCAGATTCACACCACCCCAAGATGTTTTTCTCACTCCTACTAGTGAATGTAATGTAACACACACCCATACAATGCGCACAACCCCGTGATGTTTTTCTCACTCCTACTAGTGAATGTAATGTAACACACACCCATACAATGGGCACCACCCCGCGATGTTTTTCAGAAACCTATCCTACATTGCCACTGCATGTTCCCTGACCTCCCCATGCTGACCACCCCGCGGTGCTTTTCTCCATCTTCCATTGCCACTCACTGGCTATCTTAATTCAGACACTCCGATTCACACCACCCCGTGATGTTTTTCTCACTCCTACTAGTGAATGTAATGTAACACACACCCATACAATGCGCACCACCCCATGATGTTTTTCTCACTCCTACTAGTGAATGTAATGTAACACACACCCATACAATGTGCACCACCCCGCGATGTTTTTCAGAAACCTATCCTACATTTCCACTGCATGTTCGCTGACCTCCTCATCCTCACCACCCCGCAGTGCTTTTCTCCATCCTACATTGCCACTCACTGCCTAGCCTAATTCAGACCCTCCGATTCACACCACCCCGTGATGTTTTTCTCACTCCTACAAGTTAATGTAATGTAACACACACCCATACAATGCGCACCACCCCGTGATGTTTTTCTCACTCCTACTAGTGAATGTAATGTAACACACACCCATATAATGCGCACCACCCCGTGATGTTTTTCTCACTCCTACTAGTGAATGTAATGTAACACACACCCATACAATGCACACCACCCCGTGATGTTTTTCTCACTCCTACTAGTGAATGTAATGTAACACACACCCATACAATGCACACCAACCCGCGATGTTTTTTAGAAACCTATCCTACATTGCCACTGCATGTTCCCTGACCTCCCCATGCTGACCACACCGCGGTGCTTTTCTCCATCCTACATTGCAACTCACTGCCTATCCTAATACAGACCCTCCGATTCACACCACCCCGTGATGTTTTTCTCACTCCTACTAGTGAATGTAATGTAACAAACACACATAGAATGCGCACCAGCCCGCGATGTTTTTCAGAAACCTATCCTACATTGCCACTGCATGTTCCCTGACCTCCACATGCTGACCACCCCACGGTGCTTTTCTCCATCCTACATTGCCACTCACTGACTATCCTAATTGAGACCCTCCAATTCACACCACCCCGTGATGTTTTTCTCACTCCTACTAGTGAATGTAATGTAACACACACCCATACAATGCGCCCCACCCCGTGATGTTTTTCAGAAAACTATCCTACATTGCCACTGCATGTTCTCTGACCTCCCCATGCTGACCACCCCGCGGTGCTTTTCTCCATCCTACATTGCCACTCACTGACTATCCTAATTCAGACCCTCCAATTCACACCACCGTGTGATGTTTTTGTCACTCCTACTAGTGAATGTAATGTAACACACACCCATACAATGCGCACCACCCCGTGATGTTTTTCTCACTCCTACTATTGAATGTAATGTAACACACACCCATACAATGCGCACTACCCCGCGATGTTTTTCAGAAACCTATCCTACATTGCCACTGCATGTGCCCTGACCTCCCCATGCTGACCACCCCGCGGTGCTTTTCTCCATCCTACATTGCTACTCACTGCCTATCCTAATTCAGACCCTCCAATTCACACCACCCCGTGATGTTTTTCTCACTCCTACTAGTGAATGTAATGTAACACACACCCATACAATGCGCCCCACCCCGTGATGTTTTTCAGAAAAATATCCTACATTGCCACTGCATGTTCTCTGACCTCCCCATGCTGACCACCCCATGGTGCTTTTCTCCATCCTACATTGCCACTCACTGACTATCCTAATTCAGACCCTCCAATTCACACCACCCTGTGATGTTTTTGTCACTCCTACTAGTGAATGTAATGTAACACACACCCATACAATGCGCACCACACCGTGATGTTTTTCTCACTCCTACTATTGAAGGTAATGTAAAAAACACCCATACAATGCGCACTACCCCGCGATGTTTTTCAGAAACCTATCCTACATTGCCACTGCATGAGCCCTGACCTCCCCATGCTGACCACCCCGCGGTGCTTTTCTCCATCCTACATTGCCACTCACTGCCTATCCTTATTCAGACGCTCAGATTCACACCACCCCGAGATGTTTTTCTCACTCCTACTAGTGAATGTAATGTAACACACACCCATACAATGCGCACAACCCCGTGATGTTTTTCTCACTCCGACTAGTGAATGTAATGTAACACACACCCATACAATGCGCACCACCCCGTGAGGTTTTTCTCACTCTACTATTAATGCAATGTAACACACACCCATACAATGCACACCACCCCGCGATGTTTTTCAGAAACCTATCCTACATTGCCACTGCATGTTCCCTGACCTCCCCATGCTGACCACACCGCGGTGCTTTTCTCCATCCTACATTGCCACTCACTGCGTATCCTAATTCAGACACTCCGATTCACACCACCCCGTGATGTTTTTCTCACTCCTACTAGTGAATGTAATGTAACACACACCCATACAATGCGCACCACCCCGTGTTGTTTTTCTCACTGGTACTAGTGAATGTAGTGTAACACACACCCATACAATGAGCACCACCCCGGGATGTTTTTCTCACTCCTACTAGTGAATGTAATGTAACACACACCCATACAATGCGCACCACCCCGCGATGTTTTTAGGAAACCTATCCTACATTGCCACTGCATGTTCCCTGACCTCCCCATGCTGACCACCCCGCGGTGCTTTTGTCCATCCTACATTGCCACTCACTGCCTATCCTAATTCAGACCCTCCGATTCACACCACCCCGTGATGTTTTTCTCACTCCTACTAGTGAATGTAATGTAATACACACCCATACAATGCGCACCACCCCGCGATGTTTTTCAGAAACCTATCCTACATTGCCACTGCATGTTCCCTCACCTCCCCATGCTGACCACCCCACGGTGCTTTTCTCCATCCTACATTGCCACTCACTGCCTATCCTAATTCAGACCCTTCGATTCACACCACCCCGTGATGTTTTTCTCACTCCTACTAGTGAATGTAATGTAACACACACCCATACAATGCGCCCCACCCCGTGATGTTTTTCGGAAAACTATCCTACATTGCCACTGCATGTTCTCTGACCTCCCCATGCTGACCACCCCGCGGTGCTTTTCTCCATCCTACATTGCCACTCACTGCCTATCCTAATTCAGATCCTCCGATTCACACCACCCCGTGATGTTTTTCTCACTCCTACTAGTGAATGTAATGTAACACACACCCATACAATGCGCACCACCCCGTGATGTTTTTATCACTCCTACTAGTGAATGCAATGTAACACACACCCATACAATGCGCACCACCCCGCGATGTTTTTCAGAAACCTATCCTACATTGCCACAGCATGTTCCCTGAACTGACCGTGCTGACCACCCCGCGGTGCTTTTCTCCATCCTACATTGCCATTCACTGCCTATCCTAATTCAGACCCTCCGATTCACACCACCCCGTGATGTTTTTCTCACTCCTACTAGTGAAAGTAATGTAACAAACACCCATACAATGCACACCACCGCGCGATGTTTTCCAGAAACCTATCCTACATTTCCACTGCATGTTCGCTGACCTCCTCATCCTCACCACCCCGCAGTGCTTTTCTCCATCCTACATTGCCACTCACTGCCTAGCCTAATTCAGACCCTCCGATTCACACCACCCCGTGATGTTTTTCTCACTCCTACAAGTTAATGTAATGTAACACACACCCATACAATGCGCACCACCCCGTGATGTTTTTCTCACTCCTACTAGTGAATGTAATGTAACACACACCCATATAATGCGCACCACCCCGTGATGTTTTTCTCACTCCTACTAGTGAATGTAATGAAACACACACCCATACAATGCGCACCACCCCGTGATGTTTTTCTCACTCCTACTAGTGAATGTAATGTAACACACACCCATACAATGGGCACCACCCAGCGATGTTTTTCAGAAACCTATCCTACATTGCCACTGCATGTTCCCTGACCTCCCCATGCTGACCACCCCGCGGTGCTTTTCTCCATCCTACATTGCCACTCACTGCCTATCCTAATTCAGACCCTCCGATTCACACCACCCCGTGATGTTTTTCTCACTCCTACTAGTGAATGTAATGTAACAAACACACATAGAATGCGCACCAGCCCGTGATGTTTTTCAGAAACCTATCCTACATTGCCACTGCATGTTCCCTGACCTCCACATGCTGACCACCCCACGGTGCTTTTCTCCATCCTACATTGCCACTCACTGCCTATCCCAATTCAGACCCTCCAATTCACACCACCCCGTGATGTTTTTCTCACTCCTACTAGTGAATGTAATGTAACACACACCCATACAATGCGCCCCACCCCGTGATGTTTTTCAGAAAACTATCCTACATTGCCACTGCATGTTCTCTGACCTCCCCATGCTGACCACCCCGTGGTGCTTTTCTCCATCCTACATTGCCACTCACTGACTATCCTAATTCAGACCCTCCAATTCACACCACCCTGTGATGTTTTTGTCACTCCTACTAGTGAATGTAATGTAACACACACCCATACAATGCGCACCACCCCGTGATGTTTTTCTCACTCCTACTATTGAATGTAATGTAACACACACCCATACAATGCGCACTACCCCGCGATGTTTTTCAGAAACCATCCTACATTGCCACTGCATGTGCCCTGACCTCCCCATGCTGACCACCCCGCAGTGCTTTTCTCCATCCTACATTGCCACTCACTGCCTATCCTTATTCAGACCCTCAGATTCACACCACCCCGAGAATTTTTTCTCACTCCTACTATTGAATGTAATGTAACACACACCCATACAATGCGCACAACCCCGTGATGTTTTTCTCACTCCGACTAGTGAATATAATGTAACACACACCCATACAATGTGCACCACCCCGCGATGTTTTTCAGAAACCTATCCTACATTGCCACTGCATGTTCCCTGACCTCCCCATGCTGACCACCCCGCGGTGCTTTTCTCCATCTTCCATTGCCACTCACTGCCTATCCTAATTCAGACACTCCGATTCACACCACCCCTTGATGTTTTTCTCACTCCTACTAGTGAATGTAATGTAACACACACCCATACAATGCGCACCACCTCGTGATGTTTTTCTCACTCCTACTAGTGAATGTAATGTAACACACACCCATACAATGCGCACCACCCCGTGATGTTTTTCTCACTCCAACTAGTGAAAGTAATGTAACAAACACCCATACAATGCGCACCACCCCGCGATGTTTTTCACAAACCTATCCTACATTGCCACTGCATGTTCCCTGACCTCCGAATGCTGACCACCCCGCGGTGCTTTTCTACATCCTACATTGCCACTCACTGCCTATCCTAATTCAGACCCTCCGATTCACACCACCCCGTGATGTTTTTCTCACTCCTACTAGTGAATGTAATGTAACACACACCCATACAATGCGAGCCACCCCGTGATGATTTTCTCACTCCTACCTTTTGAATGTAATGTAACACACACCCATACAATGCGCACCACCCCGTGAGGTTTTTCTCACTCTACTATTAATGCAATGTAACACACACCCATACAATGCACACCACCCCGCGATGTTTTTCAGAAACCTATCCTACATTGCCACTGCATGTTCCCTGACCTCCCCATGCTGACCACACCGCGGTGCTTTTCTCCATCCTACATTGCCACTCACTGCGTATCCTAATTCAGACCCTCCGATTCACACCACCCCGTGATGTTTTTCTCACTCCTACTAGTGAATGTAATGTAACACACACCCATACAATGCGCACCACCCCGCCATATTTTTCAGAAACCTATCCTACATTGCCACTGCATGTTCCCTGACCTCCCCATGCTGACCACCCCGCGGTGCTTTTCTCCATCCTACATTGCCACTCACTGCCTATCCTAATTCAGACTCTCCGATTCACACCACCCCGCGATGTTTTTCTCACTCCTACTAGTGAATGTCATTTAACACACACCCATACATTGCGCACCACCACGCGATGTTTTTCAGAAACCTATCCTACATTGCCACTGCATGTTCCCTGACCTCCCCATGCTGACCACCACGCGGTGCTTTTCTCCATCCTACATTGCCACTCACTGCCTATCCTAATACAGACCCTCCGATTCACACCACCCCGTGATGTTTTTCTCACTCCTACTAGTTAATGTAATGTAACACACACCCATACAATGCGCACCACCCCGTGTTGTTTTTCTCACTGGTACTAGTGAATGTAGTGTAACACACACCCATACAATGCGCACCACCCCGGGATGTTTTTCTCACTCCTACTAGTGAATGTAATGTAACACACACCCATACAATGCGCACCACCCCGCGATGTTTTTAAGAAACCTATCCTACATTGCCACTGCATGTTCCCTGACCTCCCCATGCTGACCACCCCGCGGTGCATTTCTCCATCCTACATTGCCACTCACTGCCTATCCTAATTCAGACCCTCCGATTCACACCACCCCGTGATGTTTTTCTCACTCCTACTAGTGAATGTAATGTAACACACACCCATACAATGCGCACCACCCCGTGATGTTTTTCAGAAAACTATCCTACATTGCCACTGCATGTTCTCTGACCTCCGCATGCTGACCACCCCGCGGTGCTTTTCTCCATCCTACATTGCCACTCACTGACTATCCTAGTTCAGACCCTCGAATTCACACCACCCCGTGATGTTTTTGTCACTCCTACTAGTGAATGTAATGTAACACACACCCATACAATGCGCACCACCCCGTGATGTTTTTCTCACTCCTACTATTGAGTGTAATGTAACACACACCCATACAATGCGCACTACCCCGCGATGTTTTTAAGAAACCTATCCTACATTGCCACTGCATGTGCCCTGACCTCCCCATGCTGACCACCCCGCGGTGCTTTTCTCCATCCTACATTGCCACTCACTGCCTATCCTTATTCAGACCCTCAGATTCACACCACCCCGTGATGTTTTTCTCACTCCTACTAGTGAATGTAATGTAACACACACCCATACAATGCTCACAACCCCGTGATGTTTTTCTCACTCCTACTAGTGAATGTAATGTAACACACACCCATACAATGCGCACCACCCCGCGATGTTTTTCAGAAACCTATCCTACATTGCCACTGCATGTTCCCTGACCTCCCCATGCTGACCACCCCGCGGTGCTTTTCTCAATCTTCCATTGCCACTCACTGCCTATCCTAATTCAGACACTCCGAACACACAACCCCGTGATGTTTTTCTCACTCCTACTAGTGAATATAATGTAACACACACCCATACAATGCGCACCACCTCGTGATGTTTTTCTCACTCCTACTAGTGAATGTAATGTAACACACACCCATACAATGCGCACCACCCCGTGATGTTTTTCTCACTCCTACTAGTGAATGTAATGTAACACACACCCATACAATGCGCACCACCCCGCGATGTTTTTCAGAAACCTATCCTACATTGCCACTGCATGTTCCCTGACCTCCGAATGCTGACCACCCCGCGGTGCTTTTCTCCATCCTACATTGCCACTCACTGCCTATCCTAATTCAGACCGTCCGATTCACATCACCCCGTGATGTTTTTCTCACTCCTATAGTGAATGTAATGTAAAACACACCCATACAATGCGCACCACCCCTCGATGTTTTTCATAAACTTATGCTACATTGCCACTGCATGTTCCCTGACCTCCCCATGCTGACCACCCCGCGGTGCTTTTCTCCATCCTACATTGCCACTCACTGCCTATCCTAATTCAGACCCTCCGATTCACACCACCCCGTGATGTTTTTCTCACTCCTACTAGTGAATGTAATGTAACACACACCCATACAATGCGCACCACCCCGCGATGTTTTTCAGAAACCTATCCTACATTGCCACTGCATGTTCCCTAACCTCCCCATGCTGACAACCCGGCGTGCTTTTCTCCATCCTACATTGCCACTCACTGCCTATCCTAATTCAGACCCTCCGATTCACACCACCCCGTGATGTTTTTCTCACTCCTACTAGTGAATGTAATGTAACACACACCCATACAATGCGAGCCACCCCATGATGATTTTCTCACTCCTACTAGTGAATGTAATGTAACACACACCTATACAATGCGCACTACCCCGTGAGGTTTTTCTCACTCTACTAGTTAATGTAATGTAACACACATCCATACAATGCACACCACCCCGTGATATTTTTCAGAAACCTATCCTACATTGCCACTGCATGTTCCCTGACCTCCCCATGCTGACCACACCGCGGTTCTTTTCTCCATCCTACATTGCCACTCACTGCGTATCCTAATTCAGACCCTCCGATTCACACCACCCCGTGATGTTTTTCTCACTCCTACTAGTGAATGTAATGTAACACACACCCATACAATGCGCACCACCCCATGTTGTTTTTCTCACTGGTACTAGTGAATGTAGTGTAACACACACCCATACAATGCGCACCACCCCGGGATGTTTTTCTCACTCCTACTAGTGAATGTAATGTAACACACACGTATACAATGCGCACCACCCCGCGATGTTTTTCAGAAACCTATCCTACATTGCCACTGAATGTTCCCTGACCTCCCCATGCTGACCACCCCGCGGTGCTTTTCTCCATCCTACATTGCCACTCACTGCTTATCCTAATTCAGACCCTCCGGTTCACACCACCCCGTGATGTTTTTGTCACTCCTACTAGTGAATGTAATGTAACACACACCCATACAATGCGCACCAACCCGTGATGTTTTTATCACTCCTACTAGTGAATGTAATATAACACACACCCATACAATGCGCACCACCCCGCGATGTTTTTCAGAAACCTATTATACATTGCCACAGCATGTTCCCTGAACTCCCCATGCTGACCACCCCACGGTGCTTTTCTCCATCCTACATTGACACTCACTGCCTATCCTAATTCAGACCCTCCGATTCACACCACCCCGTGATGTTTTTCTCACTCCTACTAGTGAAAGTAATGTAACAAACACCCATACAATGCACACCACCCCGCGATGTTTTCCAGAAACCTATCCTACATTGCCACTGCATGTTCGCTGACCTCCCAATGCTCACCACCCCGCAGTGCTTTTCTCCATCCTACATTGCCACTCACTGCCTAGCCTAATTCAGACCCTCCGATTCACACCACCCCGTGATGTTTTTCTCACTCCTACAAGTTAATGTAACGTAACACACACCCATACAATGCGCACCACCCCGCGATGTTTTTCAGAAACCTATCCTACATTGTCACTGCATGTTCCCTGACCTCCCCATGCTGACCACCCCGCGGTGCTTTTCTCCATCCTACATTGCCACTCACCTCCTATCCTAATTCCGACCCTCCGATTCAGACCACCCCGTGATGTTTTTCTCACTCCTACTAGTGAATATAATGTAACACACAGCCATACAATGCACACCACCCTGCGATGTTTTTCAGAAACCTATCGTACATTGAAACTGCATGTTCCCTGACCTCCCCATGCTGACCACACCGCGGTGCTTTTTTCCATCCTACATTGCCACTCACTTCCTATCCTAATTCAGACCCTCCTATTCACACCACCCCGTGATGTTTTTCTCACTCCTACTAGTAAATGTAATGTAACACACACCCATACAATGCGCACCACCCCGTGATGTTTTTCTCACTCCTACTAGTGAATGTAATGTAACACACACCCATACAATGCGCACCACCCCGCGATGTTTTTCTGAAACCTATCCTACATTGCCACTGCATGTTCCCCTACCTCCGCATGCTGACCACCCCGCGGTGCTTTTCTCCATCCTACATTGCCACTCACTGCCTATCCTAATTCACTCCCTCCGATTCACACCACCCCGTGATGTTTTTCTCACTCCCACTAGTGAATGTAATGTAACACACACCCATACAATGCGCACCACCCAGCGATGTTTTTCAGAAACCTATCCTTCATTGCCACTGCATGTTCCCTGACTTCCCCATGCTGACCACCCCGTGGTGCTTTTCTCCATCCTACATTGCCACTCACTGCATATCCTATTTCAGACCGTCCGATTCACACCACTCCGTGATGTTTTTCTCACTCCTACTAGTGAATGTAATGTAACACACACCCATAAAATGCGCACCACCTCGTGATGTTTTTCAGAAAACTATCCTACATTGCCACTGCATATTCCCTGACCTCCCCATGCTGACCACCCCGTGGTGCTTTTCTCCATACTACATTGCCACTCACTGCCTATCCTAATTCAGACCCTCCGATTCATACCACCCCGTGATGTTTTTCTCACTCCTACTAGTGAATGTAATGTAACACACACCCATACAATGCGCACCACCCCGCCATATTTTTCAGAAACCTATCCTACATTGCCACTGCATGTTCCCTGACCTCCCCATGCTGACCACCACGCGGTGCTTTTCTCCATCCTACATTGCCACTCACTGCCTATCCTAATACAGACCCTCCGATTCACACCACCCCGTGATGTTTTCTCACTCCTACTAGTTAATGTAATGTAACACACACCCATACAATGCGCACCACCCCGTGTTGTTTTTCTCACTGGTACTAGTGAATGTAGTGTAACACACACCCATACAATGCGCACCACCCCGGGATGTTTTTCTCACTCCTACTAGTGAATGTAATGTAACACACACCCATACAATGCGCACCACCCCGCGATGTTTTTAAGAAACCTATCCTACATTGCCACTGCATGTTCCCTGACCTCCCCATGCTGACCACCCCGCGGTGCTTTTCTCCATCCTACATTGCCACTCACTGCCTATCCTAATTCAGACCCTCCGATTCACACCACCCCGAGATGTTTTTCTCACTCCTACTAGTGAATGTAATGTAACACACACCCATACAATGCGCACCACCCCGCGATGTTTTTCAGAAACCTATCCTACATTGCCACTGCATGTTCCCTCACCTCCCCATGCTGACCACCCCACGGTGCTTTTCTCCATCCTACATTGCCACTCACTGCCTATCCTAATTCAGACCCTTCGATTCACACCACCCCGTGATGTTTTTCTCACTCCTACTAGTGAATGTAATGTAACACACACCCATACAATGCGCCCCACCCCGTGATGTTTTTCAGAAAACTATCCTACATTGCCACTGCATGTTCTCTGACCTCCGCATGCTGACCACCCCGCGGTGCTTTTCTCCATCCTACATTGCCACTCACTGACTATCCTAGTTCAGACCCTCCAATTCACACCACCCCGTGATGTTTTTGTCACTCCTACTAGTGAATGTAATGTAACACACACCCATACAATGCGCACCACCCCGTGATGTTTTTCTCACTCCTACTATTGAATGTAATGTAACACACACCCATACAATGCGCACTACCCCGCGATGTTTTTAAGAAACCTATCCTACATTGCCACTGCATGTGCCCTGACCTCCCCATGCTGACCACCCCGCGGTGCTTTTCTCCATCCTACATTGCCACTCACTGCCTATCCTTATTCAGACCCTCAGATTCACACCACCCCGTGATGTTTTTCTCACTCCTACTAGTGAATGTAATGTAACACACACCCATACAATGCTCACAACCCCGTGATGTTTTTCTCACTCCTACTAGTGAATATAATGTAACACACACCCATACAATGCGCACCACCTCTTGATGTTTTTCTCACTCCTACTAGTGAATGTAATGTAACACACACCCATACAATGCGCACCACCCCGTGATGTTTTTCTCACTCCTACTAGTGAATGTAATGTAACACACACCCATACAATGCGCACCACCCCGCGATGTTTTTCAGAAAACTATCCTACATTGCCACTGCATGTTCTCTGACCTCCGCATGCTCACCACCCCGCGGTGCTTTTCTCCATCCTACATTGCCACTCACTGACTATCCTAGTTCAGACCCTCCAATTCACACCACCCCGTGATGTTTTTGTCACTCCTACTAGTGAATGTAATGTAACACACACCCATACAATGCGCACCACCCCGTGATGTTTTTCTCACTCCTACTATTGAATGTAATGTAACACACACCCATACAATGCGCACTACCCCGCGATGTTTTTAAGAAACCTATCCTACATTGCCACTGCATGTGCCCTGACCTCCCCATGCTGACCACCCCGCGGTGCTTTTCTCCATCCTACATTGCCACTCACTGCCTATCCTAATTCAGACCGTCCGATTCACATCACCCCGTGATGTTTTTCTCACTCCTATAGTGAATGTAATGTAAAACACACCCATACAATGCGCACCACCCCTCGATGTTTTTCATAAACTTATGCTACATTGCCACTGCATGTTCCCTGACCTCCCCATGCTGACCACCCCGCGGTGCTTTTCTCCATCCTACATTGCCACTCACTGCCTATCCTAATTCAGACCCTCCGATTCACACCACCCCGTGATGTTTTTCTCACTCCTACTAGTGAATGTAATGTAACACACACCCATACAATGCGCACCACCCCGCGATGTTTTTCAGAAACCTATCCTACATTGCCACTGCATGTTCCCTAACCTCCCCATGCTGACAACCCGGCGTGCTTTTCTCCATCCTACATTGCCACTCACTGCCTATCCTAATTCAGACCCTCCGATTCACACCACCCCGTGATGTTTTTCTCACTCCTACTAGTGAATGTAATGTAACACACACCCATACAATGCGAGCCACCCCATGATGATTTTCTCACTCCTACTAGTGAATGTAATGTAACACACACCTATACAATGCGCACTACCCCGTGAGGTTTTTCTCACTCTACTAGTTAATGTAATGTAACACACATCCATACAATGCACACCACCCCGTGATATTTTTCAGAAACCTATCCTACATTGCCACTGCATGTTCCCTGACCTCCCCATGCTGACCACACCGCGGTGCTTTTCTCCATCCTACATTGCCACTCACTGCGTATCCTAATTCAGACCCTCCGATTCACACCACCCCGTGATGTTTTTCTCACTCATACTAGTGAATGTAATGTAACACACACCCATACAATGCGCACCACCCCATGTTGTTTTTCTCACTGGTACTAGTGAATGTAGTGTAACACACACCCATACAATGCGCACCACCCCGGGATGTTTTTCTCACTCCTACTAGTGAATGTAATGTAACACACACGTATACAATGCGCACCACCCCGCGATGTTTTTCAGAAACCTATCCTACATTGCCACTGAATGTTCCCTGACCTCCCCATGCTGACCACCCCGCGGTGCTTTTCTCCATCCTACATTGCCACTCACTGCTTATCCTAATTCAGACCCTCCGGTTCACACCACCCCGTGATGTTTTTGTCACTCCTACTAGTGAATGTAATGTAACACACACCCATACAATGCGCACCAACCCGTGATGTTTTTATCACTCCTACTAGTGAATGTAATATAACACACACCCATACAATGCGCACCACCCCGCGATGTTTTTCAGAAACCTATCCTACATTGCCACAGCATGTTCCCTGAACTCCCCATGCTGACCACCCCACGGTGCTTTTCTCCATCCTACATTGACACTCACTGCCTATCCTAATTCAGACCCTCCGATTCACACCACCCCGTGATGTTTTTCTCACTCCTACTAGTGAAAGTAATGTAACAAACACCCATACAATGCACACCACCCCGCGATGTTTTCCAGAAACCTATCCTACATTGCCACTGCATGTTCGCTGACCTCCCAATGCTCACCACCCCGCAGTGCTTTTCTCCATCCTACATTGCCACTCACTGCCTAGCCTAATTCAGACCCTCCGATTCACACCACCCCGTGATGTTTTTCTCACTCCTACAAGTTAATGTAACGTAACACACACCCATACAATGCGCACCACCCCGCGATGTTTTTCAGAAACCTATCCTACATTGTCACTGCATGTTCCCTGACCTCCCCATGCTGACCACCCCGCGGTGCTTTTCTCCATCCTACATTGCCACTCACCTCCTATCCTAATTCCGACCCTCCGATTCAGACCACCCCGTGATGTTTTTCTCACTCCTACTAGTGAATATAATGTAACACACAGCCATACAATGCACACCACCCTGCGATGTTTTTCAGAAACCTATCGTACATTGAAACTGCATGTTCCCTGACCTCCCCATGCTGACCACACCGCGGTGCTTTTCTCCATCCTACATTGCCACTCACTTCCTATCCTAATTCAGACCCTCCTATTCACACCACCCCGTGATGTTTTTCTCACTCCTACTAGTAAATGTAATGTAACACACACCCATACAATGCGCACCACCCCGTGATGTTTTTCTCACTCCTACTAGTGAATGTAATGTAACACACACCCATACAATGCGCACCACCCCGCGATGTTTTTCTGAAACCTATCCTACATTGCCACTGCATGTTCCCCTACCTCCGCATGCTGACCACCCCGCGGTGCTTTTCTCCATCCTACATTGCCACTCACTGCCTATCCTAATTCACTCCCTCCGATTCACACCACCCCGTGATGTTTTTCTCACTCCCACTAGTGAATGTAATGTAACACACACCCATACAATGCGCACCACCCAGCGATGTTTTTCAGAAACCTATCCTTCATTGCCACTGCATGTTCCCTGACTTCCCCATGCTGACCACCCCGTGGTGCTTTTCTCCATCCTACATTGCCACTCACTGCATATCCTATTTCAGACCGTCCGATTCACACCACCCCGTGATGTTTTTCTCACTCCTACTAGTGAATGTAATGTAACACACACCCATAAAATGCGCACCACCTCGTGATGTTTTTCAGAAAACTATCCTACATTGCCACTGCATATTCCCTGACCTCCCCATGCTGACCACCCCGTGGTGCTTTTCTCCATACTACATTGCCACTCACTGCCTATCCTAATTCAGACCCTCCGATTCATACCACCCCGTGATGTTTTTCTCACTCCTACTAGTGAATGTAATGTAACACACACCCATACAATGCGCACCACCCCGCCATATTTTTCAGAAACCTATCCTACATTGCCACTGCATGTTCCCTGACCTCCCCATGCTGACCACCACGCGGTGCTTTTCTCCATCCTACATTGCCACTCACTGCCTATCCTAATACAGACCCTCCGATTCACACCACCCCGTGATGTTTTTCTCACTCCTACTAGTTAATGTAATGTAACACACACCCATACAATGCTCACAACCCCGTGATGTTTTTCTCACTCCTACTAGTGAATGTAATGTAACACACACCCATACAATGCGCACCACCCCGCGATGTTTTTCAGAAACCTATCCTACATTGCCACTGCATGTTCCCTGACCTCCCCATGCTGACCACCCCGCGGTGCTTTTCTCAATCTTCCATTGCCACTCACTGCCTATCCTAATTCAGACACTCCGAACACACAACCCCGTGATGTTTTTCTCACTCCTACTAGTGAATATAATGTAACACACACCCATACAATGCGCACCACCTCGTGATGTTTTTCTCACTCCTACTAGTGAATGTAATGTAACACACACCCATACAATGCGCACCACCCCGTGATGTTTTTCTCACTCCTACTAGTGAATGTAATGTAACACACACCCATACAATGCGCACCACCCCGCGATGTTTTTCAGAAACCTATCCTACATTGCCACTGCATGTTCCCTGACCTCCGAATGCTGACCACCCCGCGGTGCTTTTCTCCATCCTACATTGCCACTCACTGCCTATCCTAATTCAGACCGTCCGATTCACATCACCCCGTGATGTTTTTCTCACTCCTATAGTGAATGTAATGTAAAACACACCCATACAATGCGCACCACCCCTCGATGTTTTTCATAAACTTATGCTACATTGCCACTGCATGTTCCCTGACCTCCCCATGCTGACCACCCCGCGGTGCTTTTCTCCATCCTACATTGCCACTCACTGCCTATCCTAATTCAGACCCTCCGATTCACACCACCCCGTGATGTTTTTCTCACTCCTACTAGTGAATGTAATGTAACACACACCCATACAATGCGCACCACCCCGCGATGTTTTTCAGAAACCTATCCTACATTGCCACTGCATGTTCCCTAACCTCCCCATGCTGACAACCCGGCGTGCTTTTCTCCATCCTACATTGCCACTCACTGCCTATCCTAATTCAGACCCTCCGATTCACACCACCCCGTGATGTTTTTCTCACTCCTACTAGTGAATGTAATGTAACACACACCCATACAATGCGAGCCACCCCATGATGATTTTCTCACTCCTACTAGTGAATGTAATGTAACACACACCTATACAATGCGCACTACCCCGTGAGGTTTTTCTCACTCTACTAGTTAATGTAATGTAACACACATCCATACAATGCACACCACCCCGTGATATTTTTCAGAAACCTATCCTACATTGCCACTGCATGTTCCCTGACCTCCCCATGCTGACCACACCGCGGTGCTTTTCTCCATCCTACATTGCCACTCACTGCGTATCCTAATTCAGACCCTCCGATTCACACCACCCCGTGATGTTTTTCTCACTCCTACTAGTGAATGTAATGTAACACACACCCATACAATGCGCACCACCCCATGTTGTTTTTCTCACTGGTACTAGTGAATGTAGTGTAACACACACCCATACAATGCGCACCACCCCGGGATGTTTTTCTCACTCCTACTAGTGAATGTAATGTAACACACACGTATACAATGCGCACCACCCCGCGATGTTTTTCAGAAACCTATCCTACATTGCCACTGAATGTTCCCTGACCTCCCCATGCTGACCACCCCGCGGTGCTTTTCTCCATCCTACATTGCCACTCACTGCTTATCCTAATTCAGACCCTCCGGTTCACACCACCCCGTGATGTTTTTGTCACTCCTACTAGTGAATGTAATGTAACACACACCCATACAATGCGCACCAACCCGTGATGTTTTTATCACTCCTACTAGTGAATGTAATATAACACACACCCATACAATGCGCACCACCCCGCGATGTTTTTCAGAAACCTATTATACATTGCCACAGCATGTTCCCTGAACTCCCCATGCTGACCACCCCACGGTGCTTTTCTCCATCCTACATTGACACTCACTGCCTATCCTAATTCAGACCCTCCGATTCACACCACCCCGTGATGTTTTTCTCACTCCTACTAGTGAAAGTAATGTAACAAACACCCATACAATGCACACCACCCCGCGATGTTTTCCAGAAACCTATCCTACATTGCCACTGCATGTTCGCTGACCTCCCAATGCTCACCACCCCGCAGTGCTTTTCTCCATCCTACATTGCCACTCACTGCCTAGCCTAATTCAGACCCTCCGATTCACACCACCCCGTGATGTTTTTCTCACTCCTACAAGTTAATGTAACGTAACACACACCCATACAATGCGCACCACCCCGCGATGTTTTTCAGAAACCTATCCTACATTGTCACTGCATGTTCCCTGACCTCCCCATGCTGACCACCCCGCGGTGCTTTTCTCCATCCTACATTGCCACTCACCTCCTATCCTAATTCCGACCCTCCGATTCAGACCACCCCGTGATGTTTTTCTCACTCCTACTAGTGAATATAATGTAACACACAGCCATACAATGCACACCACCCTGCGATGTTTTTCAGAAACCTATCGTACATTGAAACTGCATGTTCCCTGACCTCCCCATGCTGACCACACCGCGGTGCTTTTTTCCATCCTACATTGCCACTCACTTCCTATCCTAATTCAGACCCTCCTATTCACACCACCCCGTGATGTTTTTCTCACTCCTACTAGTAAATGTAATGTAACACACACCCATACAATGCGCACCACCCCGTGATGTTTTTCTCACTCCTACTAGTGAATGTAATGTAACACACACCCATACAATGCGCACCACCCCGCGATGTTTTTCTGAAACCTATCCTACATTGCCACTGCATGTTCCCCTACCTCCGCATGCTGACCACCCCGCGGTGCTTTTCTCCATCCTACATTGCCACTCACTGCCTATCCTAATTCACTCCCTCCGATTCACACCACCCCGTGATGTTTTTCTCACTCCCACTAGTGAATGTAATGTAACACACACCCATACAATGCGCACCACCCAGCGATGTTTTTCAGAAACCTATCCTTCATTGCCACTGCATGTTCCCTGACTTCCCCATGCTGACCACCCCGTGGTGCTTTTCTCCATCCTACATTGCCACTCACTGCATATCCTATTTCAGACCGTCCGATTCACACCACTCCGTGATGTTTTTCTCACTCCTACTAGTGAATGTAATGTAACACACACCCATAAAATGCGCACCACCTCGTGATGTTTTTCAGAAAACTATCCTACATTGCCACTGCATATTCCCTGACCTCCCCATGCTGACCACCCCGTGGTGCTTTTCTCCATACTACATTGCCACTCACTGCCTATCCTAATTCAGACCCTCCGATTCATACCACCCCGTGATGTTTTTCTCACTCCTACTAGTGAATGTAATGTAACACACACCCATACAATGCGCACCACCCCGCCATATTTTTCAGAAACCTATCCTACATTGCCACTGCATGTTCCCTGACCTCCCCATGCTGACCACCACGCGGTGCTTTTCTCCATCCTACATTGCCACTCACTGCCTATCCTAATACAGACCCTCCGATTCACACCACCCCGTGATGTTTTCTCACTCCTACTAGTTAATGTAATGTAACACACACCCATACAATGCGCACCACCCCGTGTTGTTTTTCTCACTGGTACTAGTGAATGTAGTGTAACACACACCCATACAATGCGCACCACCCCGGGATGTTTTTCTCACTCCTACTAGTGAATGTAATGTAACACACACCCATACAATGCGCACCACCCCGCGATGTTTTTAAGAAACCTATCCTACATTGCCACTGCATGTTCCCTGACCTCCCCATGCTGACCACCCCGCGGTGCTTTTCTCCATCCTACATTGCCACTCACTGCCTATCCTAATTCAGACCCTCCGATTCACACCACCCCGAGATGTTTTTCTCACTCCTACTAGTGAATGTAATGTAACACACACCCATACAATGCGCACCACCCCGCGATGTTTTTCAGAAACCTATCCTACATTGCCACTGCATGTTCCCTCACCTCCCCATGCTGACCACCCCACGGTGCTTTTCTCCATCCTACATTGCCACTCACTGCCTATCCTAATTCAGACCCTTCGATTCACACCACCCCGTGATGTTTTTCTCACTCCTACTAGTGAATGTAATGTAACACACACCCATACAATGCGCCCCACCCCGTGATGTTTTTCAGAAAACTATCCTACATTGCCACTGCATGTTCTCTGACCTCCGCATGCTGACCACCCCGCGGTGCTTTTCTCCATCCTACATTGCCACTCACTGACTATCCTAGTTCAGACCCTCCAATTCACACCACCCCGTGATGTTTTTGTCACTCCTACTAGTGAATGTAATGTAACACACACCCATACAATGCGCACCACCCCGTGATGTTTTTCTCACTCCTACTATTGAATGTAATGTAACACACACCCATACAATGCGCACTACCCCGCGATGTTTTTAAGAAACCTATCCTACATTGCCACTGCATGTGCCCTGACCTCCCCATGCTGACCACCCCGCGGTGCTTTTCTCCATCCTACATTGCCACTCACTGCCTATCCTTATTCAGACCCTCAGATTCACACCACCCCGTGATGTTTTTCTCACTCCTACTAGTGAATGTAATGTAACACACACCCATACAATGCTCACAACCCCGTGATGTTTTTCTCACTCCTACTAGTGAATATAATGTAACACACACCCATACAATGCGCACCACCTCTTGATGTTTTTCTCACTCCTACTAGTGAATGTAATGTAACACACACCCATACAATGCGCACCACCCCGTGATGTTTTTCTCACTCCTACTAGTGAATGTAATGTAACACACACCCATACAATGCGCACCACCCCGCGATGTTTTTCAGAAAACTATCCTACATTGCCACTGCATGTTCTCTGACCTCCGCATGCTCACCACCCCGCGGTGCTTTTCTCCATCCTACATTGCCACTCACTGACTATCCTAGTTCAGACCCTCCAATTCACACCACCCCGTGATGTTTTTGTCACTCCTACTAGTGAATGTAATGTAACACACACCCATACAATGCGCACCACCCCGTGATGTTTTTCTCACTCCTACTATTGAATGTAATGTAACACACACCCATACAATGCGCACTACCCCGCGATGTTTTTAAGAAACCTATCCTACATTGCCACTGCATGTGCCCTGACCTCCCCATGCTGACCACCCCGCGGTGCTTTTCTCCATCCTACATTGCCACTCACTGCCTATCCTAATTCAGACCGTCCGATTCACATCACCCCGTGATGTTTTTCTCACTCCTATAGTGAATGTAATGTAAAACACACCCATACAATGCGCACCACCCCTCGATGTTTTTCATAAACTTATGCTACATTGCCACTGCATGTTCCCTGACCTCCCCATGCTGACCACCCCGCGGTGCTTTTCTCCATCCTACATTGCCACTCACTGCCTATCCTAATTCAGACCCTCCGATTCACACCACCCCGTGATGTTTTTCTCACTCCTACTAGTGAATGTAATGTAACACACACCCATACAATGCGCACCACCCCGCGATGTTTTTCAGAAACCTATCCTACATTGCCACTGCATGTTCCCTAACCTCCCCATGCTGACAACCCGGCGTGCTTTTCTCCATCCTACATTGCCACTCACTGCCTATCCTAATTCAGACCCTCCGATTCACACCACCCCGTGATGTTTTTCTCACTCCTACTAGTGAATGTAATGTAACACACACCCATACAATGCGAGCCACCCCATGATGATTTTCTCACTCCTACTAGTGAATGTAATGTAACACACACCTATACAATGCGCACTACCCCGTGAGGTTTTTCTCACTCTACTAGTTAATGTAATGTAACACACATCCATACAATGCACACCACCCCGTGATATTTTTCAGAAACCTATCCTACATTGCCACTGCATGTTCCCTGACCTCCCCATGCTGACCACACCGCGGTGCTTTTCTCCATCCTACATTGCCACTCACTGCGTATCCTAATTCAGACCCTCCGATTCACACCACCCCGTGATGTTTTTCTCACTCCTACTAGTGAATGTAATGTAACACACACCCATACAATGCGCACCACCCCATGTTGTTTTTCTCACTGGTACTAGTGAATGTAGTGTAACACACACCCATACAATGCGCACCACCCCGGGATGTTTTTCTCACTCCTACTAGTGAATGTAATGTAACACACACGTATACAATGCGCACCACCCCGCGATGTTTTTCAGAAACCTATCCTACATTGCCACTGAATGTTCCCTGACCTCCCCATGCTGACCACCCCGCGGTGCTTTTCTCCATCCTACATTGCCACTCACTGCTTATCCTAATTCAGACCCTCCGGTTCACACCACCCCGTGATGTTTTTGTCACTCCTACTAGTGAATGTAATGTAACACACACCCATACAATGCGCACCAACCCGTGATGTTTTTATCACTCCTACTAGTGAATGTAATATAACACACACCCATACAATGCGCACCACCCCGCGATGTTTTTCAGAAACCTATCCTACATTGCCACAGCATGTTCCCTGAACTCCCCATGCTGACCACCCCACGGTGCTTTTCTCCATCCTACATTGACACTCACTGCCTATCCTAATTCAGACCCTCCGATTCACACCACCCCGTGATGTTTTTCTCACTCCTACTAGTGAAAGTAATGTAACAAACACCCATACAATGCACACCACCCCGCGATGTTTTCCAGAAACCTATCCTACATTGCCACTGCATGTTCGCTGACCTCCCAATGCTCACCACCCCGCAGTGCTTTTCTCCATCCTACATTGCCACTCACTGCCTAGCCTAATTCAGACCCTCCGATTCACACCACCCCGTGATGTTTTTCTCACTCCTACAAGTTAATGTAACGTAACACACACCCATACAATGCGCACCACCCCGCGATGTTTTTCAGAAACCTATCCTACATTGTCACTGCATGTTCCCTGACCTCCCCATGCTGACCACCCCGCGGTGCTTTTCTCCATCCTACATTGCCACTCACCTCCTATCCTAATTCCGACCCTCCGATTCAGACCACCCCGTGATGTTTTTCTCACTCCTACTAGTGAATATAATGTAACACACAGCCATACAATGCACACCACCCTGCGATGTTTTTCAGAAACCTATCGTACATTGAAACTGCATGTTCCCTGACCTCCCCATGCTGACCACACCGCGGTGCTTTTCTCCATCCTACATTGCCACTCACTTCCTATCCTAATTCAGACCCTCCTATTCACACCACCCCGTGATGTTTTTCTCACTCCTACTAGTAAATGTAATGTAACACACACCCATACAATGCGCACCACCCCGTGATGTTTTTCTCACTCCTACTAGTGAATGTAATGTAACACACACCCATACAATGCGCACCACCCCGCGATGTTTTTCTGAAACCTATCCTACATTGCCACTGCATGTTCCCCTACCTCCGCATGCTGACCACCCCGCGGTGCTTTTCTCCATCCTACATTGCCACTCACTGCCTATCCTAATTCACTCCCTCCGATTCACACCACCCCGTGATGTTTTTCTCACTCCCACTAGTGAATGTAATGTAACACACACCCATACAATGCGCACCACCCAGCGATGTTTTTCAGAAACCTATCCTTCATTGCCACTGCATGTTCCCTGACTTCCCCATGCTGACCACCCCGTGGTGCTTTTCTCCATCCTACATTGCCACTCACTGCATATCCTATTTCAGACCGTCCGATTCACACCACTCCGTGATGTTTTTCTCACTCCTACTAGTGAATGTAATGTAACACACACCCATAAAATGCGCACCACCTCGTGATGTTTTTCAGAAAACTATCCTACATTGCCACTGCATATTCCCTGACCTCCCCATGCTGACCACCCCGTGGTGCTTTTCTCCATACTACATTGCCACTCACTGCCTATCCTAATTCAGACCCTCCGATTCATACCACCCCGTGATGTTTTTCTCACTCCTACTAGTGAATGTAATGTAACACACACCCATACAATGCGCACCACCCCGCCATATTTTTCAGAAACCTATCCTACATTGCCACTGCATGTTCCCTGACCTCCCCATGCTGACCACCACGCGGTGCTTTTCTCCATCCTACATTGCCACTCACTGCCTATCCTAATACAGACCCTCCGATTCACACCACCCCGTGATGTTTTCTCACTCCTACTAGTTAATGTAATGTAACACACACCCATACAATGCGCACCACCCCGTGTTGTTTTTCTCACTGGTACTAGTGAATGTAGTGTAACACACACCCATACAATGCGCACCACCCCGGGATGTTTTTCTCACTCCTACTAGTGAATGTAATGTAACACACACCCATACAATGCGCACCACCCCGCGATGTTTTTAAGAAACCTATCCTACATTGCCACTGCATGTTCCCTGACCTCCCCATGCTGACCACCCCGCGGTGCTTTTCTCCATCCTACATTGCCACTCACTGCCTATCCTAATTCAGACCCTCCGATTCACACCACCCCGAGATGTTTTTCTCACTCCTACTAGTGAATGTAATGTAACACACACCCATACAATGCGCACCACCCCGCGATGTTTTTCAGAAACCTATCCTACATTGCCACTGCATGTTCCCTCACCTCCCCATGCTGACCACCCCACGGTGCTTTTCTCCATCCTACATTGCCACTCACTGCCTATCCTAATTCAGACCCTTCGATTCACACCACCCCGTGATGTTTTTCTCACTCCTACTAGTGAATGTAATGTAACACACACCCATACAATGCGCCCCACCCCGTGATGTTTTTCAGAAAACTATCCTACATTGCCACTGCATGTTCTCTGACCTCCGCATGCTGACCACCCCGCGGTGCTTTTCTCCATCCTACATTGCCACTCACTGACTATCCTAGTTCAGACCCTCCAATTCACACCACCCCGTGATGTTTTTGTCACTCCTACTAGTGAATGTAATGTAACACACACCCATACAATGCGCACCACCCCGTGATGTTTTTCTCACTCCTACTATTGAATGTAATGTAACACACACCCATACAATGCGCACTACCCCGCGATGTTTTTAAGAAACCTATCCTACATTGCCACTGCATGTGCCCTGACCTCCCCATGCTGACCACCCCGCGGTGCTTTTCTCCATCCTACATTGCCACTCACTGCCTATCCTTATTCAGACCCTCAGATTCACACCACCCCGTGATGTTTTTCTCACTCCTACTAGTGAATGTAATGTAACACACACCCATACAATGCTCACAACCCCGTGATGTTTTTCTCACTCCTACTAGTGAATATAATGTAACACACACCCATACAATGCGCACCACCTCTTGATGTTTTTCTCACTCCTACTAGTGAATGTAATGTAACACACACCCATACAATGCGCACCACCCCGTGATGTTTTTCTCACTCCTACTAGTGAATGTAATGTAACACACACCCATACAATGCGCACCACCCCGCGATGTTTTTCAGAAAACTATCCTACATTGCCACTGCATGTTCTCTGACCTCCGCATGCTCACCACCCCGCGGTGCTTTTCTCCATCCTACATTGCCACTCACTGACTATCCTAGTTCAGACCCTCCAATTCACACCACCCCGTGATGTTTTTGTCACTCCTACTAGTGAATGTAATGTAACACACACCCATACAATGCGCACCACCCCGTGATGTTTTTCTCACTCCTACTATTGAATGTAATGTAACACACACCCATACAATGCGCACTACCCCGCGATGTTTTTAAGAAACCTATCCTACATTGCCACTGCATGTGCCCTGACCTCCCCATGCTGACCACCCCGCGGTGCTTTTCTCCATCCTACATTGCCACTCACTGCCTATCCTAATTCAGACCGTCCGATTCACATCACCCCGTGATGTTTTTCTCACTCCTATAGTGAATGTAATGTAAAACACACCCATACAATGCGCACCACCCCTCGATGTTTTTCATAAACTTATGCTACATTGCCACTGCATGTTCCCTGACCTCCCCATGCTGACCACCCCGCGGTGCTTTTCTCCATCCTACATTGCCACTCACTGCCTATCCTAATTCAGACCCTCCGATTCACACCACCCCGTGATGTTTTTCTCACTCCTACTAGTGAATGTAATGTAACACACACCCATACAATGCGCACCACCCCGCGATGTTTTTCAGAAACCTATCCTACATTGCCACTGCATGTTCCCTAACCTCCCCATGCTGACAACCCGGCGTGCTTTTCTCCATCCTACATTGCCACTCACTGCCTATCCTAATTCAGACCCTCCGATTCACACCACCCCGTGATGTTTTTCTCACTCCTACTAGTGAATGTAATGTAACACACACCCATACAATGCGAGCCACCCCATGATGATTTTCTCACTCCTACTAGTGAATGTAATGTAACACACACCTATACAATGCGCACTACCCCGTGAGGTTTTTCTCACTCTACTAGTTAATGTAATGTAACACACATCCATACAATGCACACCACCCCGTGATATTTTTCAGAAACCTATCCTACATTGCCACTGCATGT
Organism: Cavia porcellus; assembly: GCF_034190915.1. Classification (NCBI taxonomy): domain Eukaryota; kingdom Metazoa; phylum Chordata; class Mammalia; order Rodentia; family Caviidae; genus Cavia; species Cavia porcellus. The sequence goes on from NW_026947569.1 coordinate 1,775,304, forward strand.
TCCCTGACCTCCCCATGCTGACCACACCGCGGTGCTTTTCTCCATCCTACATTGCCACTCACTGCGTATCCTAATTCAGACCCTCCGATTCACACCACCCCGTGATGTTTTTCTCACTCCTACTAGTGAATGTAATGTAACACACACCCATACAATGCGCACCACCCCATGTTGTTTTTCTCACTGGTACTAGTGAATGTAGTGTAACACACACCCATACAATGCGCACCACCCCGGGATGTTTTTCTCACTCCTACTAGTGAATGTAATGTAACACACACGTATACAATGCGCACCACCCCGCGATGTTTTTCAGAAACCTATCCTACATTGCCACTGAATGTTCCCTGACCTCCCCATGCTGACCACCCCGCGGTGCTTTTCTCCATCCTACATTGCCACTCACTGCTTATCCTAATTCAGACCCTCCGGTTCACACCACCCCGTGATGTTTTTGTCACTCCTACTAGTGAATGTAATGTAACACACACCCATACAATGCGCACCAACCCGTGATGTTTTTATCACTCCTACTAGTGAATGTAATATAACACACACCCATACAATGCGCACCACCCCGCGATGTTTTTCAGAAACCTATCCTACATTGCCACAGCATGTTCCCTGAACTCCCCATGCTGACCACCCCACGGTGCTTTTCTCCATCCTACATTGACACTCACTGCCTATCCTAATTCAGACCCTCCGATTCACACCACCCCGTGATGTTTTTCTCACTCCTACTAGTGAAAGTAATGTAACAAACACCCATACAATGCACACCACCCCGCGATGTTTTCCAGAAACCTATCCTACATTGCCACTGCATGTTCGCTGACCTCCCAATGCTCACCACCCCGCAGTGCTTTTCTCCATCCTACATTGCCACTCACTGCCTAGCCTAATTCAGACCCTCCGATTCACACCACCCCGTGATGTTTTTCTCACTCCTACAAGTTAATGTAACGTAACACACACCCATACAATGCGCACCACCCCGCGATGTTTTTCAGAAACCTATCCTACATTGTCACTGCATGTTCCCTGACCTCCCCATGCTGACCACCCCGCGGTGCTTTTCTCCATCCTACATTGCCACTCACCTCCTATCCTAATTCCGACCCTCCGATTCAGACCACCCCGTGATGTTTTTCTCACTCCTACTAGTGAATATAATGTAACACACAGCCATACAATGCACACCACCCTGCGATGTTTTTCAGAAACCTATCGTACATTGAAACTGCATGTTCCCTGACCTCCCCATGCTGACCACACCGCGGTGCTTTTCTCCATCCTACATTGCCACTCACTTCCTATCCTAATTCAGACCCTCCTATTCACACCACCCCGTGATGTTTTTCTCACTCCTACTAGTAAATGTAATGTAACACACACCCATACAATGCGCACCACCCCGTGATGTTTTTCTCACTCCTACTAGTGAATGTAATGTAACACACACCCATACAATGCGCACCACCCCGCGATGTTTTTCTGAAACCTATCCTACATTGCCACTGCATGTTCCCCTACCTCCGCATGCTGACCACCCCGCGGTGCTTTTCTCCATCCTACATTGCCACTCACTGCCTATCCTAATTCACTCCCTCCGATTCACACCACCCCGTGATGTTTTTCTCACTCCCACTAGTGAATGTAATGTAACACACACCCATACAATGCGCACCACCCAGCGATGTTTTTCAGAAACCTATCCTTCATTGCCACTGCATGTTCCCTGACTTCCCCATGCTGACCACCCCGTGGTGCTTTTCTCCATCCTACATTGCCACTCACTGCATATCCTATTTCAGACCGTCCGATTCACACCACCCCGTGATGTTTTTCTCACTCCTACTAGTGAATGTAATGTAACACACACCCATAAAATGCGCACCACCTCGTGATGTTTTTCAGAAAACTATCCTACATTGCCACTGCATATTCCCTGACCTCCCCATGCTGACCACCCCGTGGTGCTTTTCTCCATACTACATTGCCACTCACTGCCTATCCTAATTCAGACCCTCCGATTCATACCACCCCGTGATGTTTTTCTCACTCCTACTAGTGAATGTAATGTAACACACACCCATACAATGCGCACCACCCCGCCATATTTTTCAGAAACCTATCCTACATTGCCACTGCATGTTCCCTGACCTCCCCATGCTGACCACCACGCGGTGCTTTTCTCCATCCTACATTGCCACTCACTGCCTATCCTAATACAGACCCTCCGATTCACACCACCCCGTGATGTTTTTCTCACTCCTACTAGTTAATGTAATGTAACACACACCCATACAATGCGCACCACCCCGTGTTGTTTTTATCACTGGTACTAGTGAATGTAGTGTAACACACACCCATACAATCCGCACCACCCCGGGATGTTTTTCTCACTCCTACTAGTGAATGTAATGTAACACACACCCATACAATGCGCACCACCCCGCGATGTTTTTAAGAAACCTATCCTACATTGCCACTGCATGTTCCCTGACCTCCCCATGCTGACCACCCCGCGGTGCTTTTCTCCATCCTACATTGCCACTCACTGCCTATCCTAATTCAGACCCTCCGATTCACACCACCCCGAGATGTTTTTCTCACTCCTACTAGTGAATGTAATGTAACACACACCCATACAATGCGCACCACCCCGCGATGTTTTTCAGAAACCTATCCTACATTGCCACTGCATGTTCCCTCACCTCCCCATGCTGACCACCCCACGGTGCTTTTCTCCATCCTACATTGCCACTCACTGCCTATCCTAATTCAGACCCTTCGATTCACACCACCCCGTGATGTTTTTCTCACTCCTACTAGTGAATGTAATGTAACACACACCCATACAATGCGCCCCACCCCGTGATGTTTTTCAGAAAACTATCCTACATTGCCACTGCATGTTCTCTGACCTCCGCATGCTGACCACCCCGCGGTGCTTTTCTCCATCCTACATTGCCACTCACTGACTATCCTAGTTCAGACCCTCCAATTCACACCACCCCGTGATGTTTTTGTCACTCCTACTAGTGAATGTAATGTAACACACACCCATACAATGCGCACCACCCCGTGATGTTTTTCTCACTCCTACTATTGAATGTAATGTAACACACACCCATACAATGCGCACTACCCCGCGATGTTTTTAAGAAACCTATCCTACATTGCCACTGCATGTGCCCTGACCTCCCCATGCTGACCACCCCGCGGTGCTTTTCTCCATCCTACATTGCCACTCACTGCCTATCCTTATTCAGACCCTCAGATTCACACCACCCCGTGATGTTTTTCTCACTCCTACTAGTGAATGTAATGTAACACACACCCATACAATGCTCACAACCCCGTGATGTTTTTCTCACTCCTACTAGTGAATATAATGTAACACACACCCATACAATGCGCACCACCTCTTGATGTTTTTCTCACTCCTACTAGTGAATGTAATGTAACACACACCCATACAATGCGCACCACCCCGTGATGTTTTTCTCACTCCTACTAGTGAATGTAATGTAACACACACCCATACAATGCGCACCACCCCGCGATGTTTTTCAGAAAACTATCCTACATTGCCACTGCATGTTCTCTGACCTCCGCATGCTCACCACCCCGCGGTGCTTTTCTCCATCCTACATTGCCACTCACTGACTATCCTAGTTCAGACCCTCCA